>NC_068442.1:18183289-18556414 GCF_023373465.1 Oncorhynchus keta | reverse complement strand
AAAGAGAGAGACCGAGACAGAGAGAGACAAAGAGAGAGACAGACAGAGAGAGACAAAGAGAGAGCCAAAGAGAGAGACAGAGAGAGAGACAGAGAGAGAGACAGAGAGAGAGACAGAGAGAGAGACAGAGAGAGAGACCGAGACAGAGAGAGACAAAGAGAGAGACAAAGAGAGAGACAGAGAGAGAGATAGACAAAGAGAGAGACAAAGAGAGAGACAGAGAGAGCCAGAGAGACAAATAGAGAGACAGAGAGAGAGACAGAGAGACAAATAGAGAGACAGAGAGAGAGACAGAGAGAGAGACAGAGAGAGAGACAGAGAGACAAATAGAGAGACAGAGAGAGAGACAGAGAGAGAGACAAAGAGACAAATAGAGAGACAGAGAGAGAGACAGAGAGACAAATAGAGAGACAGAGAGAGAGAGACAGAGAGAGAGACAAAGAGAGAGACAAAGAGAGAGACAGAGAGAGAGACAAAGAGAGAGACAAAGAGAGAGAGACCGAGACAGAGAGAGACAAAGAGAGAGCCAAAGAGAGAGAGACAGAGAAAGAGATAGACAAAGAGAGAGACAAAGAGAGAGACAGAGAGAGCCAGAGAGACAGAGAGAGAGACAGAGAGAGAGACAGAGAGACAAATAGAGAGACAGAGAGAGAGACAGAGAGAGAGACAGAGAGAGAGACAGAGAGACAAATAGAGAGACAAACAGAGAGAGAGACCGAGACAGAGAGAGACAAAGAGAGAGACAAAGAGAGAGAGACAGAGAAAGAGATAGACAAAGAGAGAGACAGAGACAAAGAGAGAGACAAAGAGAGAGACCGAGACAGAGAGAGAGACAAAGAGACAAATAGAGAGACAGACAGAGAGACAAGACAGAGAGAGACAAAGAGAGAGACAGAGAGAGAGAGACAGAGAGACAAATAGAGAGACAGAGAGAGAGACAAAGAGACAAATAGAGAGACAGAGAGAGAGACAGAGAGAGAGACAGAGAGACAAAGAGAGAGACAGAGAGAGAGACAGAGAGACAAATAGAGAGAGAGACAGAGAGACAAATAGAGAGAGAGACAGAGAGACAAATAGAGAGAGAGACAGAGAGACAAATAGAGAGACAGAGAGAGAGACAAAGAGAGAGACAAAGAGAGAGACAGAGAGAGAGACAGAGAGAGACAGACAGAGAGAGACAAAGAGAGAGACCGAGAGAGCCAAAGAGAGAGACAGAGAGAGAGACAGAGAGAGAGACAGAGAGAGAGACAGAGAGACAAATAAAGAGACAGAGAGAGAGACAGAGAGAGAGACAGAGAGACAAATAGAGAGACAGAGAGAGAGACAGAGAGAGAAATAGAGAGACAGAGAGAGAGACAGAGAGAGAGACAAAGAGAGAGACAAAGAGAGAGAGACAGAGAGAGAGACAAAGAGAGAGACAAAGAGAGAGAGACCGAGACAGAGAGAGACAAAGAGAGAGACAAAGAGAGAGAGACAGAGAAAGAGATAGACAAAGAGAGAGACAAAGAGAGAGACAGAGAAAGAGATAGACAAAGAGAGAGACAAAGAGAGAGACAGAGAGAGAGACAGAGAGAGAGACAGAGAGAGAGACAAAGAGAGAGACAGAGAGAGAGACAGAGAGAGAGACAGAGAGACAGAGAGAGAGACAGAGAGAGAGAGAGAGACAAATAGAGAGACAGAGAGAGAGACAGAGAGAGAGACAAAGAGACAAATAGAGAGACAGAGAGAGAGACAGAGAGACAAATAGAGAGACAGAGAGAGAGACAGAGAGAGAGACAAAGAGAGAGAGACAAAGAGAGAGACAGAGAGAGAGACAAAGAGAGAGACAAAGAGAGAGACCGAGACAGAGAGAGACAAAGAGAGAGCCAAAGAGAGAGACAGAGACAGAGAGAGACAAAGAGAGAGACAAAGAGAGAGACAGAGAGAGAGACAGAGAGAGAGACAGAGAGACAAATAGAGAGACAGAGAGAGAGACAGAGAGACAAATAGAGAGACAAACAGAGAGAGAGACCGAGACAGAGAGAGACAAAGAGAGAGACAAAGAGAGAGAGATAGACAAAGAGATAGACAAAGAGAGAGACAAAGAGAGAGACAGAGAGAGCCAGAGAGACAGAGAGAGAGACAGAGAGAGAGACAGAGAGACAGAGAGAGAGACAGAGAGAGAGACAAAGAGACAAATAGAGAGACAGAGAGAGAGAGAGAGAGACAGAGAGAGAGACAGAGAGAGAGACAAAGAGAGAGACAGAGAGAGAGACAAAGAGAGAGACAGAGAGACAAACAGAGAGACACAGAGAGAGACAGAGAGACAAACAGAGAGAGAGACCGAGACAGAGAGAGAAACAGAGAGAGACAGAGAGAGAGACAGAGAGACAAATAGAGAGACAGAGAGAGAGACAAAGAGAGAGACAAAGAGAGAGACAAAGAGAGAGACAAAGAGAGAGACAGAGACAAATAGAGAGACAAAGAGAGAGACCGAGACAGAGAGAGACCGAGACAGAGAGAGACAAAGAGAGAGACAAAGAGAGAGACAAAGAGAGAGACAGAGAGAGAGACCGAGACAGAGAGAGACAAAGAGAGAGACAAAGAGAGAGACAGAGAGAGAGATAGACAAAGAGAGAGACAAAGAGAGAGACAGAGAGAGCCAGAGAGACAAATAGAGAGACAGAGAGAGAGACAGAGAGAGAGACAGAGAGAGAGAGAGAGAGACAAATAGAGAGACAGAGAGAGAGACAGAGAGAGAGACAGAGAGAGAGACAGAGAGACAAATAGAGAGACAGAGAGAGAGACAGAGAGAGAGACAGAGAGACAAATAGAGAGACAGAGAGAGAGACAGAGAGAGAGACAAAGAGAGAGACAAAGAGAGAGACCGAGACAGAGAGAGACAAAGAGAGAGCCAAAGAGATAGACAGAGAGAGAGACAGAGAGAGAGACAGAGAGAGAGACAAATAGAGAGACAGAGAGAGAGACAGAGAGACAAATAGAGAGACAAACAGAGAGAGACAGACAAATAGAGAGACAAACAGAGAGAGAGACAGACAAAGAGAGAGACAAACAGAGAGAGAGACCGAGACAGAGAGAGACAAAGAGAGAGACAAAGAGAGAGACAGAGAGAGAGATAGACAAAGAGAGAGACAAAGAGAGAGACAGAGAGAGAGACAGAGAGACAAATAGAGAGACAGAGACAGACAGAGAGACAGAGAGAGAGACAGAGAGAGAGAGAGACAAAGAGAGAGACAAAGAGAGAGACAGAGAGAGCCAAAGAGAGACAAAGAGAGAGACAGAGAGAGAGACAGAGAGACAAATAGAGAGACAGAGAGAGAGACAGAGAGAGAGACAAAGAGACAAATAGAGAGACAGAGAGAGAGACACAGAGAGACAAATAGAGAGACAAAGAGAGAGAGACAGAGAGAGAGAGACAAAGAGAGAGACAGAGAGATAGACAAAGAGAGAGACAAAGAGAGAGACAGAGACAGACAGAGAGACAAAGAGAGAGCCAGAGAGATAGACAGAGAGACAAACAGAGAGACAGAGAGACAGAGAGACAAATAGAGAGACAGAGAGAGAGAGACAGAGAGAGAGACAGAGAGAAAGACAGAGAGACAAAGAGAGACAGAGACAAAGAGAGACAGAGACAGAGAGAGACAGAGAGACAGACAGAGAGACAGAGAGAGACACAGAGTGAGAGACAGAGAGAGAGACAGAGAGACAAATAGAGAGACAGAGACAAATAGAGAGACAGAGACAGAGAGAGAGACAGAGAGACAAATAGAGAGACAGAGATAGAGACCGAGACAGAGAGAGACAAAGAGAGAGACAGAGAGACAAACAGAGAGAGAGACAGAGAGACAAACAGAGAGAGAGACAGAGAGACAAATAGAGAGACAGAGAGAGACAGAGAGAAAGACAGAGACAGAGAGAGACAAAGAGAGAGACAGAGAGAGAGACAGAGAGAGACAGAGAGACAAATAGAGAGACAGAGAGAGAGACAGAGAGAGAGACAGAGAGACAAACAGAGAGAGACAAAGAGAGAGACAAAGAGAGAGACAGAGAGAGAGACAGAGAGAGAGACAGAGAGACAAAGAGAGAGACAGAGAGAGAGACAGAGAGACACATAGAAAGACAGAGAGAGAGACAGAGAGAGAGACAGAGAGACAAATAGAGAGACAGAGAGAGACAAAGAGAGAGACCGAGACAGAGAGAGACAAAGAGAGAGACAAAGAGAGAGACCGAGACAAATAGATAGAGAGCGAGAGAGAAAGAGAGAACAACTCCAGTGTGACATGTCATCTTGGGAATCAGGGTCCCGTTGGCAAAATTTGAGTTGTCTGGTGACTCCCTGAGCTGCCACAGCAAACAGAGAGAGTGTTGGCGAAGAAGGGATGGAAGGAGAGGACAAGGGGTAGGGCAGTGTGTGTGTGTGTGTGTGTGTGTGTGTGTGTGTGTGTGTGTGTGTGTGTGTGTGTGTGTGTGTGTGTGTGTGTGTGTGTGTGTGTGTGTGTGTGTGTGTGTGTGTGCGTGCGTGCGTGCGTGCGTGCGTGCGTGCGTGCGTGCGTGCGTGCGTGCGTGTGTGAGCATTGGGTTATGAGAGTTGGGTGTGGAGGGTGTGTAAACTGGGGCTGAGCCACATGTACATTTCCCAGAGGCGTCTTAAAGTCTCAGCAGAATCAGTAGGGAAGGGGGTGAGTAGATGTTTGGCAGGAACCGAACACCCGTCCCACCCAACATGAGGAGGAAACATGTTCCTTAATTGGAGAAAAATAATGAGGTGAGTGAAAGGTAGGGTAACAGTCAGAGGGGAATGAGGGGGGAAACCCACCTGGAGATGAAGAGAGGGGGAGAGAGAGAGAGGGAATGAGGGGGAAAACCCACCTGGAGATGAAGAGAGGGGGAGAGAGAGAGAGCAAGAGCAAGAGCGAGCAAGAGAGATAGAGAGAGAGAGAAATGGGATACTTGTAGACATGGGAGAATGAGACGGGGTGTGGTGGGGGTGTCGATGCATCGACATGAGATGGGAGTTCCCCTTAAAGGGGTAATCCGGAATTGCTACATCCATTTTTGTACTTGTTAATTCACGATATGTACCCATTGATTCTTGAAGAATATAACTTAGAAAGGCCTCAGGTGCTTAGTTAAACTGACTTACACCCATCAGAACCCAAAATATAAGGTTGTTTTACTACAATGTGTGTACATTTACTTTGTTTACAAACACTGTATATAGGCCCAAAACATGACTAAAACTATAATTTGGATATCATGGATGGTCAGTCCTTGCATCCATAGCTCTGTCTATGAATGTGAGAGTGGTTACATTTCTCCAGCCCCATCCCTCTGCTTTTTACCAAAACAGGGGCAGGGAAATGCTTTGTTATTGTTTCTACTGCTGATTGCCTCTTTAAATATGTCAGGAGCTCAAAGTCAATGCTTATCAATATTCCCATCTTTATGTGGAGAGGGGGGATAAAGGGGGAGAGCGGAGATAGAGAGAGAGAGGGGCGAGAGAGAGAGCGAGAGAGGTAGCAGGATAGACGAAAGCTCAATAAAGATCAAAGCCAAGCAACACTAGTAGGATCATGACTTTACTGGATTATATTACCGTGGTGTTACAGTAGTATTATAATGTGCTATTTCTACACACAGGCGTAATCGTCCATTGCTTTGATGGTATTAAGTTTCCCCAAGTGCTAAACTGGGGCTATGGGTTTGTTGGCTAGGGGGATGGGAGTGAGGGGGGCTAGACAAGAAAGAAGGGGAGAAGCAAGAAGCGCAGGACTAAACCTGGTCTCTGGTAACCCTTAAAATGCTTAGAGAGAGAGAGCGAATGAGAGAGAATTAGAAAGTGGAGATGGTGAAAGGGAGCTGTACTCACGGCAGCCTTTCTCGTCGCTCTTGTCGAAGCAGTCGGGCAGTCCGTCACACTGCCACCCGCCTGGGACACACTTCCCGTCCCCACACATGAAGTTCCCTGGGATGTTACACTCTGTGGTGAAGTTGTTCCCCGGAAGGAGCTGGCTCTCTGTGGGAGAGGAGGAGCGGGAGGAGGAAAGGAGAAAATGGAGGAGAGGGGTGGAGGGGAGAGGAGGAGGATGAGGATGATGAGGAAGAGGATGGGAAAGATGAGGAAGATGAAGAGGACGAGGATGGGGAAGAAGATGAAGTGGAAGAGGAAGAGGGAAATATTGTTACAATCTGAGAACTTGAACGGTAGAAGAATATTGCATTCAAAAGATAATAATCTCACAGTCAAAAGGCAGGCTATTATTATCTCCAAATGGAAAATATTAAAGCCATTCCTATATCAGTATCCAGGCAGGTCATAAAAACAGAGGATAGCATCATGAATACCAATATGAAAGTATGAAAGGGTCAGATGGTGATAACAGTCAGTCTCTGAGTCAGTCTACTGCTGGCTAATATAAAGAAGGGCAGATAAGGACACACACATCAAGCGCACACACACATCAAGCACACACACACACATCAAGCACGCACACACACACACACACACACACATTTCCCTATCGCGAAATACGACAAAACTTGCAAAACTTGCGTGCATCGTTGCATAGTGAAGACTCCTTTCTAGATTCCTATGGAGACTATGACCCATTTGCCTTAGAAGACAATATGGGTATGTATGGCATCAAGTACATTTGCAAAGCTCTTCCATTGTATGATCCATTGATCCACAAGCAGAGCAGCAGAGAAGCACAGTGGCCTGTGGGCAATTCCACAATAACAGTAGCAGACACTCAGATTTGCCAGACAGTATGCCAAACAAAAAACATTGATTTTAAAGTTTAACAAACCATACAACTCTATGCACAATGACTACATTTAACAATTTACACTGAACATAACACATTTACTGAAAGAACTGTGCAGATGCAAAGTTTGGTAACAGAATTATGGTAAAATCTCCCTCAGTTTTTGTGTCCATGCTTTCCAAAAACTCTGTTAGATCTCTGCTCCAAATTAGGAGTTACAGATGTTTGCAGAAAGAATGGGGGTGAAGTGGATTTACACCCGGTGACGGAATTGCGGCAACAGAATTTCATCATGGGTCCCTGATCTGTACTACACAGAAATCATTTTAAAGAAGTAATTTTGAATAGGTACAGAAATGTATAAATATGCAATATCCTTCTTTGCATATTTGGGTATTATTTCTACACACTGGCTATTCTTTTAATGAGCTCTGCCCCCAAACAAGACCAAATTTGGTTGGTCCGGTCTGGACCAAATCTAAACCAATCATAGACATCTCTGTTTCACAAGTCTGGACATCAATGTACAGCACAGTAGAGTACAATAGAGTACAGTAAAGTTTTGTACAGTACAGCAGAGTTCAGTACATTCTGTGTACTCAACTCCCGTGTTCTCTACTGTGTAGTGTACTGAACTCTACTTTACCTTACTGTACTGAACTATACCCTACATGTATTTTATTTGGTAATGGAATTGAGTTTTAATTACTTAATAATTCATAAACAAAAATGTAGGTCTACCTTTAATTCTTACTTCTGTGAACTTCCATTATCCTCCCTCCTCATGACTGAGAGAAATTAGAAAATATCTTAACGATATGTGTTTTTTAAGTAATGGAATTTGAACTGAGAGAAGGCAGAGAAATGTATCTGAAACTAAATATAAGTGTTGATATTCGTCAGGGGTCTTTACTTCAACATTCTTATGTTTTCATACGTTTCTCATCCCTTTTAAGACTTTTCTGGTAGATGTTTTCTAAGACCCATTTTCCATTTCTATGACCAGAAATGAAAGCCTTTGCTTATTCCTCATTTTTAGGATGGACAACTGTGGGAAAAAGTACACACTACCAGTCCAAAGTTTTAGAACAAACTACTCATTCAAGGGTTTTCTTTATTTTACTGTTTTCTACATTGTAGAATAATAGTGAAGAGATCAAAACTATGAAATAACACATATTAGAATCATTTAGAAACCAAAAAAAGTGTTAAACAAATCAAAATATATTTATTCAAATAGCCACCCTTTGCCTTGATGACAGCTTTGCACACTCTTGGCATTATCTCAACCAGCTTCACCTGGAATGCTTTCCCAACATTATTGAAGGAGTTCCCACATATGTAGAGCATTTGCTGGCAGCTTTTCCTTTCCTCTGCAGTCCGACTCATCCCAAATCATATACAGTGGGAAGAACAAGTATTTGATAACCTGCAAAATCGGCAGTGTTTCCTACTTACAAAGCATGTAGAGGTCTGTCATTTTTATCATAGATACACTTCAACTGCGAGAGATGGAATCTAAAACAAAAATCCAGAAAATCACATTGTGTGATTTTTAAGTAATTAATTTGCATTTTATTGCATGACATAAGTATTTGATCACCTACCAACCAGTAAGAATTCCGGCTCTCACAGACCTGTTAGTTTTTCTTTAAGAAGCCCTCCTGTTCTCCACTCATTACCTGTATCAACTGCACCTGTTTGAACACGTTACCTGTATAAAAGACACCTGTCCACACACTCAATCAAACAGACTCCAACCTTTCCACAATGGCCAAGACCAGATAGCTGTGTAAGGACATCAGGGATAAAATTTTAGACCTGCACACGGCTGGGATGGGCTACAGGACAATAGGCAAGCAGCTTGGTGAGAAGGCAAGCAGCTTGTTGGCGCAAGTATTAGAAAATGGAAGAAGTTCAAGATGAGTCAATCACCCTCGGTCTAGGGCTCCATGCAAGATCTCACCTCGTGGGGCATCAATGATCATGAGGAAGGTGAAGGATCAGCCCAGAACTACACGGCACGACCTAAAGAGAGCTGGGACCACAGTCTCAAAGAAAACCATTAGTAACACACTACGCCGTCATGGATTAAAATCCTGCAGCACACGCAAGGTCCCCCTGCTCAAGCCAGCGCATGTCCAGGCCCGTCTGAAGTGTGCCAATGACCATCTGGATGATCCAGAGGAGGAATGGGAGAAGGTCATGTGATCTGATGAGACAAAAATAGAGCTTTTTGGTCTAAACTCCACTCGCCGTGTTTGGAGGAAGAAGAAGGAGGAGTACAACCCCAAGAACACCATCCCAACCGTGAAGCATGGAGGTGGAAACATCATTCTTTGGGGATGCTTTTCTGCAAAGGGGACAGGACGACGACACCGTATTGAGGGGAGGATGGATGGGGCCATGTATGGAGAGATCTTGGCCAACAACCTCCTTCCCTCAGTAAGAGCATTGAAGATGGGTTGTGGCTGGGTCTTCCAGCATGACAATGACCCAAAACACACAGCCAGGGTAACTAAGGAGTGGCTCCGTAAGAAGCTTCTGAAGGTCCTGGAGTGGCCAAGCCAGTCTCCAGACCTGAACCCAATAGAAAATTGTTGGAGGGAGCTGAAAGTCCGTATTGCCCAGCAACAGCCCCGAAACCTGAAGGATCTGGAGAAGGTCTGTATGGAGGAGTGGGCCAAAATCCCTGCTGCAGTGTGTGCAAACATGGTCAAGAACTACAGGAAACGTATGGTCTCTGTAATTGCAAACAAAGGTTTCTGTACCAAATATTAAGTTCGGCTTTTCTAATGTATCAAATACTTATGTCATGCAATAAAATGCTAATTCATTACTAAAAAAATCATACAATGTGATTTTCTGGATTTTTGTTTTAGATTCCGTCTCTCATAGTTAAAGTGTACCTATGGTAAAAATGACAGACTTCTACATGCTTTGTAAGTAGGAAAACCGGCAAAATCGGCAGTGTATCAAATACTTGTTCTCCCCACTGTATATACTGTACCTTAATTTCAAAGGAATATAGACTCTTAGCTTTCATTTGACAGCCAATTTAACATGATCCTAAGAATTTCACATGTTGCTGCTCATGGGTCTTTAACATGGAAATGACCCTGTCTGATCTTTAATAAGTGGGATAGGGCAGAACTTGTTGATACACTCCAGCAATAGACTAATGAGTTATAATGTAAACCATGTGCTGCTGGGCTGGCTGGCTGGGCTCTGACACTGTGGTGGGGAAGCACGCACTTAAGTGATAATGCCCGAGAAGCCGGTGTTTGGAGGATATAGAGTTGAAGTTGTAAGTTTACATACACTTAGGTTGGAGTCATTAAAACTCGTTTTTCAACCACTCCACAAATGTCTTGCTAACAAACTATAGTTTTGGTTAGGACATCTACTATGTGCATGACACAAGTAAATTTTCCAACAATTGTTTGCAGACAGATTATTTCACTCTATCACAATTCCAGTGGGTCAGAAGTTCACATACACTAAGTTGACTGTGCCTTTAAAAAGATTGGGAAATTCCAGAAAATTATGTCATGGCTTTCGAAGCTTCTGATAGGCAATTGACAAAATTTGAGTCAATTGTCGTTGTACCTGTGGATGTATTTCAAGGCCTACCTTCAAACTCAGTGCCTCTTTGACTGACATCATGGGAAAATCAAAAGAAATCATCCAAGACCTCAGAAAGAAATTGTTGACCTCTACAAGTCTGGTTCATCCTTGGGAGCAACTTCCAAACGCCTGAAGGTACCACATTCATCTGTACAGACAATAGTACGCAAGTAAAAACATCATGGGATCACGCAGCCATCCTACCGCTCAGTTCTGTCTCCTAGAGATGAACATACTTTGGTTGCGAAAAGTGCAAATCAATCCTAGAACAACAGCAAAGGACCCTGTGAAGATGCTGGAGGAAACAGGTACAAAAGTATCTATATCTACAGTAAAACGAGTCCTATATCGACATAACCTGAAAGGCTGCTCAGCAAGGAAGAAGCCGCTGCTCCAAAACCGCCATAAAAAAGCCAGACTACGGTTTGCAACTGCACATGGGGACAAAGATCATACTTTTTGGAGAAATGTCCTCTGGTCTGATGAAACAAAAATATAACTGTTTGGCCATAATGACATTGTTATGTTTGGAGGAAAAAGGGGGAGGTTTGCAAGCCAAAGAACACCATCCCAACCGTGAAGCACAGGGGTGGCAGCATCATGTTGTGGGGGTGCTTTGCTGCAGGAGGGACTGGTGCACTTCACAAAATAGAGGGCATCATGAGGCAGGAAAATTATGTGGATATATTGAAGCAACATCTCAAGACATCAGCCAGGAAGTTAAAGCTTGGTCGCCAATGGGTCTTCCAAATGGACAATGACCCCAAGCATACCTCCAAAGTTGTGGCAAAATGGCTTAAGGACAACAAAGTCAAGGTATTGGAGTGGCCATCACAAAACCATGACCTCAATCCCATAGAAAATGTGTGGGCAGAACTCAAAAAGTGTGTGCGAGCAAGGAGGCCTACAAACCTGACTCAGTTACACCAGCTCTGTCAGGTGGAATGGGCCAAAATTCACCCAACTTATTGTGGGAAGCTTGTGGAAGGATACCAGAAACGTTTTACCCAAGTTAAACCATTTAAAGGCAATGCTACCAATTAATAATTGAGTGTATGTAAACTTCTGACCCACTGGTAATGTGATGAAAGAAATAAAAGCTGAAATAAATCACTCTGCTATTATTCTGACATTTCACATTCTTAAAATAAAGTGGTGATCCTAACTGACCTAAAACAGGGAAATTTTACTGGGATTTAAAAGTCAGGAATTGTGAAAAACTGAGTTTAAATGTATTTGGCTAAAGTATACGTAAACTTCCAACTTCAACTGTATTGGCACGGATGTAATTAGGCCCATGCCAATATATCCTCCAAACACGGGCATCGAGAGTATTATCACTTTTATACAACGGTTTACCAACATATTCAAATAATTATTTACATATTTTCATTAAAAACGTTATTTTGAGGAATGTATAAATTCTATTTCATTCTTCCACAAGATATAGTCCCGACACACATCTAGGGTTGCTACCCAAGCCAGCGGGTAGTTCATTCTATCCGGTTCGGTTGCTAGAGACGCTACCCAGTCATTGTAATGAATTTCCTCCTCTTCTTCCGAAGAGGAGAGGCGAAACGGATCAGAGGACCAATACGCGGCGTGGTAATTGTCCATGGTTCTTTTTAATACGTTAAGGTACACATGAACAACTGACTACAAAAAAACAAGAAATGTGAAAACTCAAAACAGTCCTATCTGGTGCAAAGACAGAGACAGGAACAATCACCCAACAAACACACAGTGAAACCCAGGCTACCTAAGTATGATTCTCAATCAGAGACAACTAATGACACCTGCCTCTGATTGAGAACCATACTAGGCCGAAACATAGAAATACCCAAATCATAGAAAAACAAACATAGACTGCCCACCCAACTCACACCCTGACCATACTAACTAAATACAAAACACAGGAAATAAAGGTCAGAACGTGACAGTCATTCAGCCTTTCGCTCTGTATCTATGGACGCGACCCAGTCATTTGTTCTAAATGTTCCATTGCCATAATGGCTGGCAACGTTCTTACCCTTTGCTTGCTAACTAGCCAACTACAGCTGACTTACAGTCATGTCAAAAAGTGCAGCCAGAATAACAGCACAGTAGCTGCAATTGCATTTGTTTAAGGTGTTTTCTCGTGACATTCATTTGGATACATCCATAACAATGAGCTAATGAGGCACGATTTCACCTAATAATAATAATAATAATAATAATATATGCCATTTAGCAGACGCTTTTATCCAAAGCGACTTACAGTCATGTGTGCATACATTCTACGTATGGGTGGTCCCGGGGATCGAACCCACTACCCTGGCGTTACAAGCGCCATGCTCTACCAACTGGCATAGAACATGTGCTCACTCATCAGGACACTGTTGAAAGGAGCTAGCCAACAACACAGCTAACAATCACTTCAAACTGAAACTGGAAAGACTGCAAACTAGCTGCACTTAGTTTCGTTTTACCTTTTTCAATTTACATTTGACTTTGTCTATCCATAAAAATGATGCCAGCTGATTCATGATTTCGACTGGCTGAGAAACCCTGCCTGTCTGTCTCGTCCGAACATCCAACATGTTCATTACTATGGGACAGCTGGAGATCGAATTTGAATATTGAAACAATTTTGCAAATGTCGGAGAGACAACCAGCAAGGTTTATACAAATCTCCACTGTTGAAAACTAAATGTTAGTCTGAAGGAAATGTGAGATAAAGTCTAGATGCTTTTTATAGAGGAGATAAATTTAAAAAATCGCTTGCCTGGGCTGATGAGACAGTGGATTGCGCAGTCAGATGGAACAGAGTAAATAGGCATTTTAACATCATAGATTTAGCTGGTGGAAACTTGTGGCATAGACACCGGCTGGAATGCAGTTTAAACCAAGCAGCATTCAAGATTAGACCCACCCATAGTATAATAACAAACAACACTACTCTATAGTCATACAAATAATAACTTAAGGACACCAGGAATGTGTCCCAGATAGCACCCTATTCCCAATACTGTACAGTGCACTACGGTCGACCAGGGCCCATAGGTCTCTGGTCAAAAGTAGTGTGCGAAATAGGGGTCATTTGGGACGCATCCACAGTTTCACTCAGCAACCCAACCTGGACCAAACTAGGGGAGGAATACAAAGTTGTAAGAGTCCAATTTATAAATAGGCCTGTGTTATAATCAGTGGTGTAAAGTACTTAAATACAAATACTTGAAAGTACTACTTAAGTAGTACTTAATATTTACATTTTTGAGGACCTTTACTTCACTTAATTTCTAATAATGTCATTTTTACACCATACATTTTCCGACACCCAAAGTACTCGTTACATTTTGAATGCTTAGCAGGACAGGAAAATAGTCTAATTCACACAATTATCAAGAGAACATCTCTGGTCATCCTACTGCATCTGATCTGGGCGGACTCACTAGACACATACTTTGTTTGTAAATGATGTCTGAGTGTTGGAGTGTGCCCCTGACTATCTGTTAGTAAATAAAATATGTTTTTTTTTAATGAGGCCATCTGGTGTGCTTAATATAAGGAATTTGAAATGTTTAATAGTTTTACTTTTGATACTAAGTATATTTTAGCAATTACATTTACTTTTGATACTTAAGTATATTTCAAATAAAATACTTTTACTCAAGTAATATTTTACTGGGTGACTTGCACTTTTACTTGAGTCATTATCTACTTTTTCCACCACTGATTATAATTAAGGCTGACAAACTGGATTTAGTTGGTAGATTGTGAACTGTGTTAGAATGTTGCTGCCTGTAGTGACTATGCTTTTGTTGTTGTTATTGAGGTGCAACAGGTCCAGTATTTTAAACATTTTCTATAATTAATTAACTGGTAACAGCATCAAACTGTTTTCATCAGCACACAGAAACAGTGAAAACATCAACCCACGTGTTCTGTAGAGCAGAACACAATGTTCACACTTTGTTTCATTAGACTAAATCTGAGTACATCATCAAACACACCTACACAGACACCCAGAAAACCTGCTAGGTGTAACGGCTCTCTTCTATCTCTTCAACTGACGAAGAGGTAGAACAAGGATCGGACCAAAATGCAGCGTGATGATGATTCATGATATTTTAATGAAGGAAAACTATACATACAGAAACTACAAAAATAACAAAATGAAATAATGAAAACCGAAACAGCCCTATCTGGTGCAAACACAAAGACAGGAACAATCACCCACGAAACACTCACAGAATATGGCTGCCTAAATATGGCTCCCAATCAGAGACAACGATAATCACCTGACTCTGATTGAGAACCGCCTCAGGCAGCCATAGACACCCCACAAAACCCCAAGACCAAAACACACCACAATAACCCATGTCACACCCTGGCCTGACCAAATAATTAAAGAAAACACAAAATACTAAGACCAAGGTGTGACACTAGGCAAGAACCTCACTGTACAACTGTGTTTTTTCCCCTGACCATTTGATCCAAAAAATAACTCCTGATCCAGAGCTAAAGAGTCCTGTCTACTTGTTATAAATCTCTTCAGATCCAGCCACTCCCAGTGCTACATCTGAGTGATTGACAGATGGTAAATGTCTATATAACATTCCTCTCCTCACCCTCTCAGAGGGTGTGATGCAAGATACTCTTTGTTTCTTTCAATAAAAGGAGAGAGGGATCGAGGGAGAGAGGGAAAGGGAGATATAAAAGCCTGACCTAGCAACAGCTTTCCTATGTAGCATACTAATTGCTATTTCTCTGATTGGCAGTAGAACGTGCCAGCGAATTTTGTGGGATGGCTACACTGGGTTGTTTCTAACAGCTCGAGAACACAAATCCACATTGGTGCACATGCACACAACATGCATAAAGACTTGAGGGAACTAGGCTGTTTGACAAGAGGCAATGGGTTCATTGGAGCTGCTCTGCGACTGTGTGTGCGTGTGCGTGTGCGTGTGCGTGTGTGTGTGTGTTTAGCTTATCACTATGATTTGATACAGGCTGCGCCACTGCCCCATGGCCTGGTACTGTTAGCAACAGAAAACCCCAGCAGCACTACTGAAACTTCTTAGATTGGCACTAACACTACACAAGGATATTGACCTACACTCAGACACACACTCAGACACACACACGCGCACACGCACACTCAGACACACACGCACACTCAGACACACGCGCACAGACACGCACACACACGCACACACACACACACACACACACACACACACACACACACACACACACACACACACACACACACACACACACACACACACACACACACACACACACACACACACACACACACACACACACACACACACACACACACACACGTTGATCCTTAGCCTAGCTGTTCTGGGCTGAATCAATCTATAACCTCAATCTATAACCCGACATTAAAGTGGCCTCTTTGACCCAGCTAGGTTAAAATATCTCCCGCCATTGATCTGGATGGAGGAAGAGGTGAGGAACAGATTGGAATTGCGTTAGAAAATTCCTGAGGGGATTTTAGCAAAGTGTGTATACAATTTACTGTCGCACTGATGTTAGCATTGACACACACTGTCGGTGAGAAAACGCACTCCGCTCCCATAGTTACTGCAGACAATGGTCCACAACATAGCTCCACGTCGTGTCACACACACATCCCAAATGAGAAAATACAGACAAAGTAACATTTTCAAGACTCCAAATCTAATGAAAATGTGGAAGGGATTTTTGTGTTTGAGGAAAGTAAGAATAAGTTATGGGAGGTGTCATTATTGGACAGCTCTGAATAAGCCTGGCTTTTTATGGCTAGATGCAGGAACTTGTTTTCCAATTACACACTGATTTTAATGGGCTGGCTGTATCAGGAGCTTCTGAAGCACAGAGGGTGGTGGAGGGAAATTGGAGCCCTATGTGTGTTTGTGTGTGTGTGTGTGCGTGCGTGTATGTCTTTGTGTGTGTGTGTGAATATGTGTGAAATTGTGTGCATGTGACAGCTCATAGAGAAAGGACAGGATTCTCATTCCTCTTCCTTAGACTCAACGGAGTGAATCACAAATGAGCCGACAACCTTTGGCCTGGTCAATTAAAGACACCACAAACAGAGAGAGAACAGCTGGCTGCAACACACACACACAATTAACACACAACTCAAGGACCCCAGCCACCCGGGATACGGGCTGTTTACCTCGCTACCATCTAGTAAGGCAGAGACAGTACAGGTTCATCAAAGCTGATAAACAGCTTTTATCTCCAGGCCATGAAACTGTTAAACAGTCAACACTAGCCAGCCTCCGCCCAGTACCCTGCACTGAACCTAAGTCACAGTCACTAGCCGTGCAGTAGTATCTCAAGCCAACTACCCTGCCAATACTCTACCCTGTAACTTAGACTGCTGCCCTATGAACATAGAGTTATTGAACACTGGGCACTTTAATAATGTTTACATACTGTTTTACCCACTTTATATGTAGATACTGTATTCTCCTCATGGCTCATCTTATATAACTACTGATGTACACATGTTTTCTATTCACATACTGTCCATAAATCAAATAAAAATGTATTGGTCACATGCACACATTTAGCAGATGTTACTGCGGGTGTAGCGTAATGCTTGTGTTCCTAGTTCCAACAGTGCGGTAGTATCTAACAGTTGAAAACAATACACACAAATCTAAAAGTAAAAGAATGGAATTAATAAATATATAACTATTAGGACGAGCAACGTCGGAGTGGCAATGACTAAAATACAGTAGAATAGAATACAGTATATACATATTAAATAAATAAAGCAGTATGTAAACATTACTAAAGTGACCAGTGTTCCATTATTAAAGTGACCAATGATTCCATGTCTATGTACATGGGGGAGCAGCCTCTAGGGTTTAGGGTTGAGTAACCGGGAGATAGCCGGCTAGTTATGGCTGTTTAACAGTCTGATGGCCTTGAGATTGAAAACAGCTTCTGTCTCAGCCCCAGTTTTGATGCACCTGTAATGACCTCGCATTCTGGATGGTAGCGGGATGAACAAGCTGTGGCTAGGGTGGTTGATGTCCTTGATGATCTTTTTGGCATTCCTGAGACACTGGGTGCTGTAGGTGTCCTGAAGGGCAGGCAATGTGCTCCCAGTGATGCTTTAGACAGACCACACCACCCTCTGGAGAGCCCTGCAGTTGCAGGCGGTGCAGTTGCCATACCAAGTGTTGATACAGCCCGACAAGATGCTCTCAATTGTGCATCAGTAAATGTTTGTGAGGGTCTTAGGGGTTAAGCCGGATTTCTTCAGCCTCCTGAGGTTAAAGAGGCGCTGTTGCTCAATCTACACCACACTGTCTGTGTGGGTGGACCATTTTAGATTGTTGCTGATGTGTACGCTGAGGAACTTGAAGCTTTCCACCTTCTCTACTGAAGTTCCGTCAATGTGGATAGCGGTGTGCCCCCTCTGCTGTTTCCTGAGGTCCACGATCAGCTCCTTCATTTTGTTGAAGTTGAGGGAGATGTTATTTTCCTGGCAGCACCCGGCCAGGGCCCTCACCTCCTCCCTGAAGGCTGTCTCATCATTGTTGTTGTGTCGTCAGCAAACTTGATGATTGAGTTGGAGGCGTGTGTGGCCACGCAGTCATGGCTGAACAGGGAGTACAGGAGGGGGTTGAGCACGGACCCTTGTGGGGCCCCTGTGTTGAGGATCAGAAGAAGTGAAGGTGTTGTGTCCTACCACCTGGGGGCAGCCCGTCAGGAAGTCCAGGACCCAGTTGCACAGAACAGGGTTCAGACTAGAGGTCGACCGATTAATCGGAATGGCCGATTAATTAGATCCGATTTCAAGTTTTCATAAAAATCGAAAATCTGTAGTTTTGGACGCCGATTTTTTTATTTTTATACCTTTATTTAACTAGGCAAGTCAGTTAAAGAACACATTCTTATTTTCAATGATGGCCTAGGAACGGTGGACAAACTGCCTTGTTCATTGGCAGAACAACAGATGTTCACCTTGTCAGCTCGGGGGAACCAAACTTGCAACCTTACAGTTAACTAGTCCAACACAATAACGACCTGCCTCTCTCTCATTGCACTCCACAAGGAGACTGCCTGCTACGTGAATGCAGTAAGCCAAGGTAAGTTGCTAGCTAGCATTAAACTTATCTTATAAAAAACAATCAATCATAATCACTAGTTAACTACACATGGTTGATGATACATGGTTGATGATATTACTAGATATTATCTAGCGTGTCCTGCGTTGCATATAATCTGACTGAGCATACAAGCATACAAGTATCTGACTGAGCGGTGGTAGGCAGAAGTAGGTGCGTAAACATTCATTCAAACAGCACTTTTGTGCGTTTTGCCAGCAGCTCTTCGTTGTGTGTCAAGCATTGTGCTGTTTATGACTTCAAAGCCTATCAACTCCCCAGATGAGGCTGGTGTAACCAGCGTGCGCTAACTAGAGGGACGGAAGCTATACTATTACACTGGCAATACTAAAGTGCCTATAAGAACATCCAATAGTCAAAGGTTAATGAAATACAAATGGTATAGAGGGAAATAGTCCTATAATTCATATAATAACTACAACCTGAAACTTCTTACCTTGGAATATTGAAGACTCATGTTAAAAGGAACCACCAGCTTTCATATGTTCTCATGTTCTGAGCAAGGAACTGAAACGTTAGCTTTCTTACATAGCACATTTTGCACTTTTACTTTCTTCTCCAACACTTTGTTTTTGCATTATTTAAACCAAATTGAACATGTTTCATTATTTACTTGAGGCTAATTTGATTTGATTTATTTATGTATTATATTAATTTAAAATAAGTGTTCATTCAGTATTGTTGTAATTATTACAAACATAAAAATTAATCGGAATCGGCTTTTTTGGTCCTCCAATAATCGGTATCGGTATCAGCATTGAAAAATCATGATCGGTCGACCTCTAGTTCAGACCCAGGGCCCCAAGCTTAATGATGAACTTGGAGGGTACTATGGTGTTGAAGGCTGAGCTATAGTCAATGAACAGTATTCTTACATTGGTATTCCTTTAGTCCTATTGGGATAGCGCAGTGTGAAGGTGATTGCATCATCTGTGGATCTATTGGGTCGGTATGCAAATTGAAGTGGGACTCAAGGGTGTCAGGTTAGGAAGAGGTGAGAAGCACTTCATGATGACAGAGGTGAGTGCTACGGGAGAAAGTCATTGAGTTCAGTTACCTTTGCTTTCTTGGGTACAGGAACAATGGTGGACATCTTGAAGCAAGTGGGGACAGCCGACTGGGATAGGAAGAGATTGAATATGTCCGTAAACACTCCAGCCAGCTGGTCTGCGTCAGGAGCGGGCCGTGTCGGTGCCACTGTGTTATCCTCAAAGTGGGTGAGGAAGGTGTTTAGCTTGTTCAGGAGCAAGACGTCGGTGTCTGTGATGTGGCTGGTTTTCCCTTTATAATTCGTGATTGTCTGCAGACCCTGCCACATACAGTCGAAGTCGGAAGTTTACATACACTTAAGTTGGAGTAAAATAAAGTGGTGATCCTAACTGACATAAGACAAGGTGTATCTAAACTTCCGACCTCAACTGTGTGTGTATGTGTATATAATATAATTAAATATATATATATATATATATATATATATATATATATATATATATATATATATATATATATATATATATATACACATATATACATACACATATACATACACATATATACACACATATATACACACACACACACACACACACACACACACACACACACACACACACACAGTTGAAGTCGGAAGTCGGAAGTTCACATACACCTTAGCCAACTACATTTAAACTCAGTATTTCACAATTACTGACATTTAATCCTAGTATAAATTCCCTGTCTTACGGCAGTTAGGATCACCACTTTATTTTAAGACTGTGGAAATGTCAGAATAATAGTAGAGAGAAGGATTTATTTCAGTTTCTATTCCCAGCTTCCCACAATAAGTTGGGTGAATTTTGGCCCATTCCTCCTGACAGAGCTGGTGTAACTAAATCAGGAATGTAGGCCTCCTTGCTCGCGTACACTTTTTCAGTTCTGCCCACAAATTTTCTATAGGATTGAGGTCAGGGCTTTGTGATGGTCACTCCAATACCTTGACGTTGTTGTCCTTAAGCCATTTTGCCACAACTTTGGAAGTATGCTTGGGGTCATTGTCCATTTGGAAGACCCATTTGCGACCAAGCTTTAACTTCCTGACTGATATCTTGAGATGTTGCTTCAATATATCCACATAATTTTTCAGCCTCATGATGCCATCTATTTTGTGAAGTGCACCAGTCCCTCCTGCAGCAAAGCACTCCCACAACATGATGCTGCCACCCCCATGCTTCATGGTTGGGATGGTATTCTTCGGCTTGCAAGCCTCCCCCTTTTTCCTCCAAAACATAACGATGGTCATTATGGCCAATCGTTCTATTTTTGTTTAATCAGACCAGAGTACATTTTTCCAAAAGGTACAATCTTTGTCCCCATGTGCAGTTGCAGTCTGGCTTTTTTATGGCGGTTTTGGAGCAGTGGCTTCTTCCTTGCTGAGCGGCTTGTCAGGTTATGTCGATATAGGACTCGTTTGACTGTGGATACAGATACTTTGTACGTGTTTCCTCCAGCATCTTCACAAGGTCCTTTGCTGTTGTTCTGGGATTGATTTGCACTTTTCGCAGCAAAGTACGTTCATCTCTAGGAGACAGAACGCATCTCTTTCCTGAGCGGTAGGAGGACTGTTTGGTCCCATGGTGGTAATACTTGCGTACTATTGTTTGTACAGATGAATGTGGTACCTTCAGGCATTTGGAAATTGCTCCCAAGGATGAACCAGGCTTGTGGAGGTCTACAATTTCTTTCTGAGGTCTTGGATGATTTATGTTGATATTCTCATGATGTCAAGCAAAGAGGCACTGAGTTTGAAGGTAATCCTTGAAATACATCCACAGGTACACCCCCAATTGACTCAAATGATGTCAATTAGCCTATCAGAAGCTTCTAAAGCCATGACATCATTTTATGGAATTTTCCAAGCTGTTTAAAGGCACAGTCAACTTAGTGTATGTAAACTTCTGACCCACTGGAATTGTGAAACAGTAAATTATAAATGAAATAATCTGTCTATAAAAAATAGTTGGAAAATGTACTTGGGTCAAAGTAGATGTCCTAACCGACTTTCCAAAACTATAGTTTAAAAAAAAATACATTTGTGGAGTGGTTGAAAAATGAGTTTTAATGACTCCAACCTGAGTGTATGTAAACTTCCGACTTCAATTGATATATATAACAGGTACAAAAGTACAGGTACAAAAGTACCTAATATATATATATATTCCGGACTCTGACTTTGCTCGTTCTGATGCGTTCTGACGCAGCAATACGTGAGCCATGTGCCCAGTGTTCCCTGCCCTCTGTACAGACCAATAACAACGCAGGAGAGAGGGATGACTAGGAAGGAAGAAAGGAGCTGATGAGGAAGAAAGAGAAGGTTAGGGGAGGAGAAAAAGAAGAGAGGGATGACTGCAGAGTTGTGCATCAGTCAGCCCTCTTCTGATGTGACCTTGGCGTCTCCAGCCAAGACTCCCTGATGTCTCTATTTACACATGCACACCAAACCACGCTCGCTGCCGCGCCCACACACAGCAATGTACCTGTATAGCAGAAGTTCTCTCACTAGAGGTGGGACAATAAGTAAGATGGCGCCGACAGACATGGCAGCTCTGCTTCTACCTGCTAAGCAACATTGCAGTGTTTTGTTTTTATTGGTTATTTCTTAAATCATTAGCACAGAACGTTTTTTGTGTTATTACATACAGCTGGTTCGAACTTGTCGATGTCAGAGTGATGGTAACTCACCCGCATTACGAACACGAATACGACTTTGGCAAATTGGATCGTTTGTTCGCACCCCCCAGGGCAAATTAACTTATCCCAGAGGCTGCTCTGCGCTTTGCTCGCTCCCTGCAATAAGTTCTCTCTGGTAGGGGCAAGGTTCACAGGTAAATAAAAAAGGCGCCCGAGTTATAAAACAACCCCAATAAAGTGCACATTAACAGCGTCCCAGCTAGCACATAATGTTCTGAGAACAATATGTTTCTTAGAACTTGATGAGAGTGTGATTGTCCTATGGTTATTTTACATACAACCTTTCCACAGCTTTTTGGGAATGGTGCAGGATAGTTGCTTGGCTTTGGATCATTCTCAGCACATTAAGGACATTGACATTACTGATTATTACTTTTTTTATGTTTAAACGTGGTTACACTTCATTTCAATTTTGGTAATGTTCTCAAACTGGTTTGTATTTGGGAATGCGCCCAAATAATTCAGATAATGTTAAGAAACAATGTTCTTCTGTGGGAATTTCAGCATAATGTTTCCTACAGGTTTCCTCGTGGTTAAATTTAAAGTTAAGTTCTCAAATTGTTCCAAAAAACATTATGAAACAACATTCTTCTGTGGGAATTTCAGTACGTCAGCATAATGTATCCTACATGTTTCCTCATGATTCTAATCAAATTTCTCTGAGAACATTAAGAAAACTTTCCATAAAAGCCACAATAAACTTTTGTAATGCTCAGAGAATGCTCTAGGAATGTTATTAAAAATGATATACATTCAATTCTCAGCATCAAAACTCTTCCTGTCCTTTATCTTGTTAAGTGTGTTCAGGTGTGTTTGCTGCGCCTACTAATTGGCCACACCTGATCTTAATGAATGCTTGTTTCCTGTAAATGAGGTCTAGTTGAATAGGCTGGGCTGTGGGGTCACTACATTTCGTCAGTCAGTGATTGTCAAGCAAGTAACTGTTGATCTCACGGTAATTGACCGTTAATTAACATGAACACATTAATTTAAAAAAATGTTGAATACATCCATGTAGTATAGCCTACACCTTCACAATAAATTCATTATTTATTTTAAACAGGTCTAAAGAAGCATGAGATTAAGAAAATGTAGCCTATTTCAGAAGAAAACAATCGCATACTCTGAGTTGTCCTTGTGTTATGTCCTGATCTGGCTAGGCCAAATGGCTGTGAGCTACACTAGTTCATTTAGCAGACAACCTGCTTAGAATTTCGAAGCATTATTTTATATTATTTTATCATTTGAATAATACAATTGAACAAAGCTGAATAAAATATCAATATTATCTCCAAATGATTTGAGGGAGTGCACACATGCGGCTATTCTGTGTTGAGCAGTTAAAATAGGTACTCCCTATATGCTTAATTTAGAGTTACTAATACGTTATTAGAGTTATACATTTAGTTGTTCTACAAATGTCAGGCTATATGTTTGGATTTTTAATAAATTGCAAAAAAGAAAAAAAAGTTGCTTGAAAGGCATTAGCTCTGCTTTGTTTTTGCGCAGGCTGTACACACTCCAACAGTCTCTCATTCACAGTTTGACAAGCACTTGATAATGCCTCGAATTTCACGGTGGCATCCCCTTTGTGAACATAACGCACCCTAAAAAAATCAATGCCTTTTGTGGACCGGAGTGCTGCGTTGTGCCATCCTCCCTGAGCACTGTGCAATACAAAGCGCCCTTCACTTACATGGCTCTCCATCACGTGATCGGGTCTTTCTCACAGGCTAAAAGTGAAGACAGACACATCAGGGACGCAACTGCTATGCCCCATAGTACAAAAGTCGACCTATTCTATTCTGTGCGAGAAATACATTTTCCAAACATAGTCTGGGACATTTGTTAGATGCAATAGATCACAAATGAATACAACCACTAGCATCAAAAAAAACTTTTTTACGCAATGTGGCTGATGTAACAGATCAGAACATTTAACTCTGTTGATAAACTATTAGGTTATTTCTTCACATTATCAGAGCAGCAATGTACACATGGCAGTAGGCTATAAGCACAAATGTTCCATTAGCGGGAAAACACCTTTATCAAAAGTGACCTCAAATAAGATTATGAATGTAATGCTTTTATTATAAAAAGGTGCATATTTATGGTGAAAAGTATCTTCCCCAATCATGAGTCTCATGCACTGCTTATGTATGCCAGTTAGGCCCTTGTAAAGCAGATTCATGTGCTTAATTTTAATAAGGTTTGTGATACAAAAACATATAGGCCTATTGGCTAGGCTACATAAGGTGTGCAACTATGATTCTAAAAAGACAGTTTCTTATGCTGGGCATCATTCACAAGTGATAATATATAATTCACAAGTGATAAGCTAATATTGTCATCCATCAGACTATTCTTGATTTAATCTGGTCTTTACATAAACTAAATAATATATATATGTGAAATTTGTTTTTGATTTAGAATGGACCATTATCATGCACCGGTCTGTCTCAAAACAGGGGCAGCAGGAAAAAACAAATGTCATCTATGCACTTAAATAGCAAATGGAGGACGCTTTTCCTTTGGTTAATTTTCATGCCTAGCAAATGGAGAACGCTTTTCATTTGGTTCATTTTCATGCCTAGCAAATGGAGAACGCTTTTCCTTTGGTTAATTTTCATGCCTAGCAAATGGAGGACGCTTTTCATTTGGTTATTTTTCATGCCTAGCAAATGGAGGACGCTTTTCATTTGGTTATTTTTCATGCCTAGCAAATGGAGAACGCTTTTCATTTGGTTATTTTTCATGCCTAGCAAATGGAGGACGCTTTTCCTTTGGTTCATTTTCATGCCAGCCAGGTAGGCTATACTCCTGTTTTAAAATTAAACAACGTACTTAATATTATGAAAGATGAGAAATAAATATAGTAGGCCTAGCCTATAAAAAGCTGATGAGACCCTCCTCTTTTTAGTAGAGGCCATCACTCTGTTTTCTCAGGCAATTGCAAAACCTATAGAAATGTTGCTCAACATGAGCTCATGAAGTGTTTGATTCGATTTTCAAAAACATTTGCATTGATGTCAGAGTGATTAGAGGGACAATAGAGTGCTGAGTACCAGGCAGTTAACAAGTTTGGTAGGCTACAAATGACCATCAACAGCATCAGAGCTTGGAGAAGCCTAATTACACAATGAATAAAAGGGTCACATGGAATTTGACTGCCTTCATGACTCGTGACTGCCGGTAATACGGTCCGCCACACCAGCATGATTAATGCTTAAGGAAATACATTTCTGTGCTGGGAATTCAAACAAGTGCAGTATTACTGAAACATTGAAACATTTTCAGGAAGTTATTGAAAAACGTTAAAATAACCTATAATTTCCATTCTTCGCGCATTAATAAAATCTCCCAGGAAAACTATAATGGAACCAGAGTAAAACATTCTTAGAACATTTCCAGAACATTCAAAATGTTCACTTCCGTTCTCAGAACATTTTTAAAAAACTTTCAGTTTTACCAGTCAGTAAACGTATGGCTGTTCCCACAACCAATGTGAAACCAATAATATACATTCCCACAATTTACAAGACACCAAATCTGCTTGCTGTAGTGTTTATATCTAGTTTGGGTATAAATCTAAGCCTTTTTCGCTAGAATGTGAACGCCTAGTGATTAGCGGGCAACGTAGAGGGGCACTAAAGCCTTGTTAAAAGCCTCTGCTCCAGCCTCTGTTCTAAACCATACATTATTGATGATCCATCTGTGGCCTAAAAAGAGATGTGGTGCTAAAAGAGGATGGAGAGAGAAAGAGAGAACAAGAGATAACGAGAGTGTAAGGGAGAGAGAGAGAGGGACAGAGAGAGCGAGAATGAGTGAGAGAGAGAAAACCCTACTCTCCGCTCCTCTTCCATTTCCCACAGCAGCATCTGCCTGACCCTGAAGGTCATAGACAAGGTCTTGGCAGAAACCACAGGATCCACTTTTAAGGCCAATCCTTCAGTGGGGGAATTATGTGTGCATGCATGCACGCAGACATACAGACAGTTAGCTTTCTCAATTCCACCACAACTCTGCTGCCTTTTCATTTCAGTGATGTGATAGTAATGAGATAGCTCAAACTTCCCTCCAACTGTCCAACCAGCACTCTCTCTAGAAGACTGGGCTATTTCCCTTATCTCCACTAAGAACCAGCAGATCCAGGAATCACCGTAAATACCTTTGTCTCTGCTGCCTATTCAACTTTAACATGACAACATTAGGAGATTGGCGTGTTTACTTCCCAACGAAAGAGGAAACTGCTGTATAATGCAATGCTCCCTCCCATACACGTGATTAATATGAGTGTAATTCCAATGTCCCCTAAAGTACAGAGCAGTTTGTATATGGCACGGGCTAGTTACATTAGTCTGGATGGTTTGGGATGCTTTCCTAATCACAACTAAGTAGAGTTGTTTTAATGGTTTTGATGTCTATTGCGGAACAGATTCCAAACTTCTGTCGACTTACGTTTACTACTTTGCTGATTAAATTAAAAGTGAATCCACAGGAATATCCTAAAAGCGAGCGAGTAGTGCGAGTCAGTGCTCTTGGTAAACACAAACATAAAGATTATATTATCATTACACAGTCATAACCCTGCTCCAGTCTCCAGTGTGTTTAATAGAGCCAGTGATGGCTGCTGATGGATCAGATTCACACTGGATGCTGACTGGCCACATTAGCCTGGCCTGAGCAAACTCACTGCTATTAAATCACACAGGAAAAATCCTAAATGGCACCCTATTACCGATATAGCGCACTACTTTGAACTGGAACCCTATGGGCCGTGGTCATAGGTAGTGCCCTATTTTGGGAATAGGGTACATTTGGGATGCAGAAACTATTCCTCATGAATTACTATGGGATCACAGATCAAACTGCATCTAATCTAACACAACATCATCTTATTCTGGGTGGATCAGTAGTGGACAGAGAGACGGTCACACTTTATTTGGATGGTCAGGATAGTTCATCTGTAGATGCTCTACAGATGGTCATACTATCAACAAACTATCTGTTGATAAGCAACTGCTTGCAAAGGTTAGGTTTAGAATAAGGGTTAGGGTAAAGGTTAGGTTTAGAATAAGGGTTAGGCTAAGGGTTAGTAGATAATCAGTTGAAATGTTACTGATACGCTATAGAGCATCTACAGACGGACTATCCAAATAAAGTGTTACCAGAGAGACCAAAAAACACACTCACTGAAAATGTATGTCAATTAATGAATGTGTTGTGGCAACAGGTGTATTTAGTGCTTGTGTGATAGACAATTGTGCATCAAGCATATCTGATTGAGGGTAAATAACTAGCTAATATACAGTACCAGTCAAAAGTTAGGAAAAAACCTACTCATTCAAGGGTTTTTCTTTATTTTTACTATTTTCTACACTGTAGTATAATAGTGAAGACATCAACCCTATGAAATAACAAGTGGAATCATGTAGTAATTCTTCAAAGTACCCACCCTTTGCCTTGTTGACAGCTTTGCACACTCTTGACATTCCGTCAACCAGCCTCATGAGGTAGTCACCTGGAATGAATTTCAATTAACAGGTGTGCCCTGTTAAAAGTTCAGTTGTGGGATTTCTTTCCTTCTCAATGCGTTTGAGCCAATCAGTTGTGTTGTGACAAGGTAGGGCTTGGTATACAGAAGAAACCCTATTTGGTAAAAGACCAAGTCCATATTATGGCAAGAACAGCTCAAATAAGCAAAGAGAAACAACAATCCATCATTACTTTAAGATATAAAGGTTGGTCAGTCAATCCGTTTCTTTAAGTGCCGTTGCAAAACCATCAAGCACTATGATGAAACTAGCTCTCATGAGGACCGCCACAGGAAAGGAAGACACAGAGTTACCTCTCCTGCAGACACGTGCTTGGGCCAAGAAACACAAGCAAAAGACATTCGACCGGTGGAAATCTGTCCTTTGTTCTGATGAGTCCAAATTTGAGATTTTTGGTTCCAACCACCGTGTCATTGTGAGACGCAGAGTCGGTGAACGGATGATCTCTGCATGTGTGGTTCCCACTGTGAAGCATGGAGGAGGTGTGATGGTGCTTTTCTGGTGACACTGTCAGTGATTTATTTAGAATTCAAGACACACTTAAACAGCATGGCTTCCACAGCATTCTGCAGCAATACGCCATCCCATCTGGATTGCGCTTAGTTTGTTCATTTGTTTTTCAACAAGACAATGATCCAACACACCTCCAGTTCGTGTAAGGGCTATTTGACCAAGAAGGAGAGTGATGGAGTGCTGCACCAGATGACCTGGCCTCCACAATCACCCGACCTCAACCCAATTGAGATGGTTTGGGATGAGTTGAACCACAGAGTGGAGGAAAAGCATCCAACAAGTGCTCAGCATATGTGGGAACTCCTTCTGGACTGTTGGACTGTTGGAAAAGCATTCCTCATGAAGCTCGTTGAGAGAATGCCAAGAGTGTGTAAAGCTGTCATCAAGGTAAAAGGTGGCTACTTTGAAGAATCTAAAATCTAAAATATATTTAGATTTGTTTTACACTTTTTTGGTTAGCACATATGGAATCATGTAGTATTTCATAGTTTTGATGTCTTTACTATTATTCTAAAACATAGAAAATAGTAAACATAAAGAAAAACCCTTGAATGAGTTGGTGTGTCTAAACGTTTGACTGGTGCTGTAATTCTCCTAATGTTAAGGAACAAAGCAGTAAGACAGAAGGATGTCATGGTTTATAATCAGTCTTCAGCCCTCAGTACTGTGTCTTTGTCCCCCACCCCTCCACACTTGGCTTTGAATTCAAGTAAACCCATCATCTATTTAATCCTCCCACAGATGACAGTGGCAATTTTTATAAGCGTCTGGCCTTTTTAATATAATTTTGGGATTACCTTCCTGAAGTGGGGGAGGAGGAGGTGATAGAGGAGAACAGTAGCAATAGTGCACGCACATGCACAAATCAGCAGTACCAGACAGAATTACCTCTTTATGTGTAGATCAGTCCCAAGTACAGTAGGAAGCCTCCCCTGTCTGCTTTACAGACAACTGTCCCATTAATTCTGATTCTCCACATTGGCCCGTCAGCAGCCTGCTGCTAAACTAAATGTCACCGGTCTCCCATGACTCTGTTAATATGGCATGGCATGGCAAGACACACACACACACACACACACACACACACACACACACACACACACACACACACACACACACACACACACACACACACACACACACACACACACACACACACACACACACACACACACACACACACACACACACACACACACACACACACACACACACACACGGCTAGTTTATCTTTTGTAACTATCATTCTGTGGAATATAATAAACAGGTTCATTAACGCTGACGTTTGATTTTGTAAATAAATAAAAAAGCTAATGTCCTGCTCCTTCCCTGACTATTCCTAAATGTTTGTATTGTACACTGCTCATTTGTCAGAATGTTGAAATCACAAACAGAAAAGTATTTAGAGCCTTTTTCCCCCCAACTTGCTGAAGGACGTTGGTACCCAGCAAGGCGCTAATGCGTCTCTCTCGCGCCTCACTGAATGAATGAAATGGATGAATGGGTGATAATTGTGCACCTTACTCCAACATTCTATTTAAATTAGGCCTAACTGAATGATAAGGAGGGTGAAGAGGTTGATTTAATTTGGAAAGCCAATAGCGTAAAGATGAGTTTGTGTTATGCCTATTTATCAGCAGCAAATCATTTGACCACACGCCTTGCGGGTTAAAACCATTCTCTTTTATGTTTTTACTTTGTAAAAATATCTGTTATGGGACTGTTTTATTTATTGTAACTCTATTATGAATCTAATTTATTGTAAGGGGAACAAAAACATGCTACATATTGTAGTAGGCCTTTAGAATAATGCTAAACATATCCTTGACTCTATCCAGAGAAGCAAACGATGCCAGTCCACAATGAATGACAAATGGATGGAATGGGCATAATTGTGCAAGTCACTTCACAATCGAATTTCAATTAGGCCGAACAGAATGATGAGGGTGAAGAGGTTGATTTAATGTAGAACAACAATAGTAATGATGAGTTATGCCTATTCATCAGCGTTGGCACTCATGTTAATAATTTTACCGCACAACTTGCAGGTTGATACCTGATAGAGGAAAATATGGTTGAAATGACTAATTATGTATACATTCCAATCAGAAACTGACTAGTCCAAATGCTATAATGTACTGTACATGTGAGTTTTCTCTCTTGCTCCCTTTCCCAATTGTATATAATTTAGTCAGGAGTTAGTAACAATGAAGGTCTGTTCCTTAGTTCATTCAGTTGTACAAATCTCCAGGTGGTGGGAACGGGCCATCTCCAGATTGTCAGGAATGTTGATTTATGCTGACTGGCCTTGACTTCGTGCTGATAACGCGAGGGCTCAAGAGCTAGAGGGGCCCTCTGTTTGTGAAATGGAACGTTTGGAAAACGCTGACGTCATTTTCAGTTTATAACCTGTGGAAATGTATGTAAGCATTCAGTACTCATCAAGAATAAATGCTGAACTTGTTTTTAAGACTGGTCTCTTGTTAATTCATGCAAATGATAAACTTACAACTTATCATGAATTAGAAATGAGTGCGAATTGAATTGGTTTTGGCAATAAAACATAAAGGAATTTAGAATTCCTCTATCAATACCACACTCTTTAACATTTTACTTTGTAAAAATCAGCTGTTACAGGACTGTTTTAATTACTGTAATTCTATTACTAATCAAATGTATTGTAAAGGAAATGAAAACATGATAAGTGTTGCAGTAGGTCTGTAGAATAATGCAAAACATATCCTTGACTCTATCCAGGTTGTTGAGCGTGAAACAAACACTGCCAGTCAGCCTCCACAGCCGGCCCATCGAAACTACAAAAACAATACCGAAACTAACTTCACACATAATAAGAAATAACCTATAGACAATAAAAAAATACAGTTCAAGTCACAAGTTTACATAAACAAGTTTTAATGACGCCAACCTAAGTGTTTCAACCACTACAAAAATGTCTTGATAACAAACTACAGTTTTGGCAAGTCGGTTAGGACAAGTCTGGTTCATCCTTGGGAGCAAGTTCCAAATGCCTGAAGGTACCACGTTCATCTGTACAAACAATAGTATGCAAGTATAGACACCATGGAACCAGACAGCCATCATACCGCTCAGGAAGGAGACGCGTTCTGTCTCCTAGAGATGAACATACTTTGCTGCGAAAAATGAAAATCAATCCCAGAACAACATGAGATGTTGTTTCAATATATGCACATAATTTTCCTGCCTCATGAAGCCATCTATTTTGTGAAGTGCACCAGTCCCTCCTGCAGCAAAGCACCCCCACAACATGATGCTGCCACCCCCGTGCTTCACGGTTGGAATGGTGTTCTTCGGCTTGCAAGCATCCCCCCCTTTTTCCTCCAAATATAACGATGGTCATTATGGCCAAACAGTTATATTTTTGTTTCATCGGACCAGAGGACATTTCTCCAAAAAGTACAATCTTTGTCCCCATGTTCAGTTGCAAACCGTAGTCTAGCTTTTTTATGGCGGTTTTGGAGCAGTGGCTTCTTCCTTGCTGAGCGGCTTGTCAGGGGCTTGTCAGGTTATGTCGATATAGGACTCGTTTTACTGTGGATATAGATACTTTTGTACCTATTTCCTCCAGCATCTTCACAAGGTCCTCTGCTGTTGTTCTGGGATTGATTTGCACTTTTCGCAGCAAAGTACGTTCATCTCTAGGAGACAGAACGCGTCTCCTTCCTGAGCGGTATGACGGCTGTGTGTTCCCATGGTGTTTATACATCTGTACTATTGCTTGTACAGATGAACGTGGTACCTTCAGGCACTTGGAAATTGCTCCCAAGGATGAACCAGACTTGTGGAGGTCTACATTTTTTTCTGAGGTCTTGATGTCAAGCAAAGAGACACTGAGTTTGAAGGTAGGCCTTGAAAAACATCCACAGGTACACCTCCAATTGACTCAAATGATGTCAATTAGCCTATCAGAAGCTTCTAAAGCCATGACATCATTTTCTGGAATTTTCCAAGCTGTTTAAATGTGCATTCAACTTATTGTATGTAAACTTCTGACCCACTGGAATTGTGATACAGTGAATAATAAGTGAAATCATCTGTCTTGCACAAAGTAGATGTCCTAACTGACTTGCCAAAATTATAGTTTGTTACCAAAACATTTGTGGAGTGGTTGAAAAACGAGTTTTAATGACTGAAACCTAAGTGTATGTAAACTTCCGACTTCAACTGTATGTAAAAATGTAGAGGTGTGCATAAATTGGTCATCAAATTTGATCTGATCTTCATCTAAGTCACAACAATAGACATAGTGGGCTTAAACTAATAACACATACTTTATTGTATTTTTTGTGTCTATATTGAATACAAAAGTCTCTCTAAAAGCCTTGATGTTCATCAGTTCACGGTAAGACAAATTGTCTAAACCACAGTTGAGTTGTTTGGAAGGAACACACTATGTGTGGAGAAAAAAGGCACAGCACACCAACATCAAAACCTCATCCCAACTATAAAGTATGGTGGAGGGAGTATTATGGCGTGGGGCTGCTTTGCTGCCTCAGGGCATGGACAGCTTGCTATCATCGATGAAAAAATGAATTCCCAGGTTTATCAAGACATTTTGCAGGGGAATGTAAGGCTATCTGTCCGCCAATTAAAGCTCAACAGCAGTTGGGTGATGCAACAGGACAACGACCGAAAACACAGATGGAAATCAACAACAGAATGGCTTCAACAGAAGAAAATACACCTTCTGGAGTGGCCCAGTCAGTCCTGACCTCAACCCGATTGAGATGTTGTGGCATGACCTCAAGAGAGCAGTTCATACCAGACATCACAAGAATATTGCTGAACTGAAACAGTTTTGGAAAGAGGAATGGTCCAAAATTTCTCCTGACCGTTATGCAGATCAGATCCGCAACGACAGAAAACGTTTGGTTGAGTTTATTGTTGCCAAAGAAGGGTCACCCAGTTATTAAATCCAAGGGTTCATATACTTTTCCCACCCTGCACTGTGAATGTTTACACGGTGTGTTCAACAAAGACATGAACATGTATAATTGTTTGTGTGTTGTTAGTTTAAGCAGACAGTGTTCGTCTATTGTTGTGACCTAGAAGATGATCAGATCCTACGACCAATTTAAGCAGAAATCCAGGTATTTCCAAAGGGTTCACATACTTTTTCTTGCCACTGTACTTTTTTTCAAGAGAATGTGTGTGTATGTGTGTGTGAGTGTGTGTGTGTGCGTGCACAGCATCGGGTCTGCATAATGGAGCCATTCTCACAGTGGGGAGGCAAAGCTGGGACGAAGCAAGCTACAGGATCGGAGCAGAATTAAGTGTCAGAGAGGATACGCCAGGCCCATCTACTCCCATGACAACTGGTCCCGTGTGGCTCAGTTGGTACAGCATGCCGCTTGCAACACCAGCATTGTAGGTTTGATTCCCATGTTGGACCAGTACGGAAAAGTATGAACATGTATGCATTCACTACTGTAAGTCGCTCTGGATAAGAGCATATGATTAATGACTAAACTGTAACCTGAAACGCACATACACAGACACATACCTAATTAATACCTACACTTGTTTTACAGGATGTGAGTAAAAAGCCTTTTGTCAATAGCAGGATCACATTCCAGTAAGAGAGTGAGTCTTCCTATTCCCTCAAAGCCTATCCCTATACTTTTTGACAAAACATTTTCATAGTGCTTTTGTGTATTGGTTTGGTTGCTGTGTTACAATGGACTGTGTTATTGGTGTTAATTAGATTTAGTAGAATGGGAGTACCCATTCAAGTAAGTTATGCCATAACATGTAGACTGGCAGTCATTCTAGTTATTTCATTTCAATAGTTATGAAGTATCCCCAGAACAACTCTCATAGAAAGAGAGAGAGAGAGAGAGAGAGAGAGAGAGAGAGAGAGAGAGGGAAAGAAAAATCTTCTCCTCTCTGTCTCTCTGTCAGACAAGGGGAATGGCCTCTCTTTACTTATCTACGTCCAAATGAAAATCTCTCGCGCGCTCTCTCCTCCCAACCCCCTCCTCTCTGCTTTGGTAAAAAATACATTTAAAAAGACAAAAACAAATGTCCTGAAAATTCCCCAAAGTAGAAGTTGTTTTGGAGTGGTCCATTTATTTTCATTTGCGGAAGTGTCCTTGCCGGTGCCTGCCTGAGAGCTTCATAGATCATTCTGGCTCTGTTCGTCCTCCTCGATGACACTTAGGCCCCACTACACAATTAGGAGCTCATTAGCCAGAGAGACAGAAACAGGACAGAGAGAACAAGAAAAACGAGAGCAGGTGGCCTGTTCTTTCTATTCTCTCTTCTCCTCTTTTTATTCCATCTCCTCATCCCCCTGGGCTTACTTTTTAAAGTGCATAACTTTTTATGCCCACCTGCTTTCTTTGCTCCCTCCATAACAGTTCATCTCCCCTTCTGTGCTTAATGTCATGAGTATCGAGAGTGTTGAATGTGAAAAACAAATAACATTGTCTGCACGAAGACAATGTTCCGACCCTCACAGTGAGTGTCATGCCATGGACGTGTTTGTTGAGAATAGGTGTTCAAGATTCCTGTGACTGGGTCAGGATAATTACCAGAGTACATACTTTTCGGGAGAGGTTTAGAATTGGATCTTTCCGAATCATGTCTCATTCTGAGCTTCATTTAATGCCTCTGTGTTCTACAAGCCTTATTTACCACCTGTTGAAATTAGCTGAGAACTGAAACAATAGATTGAATTAAACTTTTAATTAAAATTTCAAACATGACAATGCCCTCTAATAAATGTGGACAAACAAAGTTCTATTGTTTTAATATTGAATGGGACTTTGAGGGACTTGTGCATGGTTTCTTTAACTTTTCAATCATTTGTTTTTGATTGATATACAAGTAGAACATAGGAGTCTCATCACTGTTGCCATGGAAATGCCCAGGGCCAATGTCAGGGCATGGTCACATAGAGATGTGTTTCTCTCAGTCACATCAGGTCTACGCTGCTTGGCAGCCCCGTTCAACACCCCGCCATCTCAGATCATCCTTCACTTTCTGCCACCACTCCCCAAATGTCACTGTGCCCACATGGTCATGGTGACCAACTGGGACAGAAGGGTAGAGTGTGTGTGTTTACTTGGCTGACGGATGAATAGAGAGTGCCTGAGTGTACAAAAGAGAAACTAGCACATACAGTGCCTTCAAAAATAATTCATACCCCTTGACTTATTCCACATTTATAGTGTTACTGTCACACCCTGGTCGAAGTATTTTGTGTTTATCTTCATGTATTGGGTCAGGCCAGGGTGTGGCATGGGGTTTTTGTATTGTGGTGTGTTTTGTCTTGGGGTTTTGGTGTTGGTATCGGGATTGTAGCTTAGTGGGGTATCTAGCAAAGTCTATGGCTGTCTGGAATGGTTCTCAATCAGAGGCAGGTGTTTATCATTGTCTCTGATTGGGAACCATATTTAGGCAGCCATATTCTTTGAGTTTGTCGTGGGTGATTGTCCTTAGTGTCTTTGTTCCTGTCGCTGTGTTAGTTGACAAGTATAGGCTGTTTCGGTTTTCGTTACGTTTATTGTTTTGTAGTGTTTGTGTTAATTCGTGTTTACGTTTGTTGATTAAACATGGATTGCAATCTACACGCTGCATTTTGGTCTGACTCTCCTTCACGAAAAGAGAACCGTTACAGTAACAGCCTGAATTTAAAATGGATTACATGTATTTATTTTCCTCACCCATCTACACAATATATCCCATAATGACAAAGTGAAAACATGTTTTGTAAATATGTTTGCTGATTTATTGAAAATGAAATACAACTCATTGAGGGCTTGATGACTAGTTGACCAGTTGAAGCAGGTCTGCTTGTCAAGGGTTAAAATATAAATGTGCACTGTTGGGGGTACTAGAGGACCAGGGTTGGGAAACACTGTTTTGGTTATTGTCCTACTGAAAGGTGAATTTGTCTCCCAGTGTCTGTTGGAATGCAGACTGACACAGGTTTTCCTCAAGGATTTAGCATGTACTTAGTTCTATTCTGTTTCTTTTTGTCCTAAAAACTCCCTAGTCCTTGCCAAAGACAAGGATACCCATAACATGATGCAGCCACCACCATGCTTGAAAATATGTGACCCGTTTCAAGAAGCCAGGGCTATGTCGCACAAAAATGTATTTTTTTTGCAGAAATCCATTCTGGAACATGGGAACTTTCATGTGCCTTACTAAGAAATGTGTACGCCATCGAAATCAATTATTAAATTACGAGCCTAGTTGGTTTAGTCATGGTAAATACAGGAACCTTCCCGCTAGCCAAGACTGGCTGAAATAATGGGTGGGTGGACATGCAGAGAGACGAGTTTGGATTGGTCTGCCATGTAGCATGCTTCTGTCTATAACATGAGCTGCTCTGTAAGTGTAGATAATCCTTTCTACCGTGGCTTTTTTTGAAAGAACATGAAGAACTGAAAAACGTAAGTTAACAGGCGCTATCGACAAAGATCAGTGGGAAAAAGTTGTGATGGACTACTTTCTGGAGGACGATTGTGCCATGCTGACTCTCTCTAAAAATGTATCAGGCGACGAGGAAATTCCTTTTGGGTAAAATCATTTTCATTGAACCCGACAATGTAGAGTCTTCTGATGACAGTGATGGGTAAAAAACAACGACCAACAGTGTCATTGTCACGGCAGAGGTTGACCAAGTTTTTTAAATCAGTGGAATGCCCGGTGAAAGCAGAGAGATGATTGAAAAATGCAGTGAGAGTTGAAAAGAGAACACATAAGGCTGATGTATAAAACACCTGTCTCTGGATTACATCTTCAAACTAAGGGCAACCATGGCATCCATAACAGAGAGGGAGAAGCATTCATACATGTACAGTTGAAGTCAGAAGTTTACAAACTTAGGTTGGAGTCATTAAAACTATTTTTTTAACCACTCCAGACATTTATTTTTAACAAACTATAGTTTTGGCAAGTCGGTTAGGACATCTACTTTGTGCATGACACAAGTACTTTTTCCAACAATTGTTTAAAGATGTCACGCCTTGGTCTTAGTATTTTGTGTTTTCTTTAATTATTTGGTCAGGCCAGGGTGTGACATGGGTTTATGTTGTTGTATTTCGTATTGGGGTTTTTGTATTATTGGGATTGCGGCTGAGTAGGGGTGTTGTATGGGCTTGGCTGCCTGAGGCGGTTCTCAATCAGAGTCAGGTGATTCTCGTTGTCTCTGATTGGGAACCGTATTTAGGTAGCCTGGTTTCGCTTTGTATTTCGTGGGTGATTGTTCCTGTCTCTGTGTAGTTTCACCAGATAGGCTGTAATAGGTTTCACGTTCCGTTTGTTGTTTTTGTATATGTATAAGTTATTTCATGTATCGCGATCTCTTTATTAAAGACATGAGTAACCACTACGCTGCATTTCGGTCCGACTCTTTTGACAAACGAAGAACGACGTTACAAAAGACAGATTATTTCACTGTATCACAATTCCAGTGGATCAGAAGTTTACATACACTAAGTTGACTGTGCCTTTAAACAGCTTGGAAAATTCCAGAAAATGTTGTCATGGCTTTAGAAGCTTCTGATAGGCTAATTGACATCATTTTAGTCAATTGGCGGTGTACCTGTGGTTGTATTTCAAGGCTTACCTTCAAACTCAGTGCCTCTTTGCTTGACATCATGAGAATATCAAAATAAATCATCCAAGACCTCAGAAAGAAATTGTAGACCTCCACAAGCCTGGTTCATCCTTGGGAGCAATTTCCAAATGCCTGAAGGTATCACGTTCATCTGTACAACTAATAGTACGCAAGTATAAACACCATGGGACCACGCAGCCATCATACTGCTCAGGAAGAAGACGTGTTCTGTCTCCTAGAGATGAAAGTACTTTGGTGAGAAAAGTGCAAATCAATCCAAGAACAACAGCAAAGGACCTATATCGACAAAACCTGACAAGCCGCTCAGCAAGGAAGAAGCCACAGCTCCAAAACCGGCATAAAAAAAGCTAGACTACGGTTTGCAACTGCACATCGGGACAAAGTACATACTTTTGGAGAAATGTCCTCTGGTCTGATGAAACAAAAATAGAACTGTTTGGCCATAATGACCATCGTTATATTTGGAGGAAAAAGTGGGAGGCTTGCAAGCCGAAGACACCATCCCAACCGTGAAGCACGGGGTGGCAGCATCATGTTGTGGGGGTGCTTTGCTGCAGGAGGTAGTGGCACACTTCACAAAATAGATGGCATCATGAGGCTGGAAAATTTTGTGGATATATGGAAGCGACATCTCAAGACATCAGTCAGGAAGTTAAAGCTTGGTTGCAAATGGGTCTTCCAAATGGACAATGACCTCAAGCATACTTCCAAAGTTGAGGCAAAATGGCTTAAGGACAACAAAGTCAAGGTATTGAAGTGGCCATCACAAAGCCCTGACCTCAATCCAATAGAACATTTGTGGGCAGAACTGAAAAAGTGTGTGCGAGCAAGGAGGCCTACAAACCTGACTCAGTTACACCAGCTCTGTCAGGAGGAATAGGCCAAAATTCACCCAACTTATTGTGGGAAGCTTGTAGAAGGCTACCCAAAAGGTTTTGCCCAAGTTAAACCATTTAAAGGCAATGCTACCAAATACTAATTGAGTGTATGTAAACTTCTGACACACTGGGAATGTGATGAAAGAAAAAAAGATGAAAGAAATAATTCTCTATTATTCTGACATTCCACATTCTTTAAATAAAGTGGTGATCCTAACTGATCTAAAACAGGGAAATTTTGCTATGATTAAATGTCAGGAATTGTGAAAAACTGAGTTTAAATGTATTTGGCCAAGCTGTATGTAAACTTCCGACTTTAACTGTAGAATAGGGATAAAGTGACTATGCATAGGTAATAAACAGAGTAGCAGTAAATGTATGCAATAAATCCAACTGATTGGATTAATTATTCAATGTAGATGAAAAAATCATAGATATTAAAAACAATCCTAAATAAAAATCTACCTGCAGCAGAGCATGCTGGGAAATATGCTGGGAAATATCCACGGAGTAAAACAATAACTCTGGTTACAACACAAACACTGTGGGTTCTTTTACACCACTGTAACTCCTGAATCAACACTAGAAATGCTACACTGAAAAATCAACACTGGCCAACTTTCTGTCTACTAAAGGCCTGTCTGTTTACAGAGGTCACTCAAGGGGAGATCATTTAATCATTATCCTTGGCTGCTCCTTCAAGAGTCACCAGCTCCTGACCCGTATCGGACATGTTGCAAGATAAACATAATTTCACAAAACATGGGATGTTCCCTAGCTTTAGTTGTATTGGCTTTCTTGACACTTTAGCTAGTTACTTCACTACTAAGTTCAGACTTTACACTGAGGGGTGTGGATATTTATTTGGCATGTCTATAGCGTTCTTCACACAGTCAAGAGTCCAGGGATGTTAATATTACAGTGTGATCACGCTCTCTCATTTTACTTAGCTTGTCATACCTGAAATGTTGATCAAAAGTGGTACAATGACAAGCACTTCTGAATATCATTAATACACCTTCTTAACATCAGCCTCGGAATTAAATTAAAGCGTCAATCTCGTAAATGGACATCAAAAAGCTGGGGGGGGACAACCTCCGAGAGTATTGACACTAAGCTCCAAAGTCAGTCAGAAAAATACATGCAATCCTTCATTAGGCCTACGTATCTGGTGTCATTAGCTGAGCTGGAGGAGGGCTTGTGTGTCTGATAGTCTGACACATTGTCCGGGGCAGAAGAAATTAGTCACAACTCCAGTCTGTAGCTTCTCATTAGACCAGGGCTGCACAGAGACTAACTCAATAACCATCTGCAACATCACTTCCTCTCCTCTCCTGTAGACTAAAACAGCCCAACTCCAGCCTGACCTCTACTAAGACAACCCCTGTACCTCTACCTACAGCTGGGTGATATTGACAAAAATACATAGTGATAAATTGCCTGCATTTTTAAAAATGTATTTGACCTTTATTTAACTAGGCAAGTCAGTTAAAGAACAAATTCTTATTTTTAATGATGGCCTGGGAACAGTGGATTAACTGCCTTGTTCAGGGGCAGAACGACAGATTTGTACCTTGTCAGCTCGGGGATTCAAACTTGCAACCTTTCGGTTACTGGCCCAACACTCTAACCACTACGCTACCCTGCCGCCCCCAATTGATGTGATAATGACAAAGAGAACAATATGTTTATAACATCAATGTGCACGACAGGTTTGTTTTATTATCCTATAAACTAGAGGTCGATCGGTTATGATTTTTCAACGCCGATACTGATTATTGGAGGACCAAAAAGAGCTGAAACCGATGAATTGGCCGATTAAACAGGTATCTGTCACGCCCTGGTCTAAGTATTTTGTGTTTTTCTTCATGTATTGGGTCAGGCCAGGGTGTGGCATGGAGTTTTTGTATTGTGGTGTGTTTTGTCTTGGGGTTTTGGTGTGTATGTATTCAGGATTGTAGCTAGTGGGGTTATCTAGCAAAGTCTATGGCTGTCTGGAGTGGTTCTCAATCAGGGGCAGGTGCTTATCGTTGTCTCTGATTGGGAACCATATTTAGGCAGCCATATTCTTTGAGTTTGTCGTGGGTGATTGTACTGAGTGTTTTGATGTCCTTATTCTGTGTTAGTTTGCACCAGTTTAGGCTGTTTCGGTTTTCATTACGTTTATTGTTTTGTGGAGTTTGTGTTTTGGATTCGTGTTACGTTGTGTGATTAAACATGGATTGCAATATACACGCTGCAGTTTGGTCCGACTCTCCTTCACCTTATGAAAACCGTGACAGTATCAGCTATTTATATTTGAAATAATGACAATTACAACAATACTGACTGAACACTTTTATTTTAACTTATTACAATACATAAAATCAATTTAGTCTCAAGTAAATAATGAAACATGCTCCATTTGGTTTAAATAATGCAAAAACACAGTGTTGGAGAAGAAAGTAAAAGTGCAATATGTGCCATGTAAAAAAGCTAACGTTTAAGTTCCATGCTCAGAACATATGAAAGCTGGTGGTTCAATATTCCCAGTTCTTCAATATTCCCAGTTATGAAATATTAGGTTGCAGTTATTATAGGAATTATGACGCGTTGACATTCTCTCTATACCATTTGTATTTCATATAACTTTGACTATTGGATGTTCTAATAGGCACTTCAGTATTGCCAACCTAATCTCAGGAGTTGATAAGTCATAAACAGTGCTGTGATCAAGCATTGCTAAGAGCTGCTGGCAAATGCAGTAAAGTTTGAATGAATGCATATGAGCCTGCTGCTGCAGACCACCGCTCAGTCAGACTGCTCTATCAAATATCAAATTATAGACTTAATTTTAATATAATAAACACAGAAATACGACCACTTGGTCATTAATATGGTCAAATTTGGAAACTATCATTTCGAAAACATAACATTTATTCTTTCAGTGAAAGTATTGTTCCGTATTTTATCAGCCGGGTGGCAACCTAAGTGTAAATGTTGCTGTTACATTGCAGAACCTTCAATGTTATGTCATAATTATGTAAAATTCTGGCAAATTAGTTTGCATTGAGCCAGGCGGCCCAAACTGCTGCATATACCCTGACTCTGTGTGCAATGAATGCAAGAGAAGTGACACAATTTCCCTTGTTAATAGTGCCTGCTAACATGAATTTATTAACTAAATATGCAGGTTTAAAAAAATATACTTCTGTGTATTGATTTTCAGAAAGGCAAAATATGTTTATGCTTAGGTACATTCGTGCAATGATTGTGCTTTTTTCGCGAAAATGCCTTTGTTAAATCATCACCTGTTTGGTGAAGTAGGCCGTTCGATTCGATGATAAATTAACAGGCACCGCATTGATTACATGCAACGCAGGACAAGCTAGTTAGTAATATCATCAACTATGTGTAGTTTATGTGAAGATTTATTGGTTTATATAAGATGAGTTTAATGCTAGCTAGCATAACAGGTGGTCAGCCTGCCACGCAGTTTCCTTGAGGTGAAATCAGGCCTAATTAATAGGCCATGCCGATGAATCCGTCGACCTCTACTGTAAACTACTACTACTAATTTGATGGTTGTAACCATCAATCGTCACATTGACAATAATCCATATTAGCAAACGTATTTCATTTCAAACTTCAAATGTACCTCTTACTGAACAAAAATATAAAACATAACATGTAAAGTGTTGGTCCCATGTTTCATGAGCTGAAATAAAAGTTCCCAGAAATGTTTCATATGCACAATAAGCTTGTTTCTTTCAAATTGTGTGCAGAAATTTGTTTACATCCCTGTTAATGAGCATTTCTACTTTGCCAAGATAATCCATCCATCTGACAGGTGTGGCATATCAAGAAGCTGATTAAACAGCATGATCCACTAAAATGTGAAGTTGTCACACAACGCTACAGATGCATCAAGTTGAGGGAGCGCACAATTGGCAGAATTCTTACATACAAAAAAAAGGACTTTAGCTGGCTCGGTGTATATATAAAAATAAACTAACTGAAATATAACATTTGAGGGAATGTCCACTAGAGCTGGTACCAGATCATTTAAATGTTCATTTCTCTACCAAAAGCCGCCTCTAAAGTTGTTTTAGAGAATTTGTCAGTACATCCTCATAACCGCGTGTAACGACGCCAGCCCAAGACCTCTACATCCAGCTTCTTCACCTGTAGGATCGTCCACCTGGACATCTGATGAAACTGAGGAGTATTTGTCTGTAATAAAGCACTTTAGTGAGAAAAAACATGTTCTGAATGGCTGGGCCTGGCTCCCCAATGGATGGGCAAGTGAGGACATAGGCCCACCCACTTGGGAGCCATGCCCACTCACTGGGGAGCCAGGCCCAGCCTGGCTGTGACCCTGCCCAGACATATGAAATCCATAGATTAGGGCCTAATGAAGTTGATCTTTTATGAACTATAACCGAGTAAAATAATTGAAATCGTTGATATCTTTGTTCAGTATAGTATAGGCTATTTTTCATAATGATCGATATCAGCAAAATGCCTGCGATAAGTGATCGGTATGGTCGGTGTAGATACTTTTAGGTTTATCTTCCCAGCTCTACCTCCCCCCAACAGATACATACTGTACACACGTGATTTAAAATATATATATTTTTGTACCTTTATTTATACATAAGTGGGTGCACACAACCCATTAAATCACCGGGGACAAACTTCCTGTCAGAGGAAGGCCCAAAGAAGTCACCAAAGTCATAGACTGTTCTCTCTGCTACCGCACGGCAAGTGGTACTGGAGCGCCAAGTCTAGGACGAAAAGGCTCCTTATCAGCTTCTACCCCCAAGCCATAAGGCTGCTGAACAATTAATTAGATGGACATCCTGACTATTTACCTTGACCCCCCGATTGGTTTTACACTGCTGCTAGTCACAGTTTATTTAGTTATTTCTTAACTCTATTTCTTGAACTGCATTGTTGGTTAAGGGCTTGTAAGTAAGCATTTCACAGTAAGGTCTACCTGTTGTATTCAGCGCATGTGACAAATAACATTTTATTTGATATGATTTAGCGACCTGGTCGTGGGGAGAGATGCCAAGCCACGGTTGACAGAGAAGCAGCATTAAAGCAATTAACATGGGCTTTGCATTTGATTTGGGCTGGCAAGGGGGAGATGTAAACAGCAGGCAGCATCAGCCGATTAGTTCTGGTGAAGATGAGCGCATCGTCTCCACTGTCCCCCTCCAGGAGAGGATTACCCATTACACACACACACACACACACACACACACACACACACACACACACACACACACACACACACACACACACACACACACACACACACACGCAAGCAGTTTGACTTTGTGTTAAGAGAGAGATTGAGAATGTGTGTGTGTGTGTGTGTGTGTCTCCTAGGGGTTTAAAGACAGGTTTCTGCCACAACAGGAGTGAAACAATGTGCTCCTCCTCTCTCCTGAATTCACCTCTCTAAAATCATTCAGACAGGCAAATGTTATTGCCTTCCTTTTTTACATGACATATTTCATCAACCATTATACACCAGGGAGAACGCCCAGGCTCCGGTACGATGCTCTGAGCTGATCTCCGCTTAACGAGTGGTATTTTCAGGTAGGCAATAATGGGAAATTCAATATCAATATCATGGGGTCTTAAGTCAAAGCTTTGAAATTAATTGTGACAAAGAGGTAATTATTTATAGTCTGCCAAATTGAGATTGATCTTATTTGTTCATTGATGCACTTGCCTGGGAGAGTAACATCAAGTGCGTAATTGGCTTTTCTGTTGAAAGATTCTCATCTGTGATTGGAGTTTCACCCGAGAGGTTAGTGTCTGTGTGAGTGAGCACGTAATAAAAGGTGGAGAGAATTCCACTGGTAGTCTCAGCTGAATGCCAATGTGATGTGAGAGAAGAGGAAGATCATACCTAGGTATTAAAACAAAAACATTTTATCCTCTCCTCTGCTCCTGATTCCATGTGCTGCTGTTGCAGGGAGTTATGACGGTTATTTTATTCCATTTCATGACGGTCTTCATCCATAACTGGCAGGTACACAGTTATACGGTAATTGTGCAAGCCCTAATCACACCTCTCCATCCCATAGGAGGAAGGAGAGGTATTAGAAGTCTTGATGCGTCAGCTGGCCACTTCACTCAGAAAGAAGTCAATCCACCAGTCATTCCGTCCGTCCGTCTGTCTATCAGTCACCAATTTGGTATGTTACTCTTGCATTTATGTTGCTTTATCTCTATGAAAAGCCAGAGATAAGGCATATTCAATGTTTTGTATTAGCACTGAGCCTGAGAGTTTGTCTTGCTCAGTGTTCGATTACATTTGAACTTTGCCCTTCTGCATTTTTTTTCAGTCATCCCTCCGCAAGTCTGCATACTTTAAAATAAATACTGATGTGAATGAGCAAGTCTGCAAATGTTCACAATTTCACACTCTCGACATCTCAATATATATATATATATATGGTGAGGTCACACTCACCACTGAAGAAAGTATTTTCTCAAACAAGTGTTATATATATAAAAGGGGGAGACACCCTGGACCCAAACTGTTACAGACCTATATCCATTCTGCCTAAGGTCTTCGAAAGCCAAGTCAACAAACAGGTCACTGACCATCTCGAATCCCACCGTACCTTCCCACCGTACCTTCTATGCAATCTGGTTTCCGAGCCGGTCACGGGTGCACCTCAGCCACACTCAAGGTACTAAACGACATCATAACCGCCATCGATAAAAGACAGTACTGTGCAGCCGTCTTCATCGACCTTGCCAAGGCTTTCGACTCTGTCAATCACCAGATTCTTATCGGCAGACTCAGTAGCCTCGGTTTTTCGGGTGACTGCCTTGCTTGGTTCACCAATTACTTTACAGACAGAGTTCAGTGTGTCAAATCGGAGGGCATGCTGTCCGGTCCTCTGGCAGTCTCTATGGGGGTGCCACAGGGTTCAATTCTCGGGTCGACTCTTTTCTCTGTATATATCAATGATGTTGCTCTTGCTGCGGGCGATTCCCTGATCCACCTCTACGCAGACGACACCATTCTATATACTTTCGGCCCGTCATTGGACACTGTGCTATCTAACCTCCAAACGAGCTTCAATGCCATACAACACTCCTTCCGTGGCCTCCAACTGCTCTTAAACGCTAGTAAAACCAAATGCATGCTTTTCAACCGATCGCTGCCTGCACCCGCATGCCCGACTAGCATCACCACACTGGATGGTTCCGACCTTGAATATGTGGACACCTATAAGTACCTAGGTGTCTAGCTAGACTGCAAACTCTCCTTCCAGACCCATATCAAACATCTCCAATCGAAAATCAAATCAAGAGTCGGCTTTCTATTCCGCAACAAAGCCTCCTTCACTCACACTGCCAAGCTTACCCTAGTAAAACTGACTATCCTACCGATCCTCGACTTCGGCGATGTCATCTACAAAATCGCTTCCAACACTCTACTTAGCAAACTGGATGCAGTTTATCACAGTGCCATCCGTTTTGTCACTAAAGCACCTTATACCACCCACCACTGCGACTTGTATGCTCTAGTCGGCTGGCCCTCGCTACATATTCGTCGCCAGACCCACTGGCTCCAGGTCATCTACAAGGCCATGCTAGGTAAAGCTCCGCCTTATCTCAGTTCACTGGTCACGATGGCAACACCCATCCGTTGCACGCGCTCCAGCAGGTGTATCTCACTGATCATCCCTAAAGCCAACACCTCATTCGGCCGCCTTCGTTCCAGTACTCTGCTGCCTGTGACTGGAACGAATTGCAAAATCGCTGAAGTTGGAGACTTTTATCTCCCTCACCAACTTTAAACATCAGCAATCTGAGCAGCTAACCGATCGCTGCAGCTGTACATAATCTATTGGTAAATAGCCCACCCATTTTCACCTACCTCATCCCCACAGTTTTTATTTATTTACTTTTCTGCTCTTTTGCACACCAATATCTCCACCTGTACATGATCATCTGATCATTTATCACTCCAGTGTTAATGTGCAATATTGTAATTATTCCCCTTCCTCCTCATGCCTTTTGCACACGTTGTATATAGACTCCCCTTTTTTTCTACTGTGTTATTGACTTGTTAATTGTTTACTCCATGTGTAACTCTATGTTGTTGTCTGTTCACACTGCTATGCTTTATCTTGGCCAGGTCGCAGTTGCAAATGAGAACTTGTTCTCAACTAGCCTACCTGGTTAAATAAAGGTGAAATATATATATTTTTTTAAATATAATTTAAAAAAAAAAATATATATATATGCTATCCAGAGATAAATTCACGAATATATATATAGACCAGGTTTCACTTCAGGTGAAGGCCCTGTGGACCGTTTTCACTTAAGTTCTACGTGTAATTCTATGAGGAATACCAAAGAGCTTGCTGTGGCAGCAGACACACCTAATAGAACAATGAACATTTGATTCAGACAATTTACATCAGGGCTCCAACCCTGTTCCTGGAGGGCTAACATCCTGTAGGTTTTCGCACCAACCCTAATCGAGCACACCTGATTCTAAAAATTAACTGGTTGATAAGCTGAATCAAGCTAGATTGAAATCCTACAGGAGGGTAGCTCACCCGGAACAGTGTTGGAGCCCTGATCTACATATTTTTTAGAAATTATGCAAAACACAAGTCAGCTAGTAAGCTCTCCAATTAAAAAAAAACGATTTGTGTGTTTGGTTTGTGTGTTTGCAATGTACAGACTTTATGACTACTTTGCCAGTGATTGCATTAGGGCTGACCCCATTTAGGCGAATGGACGATTGTTTGGTCGACTGGCTGTTGGTCGACCAAGATTTCTTTAGTCGAGCAGTGGCAAATATATTTAAAAACAATTATGGCACACTAGGCACCTGTCTGATTCACGCCTGTCTGAGTGGACTAATCCATTGAGGAGGCCGCAGGGATGGCACACTAGACACCTGTCTGATACACGCCTGTCTGAGTGGACTAATCCATTGAGGAGGCCGCAGGGATGGCACACTAGACACCTGTCTGATACACGCCTGTCTGAGTGGACTAATCCATTGAGGAGGCCGCAGGGATGGCACACTAGACACCTGTCTGATACACGCCTGTCTGAGTGGACTAATCCATTGAGGAGGCCGCAGGGATGGCACACTAGACACCTGTCTGATACACGCCTGTCTGAGTGGACTAATCCATTGAGGAGGCCGCAGGGATGGCACGCCAGTATCACCAGTAGTACATTTACCGTTAATGAACATCCTTTATAATCTACAATGTTTGATTACGGTCATTTCTGTTAATGCATTCATTATATAATTATTACAGACTTATTACCGTTGTCATTGTAGGAGAGGACACATTGTTTGCAGAGGGCACAACCTTGGCTACACCTGTGATTTTTTTTTTTTTTTTGGGGGGGGGGGGTTATTTCATTCCATTTACGAGTTGTCAATTCATTCATTGTCTTGTTTGGAGCACTCTTGTCAATAATGATGTAAGGACACGCACCTGATTACGCATATAAGTAGGCCTAGCCTACCTGGCCTGCGTGCAAATGTAGGCCTAGAAATGTGTCCATTTGGGGATCTGAAACTATTTCAGATTTTCTTAACTCACCATCACTGTTGATCTTCTCAAAGTCATTTTTTCTTTGCCTCAAAAAGCAAGTAAACAAAGTCTGTTTTTACATCCATTGAGAATGACAATAGTTCCCTCCACGTAGCCTACTTGAAAAATCTTTCCAGCTCTCTCCCTTTCGATAACCACTCAGCATGAAAGGGGAAACCTGTTATGCTCTGATCCGGTGGAAACGTCATAAAGGCTTACCTGATTATCCCTTGGGCAAATAGCCTACAGCTGTGTCTGTCTGTCCGGAGCTCATTGCCCTGAAGGTCCAGAATATTGTATACAATGTTACAGGTTTGCTAACAGGACAAGTTAATAGTTCATTCAAGTTCCTTGCAGACAGGCCATGTGTAGCCAATATGATGTATAGGACACTTATTTTTATCAGGATATATTCGACTTGAGGGCTGCAAACGTTTTATTTGTTGGCTTTTGCTATAAAAAAAAATTGAAACTTGAATGTGAAACTCCAAATCAGAAATGAGATGTCTACAGTGTGAAATTGTGAATGTTTGCAGACTTAGCTGTTCTACTTGCTCCAGTTAACATTGCAGAGTTTTTGTTCTACACTGAGCCTGAGAGTTTGTCTTGCTCAGTATCGGACTACATTTGTACTTTGCCCTTCTGCCTTTTTTTGCAGTCATCCCTCCAAAAGGGAATGCTGACTTGCCTATTGAAATAGAAGGTAAAATAAATAAAAAATAAAATAAAAACAACAAGGCCAGCAGCAGGAGGAGGAGGGTCGTGTGGGGAACAGGTTTTTGTTTTTCTGGTTAGGCTATATTGATCTCTGGCTCCATCTTTAGTCTTCATTTTTAATGAAGTATGCTTCCGTGCTTAAAGCATCAGAGAACCTCAGTAGCCTACATATAGTTGATTTATTCAAACAGGGTGGAAAAATAGACGCTTAAAAATGATTGATCAATTGAATAAGAAAGAAGACAACTGTCAGTCAAGCACATTTTTTTTTTGTCAGAGACAGCCATAGATTGCATATTTAGAGCATCATATTAGATAATGTCATGACTGTCCAAAGCTATTGTTTGGAGTTCAGCTCTCCACTGCAAGCACATGAATATAACTACAAACCATGCACTTTGCCAATACATCCATACCAAGGTTTAGTGTAACCCAAACACTATCATAAAAGTAATGTAGTAGCTCTTATCCAGTGACCTACACTCAGTCAGCACATAAATACACAATCAATGGTATATAGCAGATAGTACACAGCAAATAACACCCTGTGAGCCAGTCTCAGAGGGATGATGGGATTGCTGTCTGTGTCCATGGTGCCATGCTGTGTGACACAACACAGCAAATGACTCCTGATCGCAGGGACAGCAGGGGAGCCAGCTGTCTGGCAGGCAGCAGGAGGACAACACAGGGCCATAATGGCCTTTTCCAACACACAACACGAGAGAACAGAAGAAAACCAACAGAGAGAGGGAAAGAAGAGGTAATGGTGTGTTGTAGGCATCACAAACAATCTGTAGATTTGGTTATCCATGGGAGATACCAAGTTATATCCACCCCTGCCCAGAATGAGGGGAGTGAAATCTCCTACCTCCTCAGGCTTCCTTGTTTCTGTGGCGATGATGAGTTAATGGGTTGCCAGGAGACAGCACTGCAGTGACATGAAACACTGCCATGTACTCACTCTACATGGCACTGTCATTTTATTCTAAAAGACGGCATTCGGATAAATACGTTTTTCTTAAAGTAACACTTCTCTGCTGCTACTCCTTGGCTTAGGCGTACAGCTAGGTGTGTGCATGTTTGTATGTGTGTGTTCATGTGTGCCAGTGTGTAGAGTCAATTAAAGCCAAACAGACAAGAGTCTCCTTTAAAAAACTTCCAAAACAAAACAGATTTGTCGCCGGGACCTAACTCCCAGATTAAAGCCTATATCTCATGTTAAGGTTTGAAAGTTTAAACTTGTGAGAGGCCATTTGAATGAAGACCAGAAGTGACTGGATCAGTGTTATAAACTCCAAGTGTAACGGCATTCCTCCTCCTCTTCTGAGGAGGTGTAGCGAGAAGGATCGCAGGACCAATGCGCAGCGTGGTAAGTGTCCATTATGTTTAATACGAAAAACAACAGAACACTAGAACAAAACAAAATAACGTGCATCAACGAAAACCGAAACAGTACCGTGTGGCAACAAACACTCACACGGAAATAAACACCCACAACTCAGAAGTGAAACCCAGGCTACCTATGTATGATTCTCAATCAGAGACAACTAACGACACCTGCCTCTGATTGAGAACCATACTAGGCCGAAACAGAAATCAAACATAGAAAAACAAACAGACTGCCCACCCCAACTCACGCCCTGACCATACTAAATAAAGACAAATCAAAGGAAATAAAGGTCAGAACGTGACACCAAGGGGAAGAGCATACAGCACATTCTAGGCCAAACCATGGTGAGCAGTACAGTTAACAAGTCATATGTTGTCATATGAATATACCTTATTCAAATATCTCACCAGGATTACAAACTTTGGCCCACCAAAGGTAGCAGTACAGGGTCTTTGAACTTCACAAACTATGTCAGAGAAGATTCTTAGCTATCGATGTATAAAACCATCCAACCAGTCAAAGGTTGGCTCCAGGGAAGTAGATATGATCGATAGACGACAATGATGAGACTGAGCCTTTCATGGAATAGCAAAGCACTTTGGATCGATCAGCAATCAATTTCTAATGAGTTCTCTGGACAATCTTTTTTTCAAACCTCTTCTTTTGTTTCCCCTTCGATCCATACATCTCTAGATAGATCAGCTCCATGAAGCAGCATGATTAATAGATCACTGAGCAGAGCTCAGGTTGGATGGAAAGAGATGCTTCATCAGGTAGAGATGGACAGAATCCCATCCAAATGAAATGAAAATAATACAGAAAGAATAACAAACAAGTGGTCTAATTAATCCCATTACACGTAGTATTTTATTCAGAAATTCAATGATTGCCGATAGAGGATTTGTCTGCACTTTTGAAAGCACAGTGTGGGAAATTATCATATCTGCTTCAACTACTGAATTCTGTCTGTAATAGTCTGGCCCATGTCTGTAAAACACAGCATGTCAAAACACATGGCCCATGTCTGTAAAACACAGCATGTCAAAACACATGGCCCATGTCTGTAAAACACAGCATGTCAAAACACATGGCCCATGTCTGTAAAACACAGCATGTCAAAACACATGGCCCATGTCTGTAAAACACAGCATGTCAAAACACATGGCCCATGTCTGTAAAACACAGCATGTCAAAACACATGGCCCATGTCAAAACACAGCACTGGTATTGAGTTGAAAGTATGGTGCTGTGCTGGGGAGGTCTGAAATGTGACTTCAGTTATGTGGCTTTGTTTAACAACTCTGGGAAATGGCACCAACTCTATCACACACAAGGCAGGCTTAATGTTTTTTTTTTTTTTTTTTTACCCCGTTTTCTCCCCAATTTCGTGGTATCCAATTGCGTAGTAGCTACTATCTTGTCTCATCGCTACAACTCCCGTACGGTCTCGGGAGAGAGGAAGGTTGAAAGTCATGCATTCTCCGATACACAACCCAACCAAGCCGCACAGCTTCTTAAAAAAGCGCACATCCAACCCAGAAGCCAGCCGCACCAATGTGTCAGAGGAAACACCGTGCAACCTTGGTTAGGAGTCGCTGGTGCGCGATGAGACAAGTTGTCCCCCCACGGACCTCCCGGTTACGACAGAGCCTGGGCGCGAACCCAGAGTCTCTGGTGGCACAGCTGGCGCTGCAGTACATTGCCCTTAACCACTGCGCCACCCGGAAGGCCCAAGGCAGGCCTAATTGAAGGGACACAGTAGGACAATGTTACGGATACAGGTATCCTGTGTGTGTATTTCGTTTCTCTCCTTCGCCCCTCATCACAGGTGGCAATCAACATTCCCCAATTAGTCACCAATTAGAAGACACCTCCTCCTGTTTCCATTACCCTATCACATCCCCTTTCCCTTGGTTTAAAAACCCAGTCAGTTGTTTTCTCCGGAGCTCGATCTCTGTGTGTCTCAATCTCTCGCTATATCTCTCTCTTGCTGGATTGAGCGCTCTTTTGGTTTTTGTTCATACATGTCACATTTGTCTGGAATTATGTGAGTATTGTTTTGTTATGGTGTTTGATGGTGGGAAAAGGGGTGCCAAGTCGCCCATGGGCATACACTACCCGAAGGTAAACTTTGTCTAAGAACACTAGTTAGAACTGGGCAGACCACCCGCTGTATTTTTGGTTAGTTAGTTAGCTGTATTGAAGTAGGCTAGTCTAGCTTAGGGGTGTTTTTGGATATTTGTTTCTTTCCTTGGGTCCAGCTCAGCCCCTTTTCCCGCCCCCCTTTACCATGTGTTTAAAAATAAACCGTGAGTGTTTGACGGTAATTTAGTTGTCTGTGGTTTTTCGTTCTCACTGTTACTTTTTCACTATTATACATGGCATGAGTTATGTTACGGGTCTCGTTACCATCCCCCCTAGACTGCCGGGCCATCAGGGATTCATAACAGACAATGATTGGGAGCATATCAGCTGAAGTGAAAACACACACACATGGTATGCACATACTGCACAGACACACATACACACACACACACACACACACACACACACACACACACACACACACACACACGGTATGCACATACTGCACAGACACACATACAGTCACAGATATTTGTGTGTGGACACACACACACACACTAAACACCCTTCCCTGACAATAGAACAACCCAGAAGCACAATATCAACCAAAGGTAAACCATATACAACATGGTTCTGCTCCTCGACTCACCAGGTAAGAAATGATTACGGCATCCGATGGTGGTTATGAATAAAAAAAATCCAACCACCGGTGTCTTGAAGTGTGAAGTACTACTGAGACTGTAATGGAACACATTAATCTTGATTATGGCGATATCGGGCATGCTTACGTCTGTCCGTTTCCTCACACTGCCATTGCCGTTATTTTTAGCGCGCTGCTTCACAGTAAATACAATAACAAATCTGAGGACGGCAGATATGGGAGATAGTCATTGAATAAATCATATTCTTGTTTGGAGCCCAGGAAGAGTAGCTGTCTGATAGAAAGAAGTGTGTTTCTGTGCAGTATCAGGCCATGAGGACTCTGCAAGCAATACGGTTTGACATACAATCGTGGCCAAAAGTTTTCACAGTCTGCTGCTTCAGTTTATGATGGCAATTTGCATATACTCCAGAATGTTATGAAGAGTGATCAGATGAATTGCAATTAATTGTAACATCCCTCTTTGCCATACAAATAACTGAATCCCTAAAAAACATTTCCACTGCACTTCAGACCTTCCACAAAAGGACCAGCTGACATGTCACTGACTCTCTCGTTAACACAGGTGTGAGTGTTGGCAGGGACAAGGCTGGAGATCACACTGCCATGCTGATTGAGTAACTGACTGGAAGCTTCAAAAGGAGGGTGGTACTTGGAATCATTGTTCTTCTTCTGTCAAACATGGTTACCTGCAAGAAAACACGTGCTGTCATCATTGCTTTGCACAAAAAGGGCTTCACAGGCAAGGATATTGCTGCCAGTAACATTGCACCTAAATCAACCATTTATCGGATCTTCAAGGAGAGCAGTTCAATTGTTGTGAAGAAGGCTTCAGGGCGACCAAGAAAGTCCAGCAAGCGCCAGGACCATCTCCTAAAGTTGATTCAGCTTCGGGATTGGGGCACCACCAGTCCCGAGCTTGCTCAGGAATGGCAACAGGCAGGTGTGAGTGCATCTGCACACACAGTGAGGCAAAGACTTTGGGGCATCCGGAAAAAAGCTTGTCCAGAGAAGACCAGGTGAGTTCTACCATCAGTCCTGTGTCATGCCAACAGTAAAGCATCCTGAGACCATTCATGTGTGGGGTTGCTTCTCAGTCAAGGGAGTGGGCTCACTCACAATTTTGCCTAGGACCACAGGATTGGTACCAACACATCCTCCGAGAGCAACTTCTCCCAACCATCCAGGAACAGTTTGGTGACAAACAATGCCTTTTCCAGCATGATGGAGCACCTTGCCATAAGGCAAAAGTGATAACTAAGTGGCTCAGGGAACAAAACATCGATATTTTGGGTCCATGGCCAGGAAACTCCACAGGCCTAAATCCCATTGAGAACTTGAGGTCAATCCCCAAGAGGTGGGCGGGCAAACAAAAACCCACAAATTATGACAAACTCCAGACATTGATTATGCAAGAATGGGCTGCCATCAGTCAGGATGTGGCCCAGAAGTTCATTGACCGCATGCCAGGGCAGATTGCAGAGGTCTTGAAAAAGAAGGGTCAACACTGCAAATATTGACTGTTTGCATCAACTTCATGTAATTATCAAATGCCTTTGACACTTATGAAATGCTTGTAATTATAATTCAGTATTCCATAGTAACATTTTACAAATATCTCAAGACACTGAAGCAGCAAACTTTGGAAATGAATATGTGTCATTCTCAACTTTTGGCCATGACTGTACAGTGAGGTCCAAAAGTATTTGGACAGTGACACTTTTTGTTTTGGCTCTATATTGAAATGGTACAATGACTATGAGGTTAAAGTGCAGACTGTCAGCTTTAATTTGAAAGTATTTTCATCCATATCGGGTGAAACATTTAGAACAGCATTTCCCAAACTTGGTCGTCGGGATCCCACGGGGTGCACATTTGTTTTTGCCCTAACACTACAAAGCTGATTCAAATTATCAAAGCTTGATGATTAGTTGATTATGTGAATCAGCTGTGTTGTGCTAGAGCATAAACCAAAATGTGCTCCCCTTGGAGTCCTGAGGACTGAGTTTAGGAAACCCTGGTTTAGATAGTGCCCATATTTTAAGGAACCAAAAGTATTCTGACAAATTCAGTTATGCCGTATGTGTATTAAAGTAGTCAAAGGTTAAGTATTTGGTCCCATATTCCTAGCAAGCAATAACTATATCAAGCTTGTGACGACAAACTTGTTGGATGCATTTGCAGTTGGTTTTGGTTGTGTTTCAGATTATTGTTCACAAAATACAGTTCCAATTAAGTTTGGACACCTACTTTTTATTTATTCTACATTGTAGAATAAGTGAACACATCAAAATGATTAAATTACACATATGGAATCATGTAGTAACCAAAAAAGTGTTAAACAAATCAAAATATATTTTATATTTGAGATTCTTCAAAGTAGCCACCCTTTGCCTTGATAACAGCTTTGCGCACTCTTGGCATTCTCAAAAAAACAGCTTCATGCATTTCAATTAACAGGTGTGCCTTGTTAAGTTAATTTGCGGAATTTCTTTCCTTAGTGTGTTTGAGCCAATCAGTTGTGCTGTGACAAGGTATGGGTGGCATACAGAAGATAGGGCTATTAGGTAAAATACCAAGTCCATATTATGGCAAGAACAGCTCAAATAAGCAAAGGGACATGACAGCCCATCATTACTTTAAGACAAGAAGGTCAGTCAATCCAGTAAATGTCAAGAATTTTGAACAAATCTTCAGTTATTATTATTATTATTATAAGTGCAGTCACAAAAACCATCAAGCGCTATGATGAAACTGGCTGTCATGAGGACCGCCACAGGAAAAGAAGACCCAGAGTTACCTCTGCTGCAGAGGATAAATTAATTACAGTTACCAGTCTCCAAAATTGCAGCCCAAATAAAAGCTTCACAGAGTTCAAGTAACAGACACATTTCAACATCAACTGTTCAGAGGAGACTGCATGAATCAGGCGTTCATGGTCGAATTGCTGCAAAGAAACCACTAATACAGGACACCAATAAGAAGAGACTTGCGTGGGCCAAGAAATATGAGCAATGGACATTAGACCGGTGGATATCTGACCATTGGTCTGATGAGTCCAAATTTGAGATTTTTGGTTCCAACCGCCGTGTCTTTGTGAGACGCAGAGTAGGTGAATGGATCATCTCTGCATGTGTAGTTTCCACCTTGAAGCATGGAGGTGGTGGTGTGATGGTGCTTTGCTGGTGACACTGTCAGTGATTTATTTCAAATGCAAGGTACACTTAACCAGCATGGCTACCACAGCATTCTGCAGTGATATGCCATCCTATCTGGTTTGCGCTTGTGTGGGACTATCATTTGATTTTCAACAGGACAATGACCCAACACACCTGTGTAAGGGCTATTTGACCATGAAGGAGAGTGATGGAGTGCTGCATCAGATGATCTGGCCTCCACAATCCCCCCACCTCAAACCAATTGAGATGGTTTGAGATGAGTTGGACCGCAAAGTGAAGGAAAAGCAGCCAACAAGTGCTCAGCCTCCTCCGACTTTTGGAAAGGCATTCCAGGTGAAGCTGGTTGAGAGAATGCCCAGATTGTGCAAAGCTGTCTTCAAGGCAAAGGGTGGCTACTTTCAAGAATCTCAAATATAAAATCATTTGATTTCTTTTCATTTGAACACTTTTTTGGTTATTACTTGATTCCATATGTGTTATTTCATAGTTTTGATGTCTTCACTATTATTCAATGTAGAAAATAGTAAAAAATAAAGAAACCCTTGAATGAGTAGGTGTGCTGTGTTCAAACTTTTGACTGGTACTGTAAATTAATGGTAAATGCATTGTGTCATTTTGGAGTCACTTATTGTAAATAAGAATGAAATATGTTTCTGAACACTTCATTTTTTTTTTTCATCATTATTCACAATTCATGAATGATTATTCGTAATCATGGTACCATCCACATTAATGTAGAATTGTTAGGAAACATATTCTATTTTCATTTATACTAAGTGACTCCAAAATAACACAATACATTATTTCCCATTAATTTATGTTGGGAACAAAATAATCAGAAACAACCAAAACAAACTGCAAATGCATCCAACAAGTTTGTAGAGTAACAAGTTTGATGTAGTAGTCATTGTTTGCTAGGAATGTGGTATTAAATACTAAACTTTAGACTACTTTAATACACATCAGTGAATTTATCAAAATAGTTCTGGTTCTCTAAAATGGGGGGGACTATCTATAAGTGCTGTCTTTTCTAAATGGTTCACCCAATATGGATAAATACCCCAAATAAAGTTGACAGTCAGCACTCATAGTCATTGCATCATTACAAATCCAAAGTGCTGAGTACAAAGCCAAAACAACAAAACAAATGTTACTGTCCAAATACTTTACCTCACTATATATGCTACGCTAGCACGATCACTTCATTAGGCATTCATTCTGACAGGTGAGACATGGTCAGGTGGAGCTTTGGTGATTCACATGGTTCTTCAATGAAAAGATGGTGGAACACCACTATTCTATAGTGCTACGTTTTTTTGGCCATTCTCTCACTTCAGGGGCAAGCCTGGAAAAGACCACAAAAAAGACTGTATGCACACACACAGTGATTTATATGGTTCATTATATCGTGAATTCTTTACAACCAAACAGAACAGGGTGCCATTGAACACAGAGTCACGGGAGGAGGAAGACGCATTTAAATGGCCTCTGCAGAGCACAAACAGACAGAACTGGAGTCCATTTTGGAAAGTTATATTTACAATGTATGCACAGGTTTAATTTGCTCGGTTTCACTTTGTTATTAATAATAGCCAGCTGAGTGTGTGTGAGTGAGAGATCAGGTCTGGGTGACCTTGATCGGTCAGACCAAAATGGGTCGGTCGCAGAGTCGAGGCCTGAAGTTTGACAGCCCTCTAAATCTAAAACATATAACTTTAACACATGTAATGCATGTGTCATATGTATGGATTTACCACTGTTTAAGATATTACCAACTAAAGTAATATAGGCCTTCATACTGTACTGCAACACTGAGACTGAGACTGTGTTTTATACCAGAGGTCACAAGTGCCAAACAAATGTGAAATGAGAGTTACTGAGAAAGACATCAAGACAAAAGTGAGTCAGCTGAAAAACCTTCCCCATACCAAAATGTAAAATGAGTAGCAGAAAAGCATTGAGTGGCTGCTGCCATACATTTCAAAAAATGTATCACTAGCCACTTTAAACAATGCCACTTAATATAATGTTTACATACCCTACATTAATCATCTCATGTGTATATACCATACTCTATACCACCTACTGCATCTTGCCATCTTTATGTAATACATGTATCACTAGCCACTTTAAACAATGCCACTTAATATAATGTTCACATTACCCATCTCATATGTATATACCATACTCGATACCATCTACGGCATCTTGCCTATGCCATTCTGTACCAAGATTCATATATATTTATGTACATATTCCTCATCCATTTACACTTGTGTGTGTATAAGGTAGCTGTGGTGAAATTGTTAGGTGAGATTACTTGTTGGTTATTACTGCATTGTCGGAACTAGAAGCACAAGCATTTCGCTACACTCGCATTTACATCTGCATGTGACAAATAACATTTGATTTGATTACTTGTCAGAATTAAATATACATCCCTTTTAGAGCACAAACATGCAGCGAAAACAATATTTATTTAAAAAGCATGTGTCTCACAAACTGACAGGTAATAGGCTACACAGCTAAATGATTTGGGTCTGGGACCCTTGAGCACCAACATGTGAAGTTCATATTGGGTGTCAAATGAAAGCCAAGTCTCTTTTTTTATTAAGGCATAAAAATGTTTTGGTTTTTTAAAATTAGGAATAAGCAAAGGCTTTGATTTCTGGTCATAGAGATAGAAAAGTGGTTTTGGAAAACATCTACCAAAAAAGTCTTAAAAGGTATGAGAAACGTATGAAAACATAAGAATGTTGAAGTAAAGACCCCTGACTAATATCAACACTTATATTTAGTTTCGGATAAATGATTTGCCTACTGTACATTTTTAAAACACAACCTTATGCTTGTAATTCTGTTACCAAAAACCTACATATTTTTAAGATATTTACTTCTAATTTCTCTCCCTCATGAGGGAGAATAATGAATACGTAACAAAGAAAGTTAGATGTACCAATTAGTTCGTATTTTTACCGATATCAAGTTTGTTTATGAATTAAGTGATTAAAACTCGTAATTACCGAAATCATAAAACACAGTTGGGTCACGTGCTACTGCCATCCTTTCCACTGGCATACTGTTATGTTCAGCTCATAACTGTTTTCTTTCTCTTTCTGTCATCTGGTGGTCAAAGCAAGACTATAAAACAATCTGGACAACCTCTCCCTCTCTCTCGCCAGTTAGTCACGGCCGTTACCGTCACCTACGACCTTTTCTTTTACTGTAACAAGGACATCCATGGACGGGCCAAATATGAACCAATCATAAATGTCTGTTTCACAAGTTTGGACAGCACAGTACAGTACAGTAGAGAACAGTAAAGGGCCCGGTTTCCCAAAAGCACCTTAAGACTAAGTTCATCGTTAGAGCCTGTACAGAAAGGTGCAGTAGAGTTCAGTAAAGTACAGTAGAGCACACTGGAGTAGAGAACCATGTGTGCTTTAATGCACTGTACTCTACTGTACTGAACATATGTACTTTACTGTACTGAACTCTGCTGTGCCATACTGTGATGTCCAAACTTGTGAAACATAGACGTCTATGATTGGTTCAGATTTTGTTTGGTCTGGACCAACCAAATGTGGTCGTTTGGGGGCAGAGCTCATTCAAATAATAGCCCGTGTGTAGAATAATACCCAAATATGCTAAACATATAATGCATATTTCTACATTTGTGTACCTGTTCAGGATGCATCACCATGAAGAGAATGATATTCATACCCATAATTATGCATTTCTGTATAGTACAAATCAGGGACAAATTATGTAATTCTGTTAGCGGTTTAAAATCCACTTCACTTCAATAACCAAAATAAAAAACGTGAAACTCAATGTGTCATGTCATAGATGTCTTCTTTCACACATCATTGAATCTTCATTTATGGAAAACGTTGTCGCATTAGAAACTAAGGGCGATTTTACCGTAATATGGTTACGAAACTTTGCATCTGCACAGTTCTTCCAGTAAATGTGTTTTGTGACATTATCTGAGTAAATTGTTCAAAGTAGTACTTGTTCATAGAGTTGTATGGTTTGTTAAACTTTAAAAAGCTATGTTTTTTTTAGCATACATTTTAAAGTGACAAATCTGTTCTCGTTGCGGACAAGTCAACTCAGTACTCTGACGTAGCCTTTAAATCTGAAACATGTTGAGTTTGAATAACAAAAAGGCATCATCTTTTGAACTCCCATTGCCCTCATAAAGTGACTCAATGTGTTTTGCACAGCAAGTCAACCTTCACCTGTCAGTCTTTATTCAAACCGTGTCGAACGGTCTATGCAACTTGGTAACAGGCATCATACTAGAGCCTACACTGGACTTTATTGAATGAAAAACTATCTACTATGTAACTATAAACATAATATTGTTACTACAGTTTTTCCTGTGTAGGCTAGTTGCTCTCAATATAGGGCTCTGGTTACATGTACTTACAATAATTATATAGGCATACATGGTAGGCCACACGTCCATGTAGCCATACTGAAAGCATTTAAAATCGTATCCTGGTAATGTAATTCTGTAATACTTACTGCCTGCTGCACAGTCTGATAGAAGTGTAAATAAAGGCTTCTCTCCATGCCCCCACTCGGCCCTTCAGCTGCCATGGCGGGGCAGGGGCACAGATTGACTTGTCAACGTTGCCCTGTCAACAACCTCAGATCATAACAACCCTGGGTCCTCTGACTCCTCTCCCTCTGATTTACCTCTCACACGTCACATAGCATCCGTACTCACAAACATACAGTATAAGGCAATCTAGCCCTACACATGGCTGCCAAACGTTTAACGGCATAAACTGACATGCAATGCAATGTCCTGGGAAACATAGCCTACGCACCACAAGAAAAGAACGGGAATTTGAGAATGGCCCGCTGCTTTCGGGTTTGGCAAAAGTAAAACAACGGGACGTAGCGGAACTAAATCGACTTCGCAGCCTGTTGGTTGCACATACTTTACCCCAACTCCGCTTGAAGTTAGCGCTGGTTACATTGCAACAGTGTAACATTTTGACAACAACGATATTGTGCACACAAAAGTGGCAAAAAGGATGTATCGTTATTGTTACGTCTGTTGCGAAAGCACGCGTGTTCTTTCCCTTCCAGAGCAGCCACAGCGGCACTGTTAGAAGCGCCTACATATTAAAAAGCTTGAATACGAAAAACTACGTATAAAAAAAACAAAAAAACTTACCAACCGAGCTTGAGCCCGTCCCCGAACTAAGCAAGATGTACCAGATCCACATCTTATGGTCTTTTTTCGGCCTGCCCTTTTTGCACCCCGCCGCGGGCCAACAATCGGGGCAATAGAACACTTATCCGGTTTGCTCCTATCTCCACTTTCGCGTTGTTTTCTCCTTTTTTCTATTCGGGACAAAGTTAGAAAATGGCTTGCGTGAAGAGCCGGATTCTCACAGGGACAGAGATTTCAGAATCAGGGCTGGGGAGGAAGAGGCTGGCGGTGGTAGGGGCTTGAGGGGTGGTGGCAGGGGATTTGGAGTGAGTGGGGATCACTGGGTGGGGATCGGTTCAGCGCCATGTGAGAGGCGGAGACTTGTGGCTGCTACAGAAGACTAAAGGTCGGTTGGGAGTAGGACCATGTATGTGCCTCGAAGGCAGGCACTCACATTAGTTCTTGATCACAGAACATACATTTTGAAAATAGTGACATTCAGCCATTAGTTATTCGTCCTTTATACATACTTTGTTTGTGAGATTAAATCTCTGTAGACTTTAAACTTCTGGTTTGTGAGATTAAATATCTGTAGACTTTAGACTTTGGAGACCTGGGAAAAACTATGTGGAAGGTGCACTGAGCAGTTTAAATAGGCTACAGTTCCTTGTTTGCTCTCAATCAAAAATAACTACAGAAGTTAAAACATCCATTTCTAAATAAATATGTATACAAGTGTATATGTTTTTCCCCTATGTGAACTTCTATTTCAACAAGAGTAAACTATTCAGTCAATGTATCAAGATATACATTGCATTAGCATCTCTCTCTCAAACACACACATATATACACACACACACAACCAAGCATGCACACCCACAAAACACACACAGTCTGTCTGTCACAGTGTCAGTGTTATGAATAGTGTGTCAACTCTGAAAACAGAGGGAGCAGATGGAAGAGGAGTGATGAGCTTTCACCAGAGCAGACCTATCCTCTTTATCGTTCAACGCAGCTGTGTGAAGTCAAAGACAGACCCAAACAAAAAGCCAGCTTTTGATAACACCCTAACCTGCAGGCATATGATCTGGAAAAGCCCCCACTATCAAACAACCTCCAGCCCTGAAAAGAATTCATCAGCACATTGCTTATCAAGGCAGCTGGGCCTGGAGCAGGCAGGCAAACAGGCAGCACAGGGGGTCAGATAAATGCATGAGGCCATTGTCATCAATCTCAGGTTTGATCTACAATACCAGTCAAAAGTTTGGACACACCTGCTCATTCAAGGGTTTTTCTTTATCTGTACTATTTTCGAACATTGTATAATAATAGTGAAGACATCAAAACTAGGAAATAAATCATATGGAATCACGTACTAACCAAAAAAGTGTTAAACAAATCCAAATATAATTTATATTTGAGATTCCTCAAAGTAGCCACCCTTCTTCTTGATGACATCTTTGCACAGTCTTGGCATTCTCTCAACCAGCTTCACCTGGAATGCTTTTCCAACAGTCTTGTGAGGAGTTCCCACATATGCTGAGCACTTGTTGGATGCTTTTCCTTCACTCTGCGATCCAACTCATCCAAAACCATCTCAATTGAGTTGAGGTCGGGTGATTATGGAGTCCAGGTCATCTGATGCAGCACTCCATCACTCTCCTTGGTAAAATAGCCTTTACACAGCTTAGAGGTGTGTTGGGTTATTGTCCGGTTGAAAAACAAATGATAGTCCCACTAAGCGCAAACCAGATGGGATGGTGTATTACTGCAGAATGCTGTGGCAGCCATGCTGGTTAAGTGTGCCTTTAATTCTAAATAAATCACAGACAGTGACACCATCACACTACCTTCACGGTGGAAACCACACATGCGTATACCATCTGTTCACCTACTCTGCATCTCACAAAGACACAGAGGTTGGAACCAAAAACCTCAAATTTGGACAGATTTCCACCGGCCTAATGTCTAATGTCCATTGCTTGTGTTTCTTGGCCCAAGCAAGTCTCTTCTTATTATTGTTGTCCTTTACAGTTGATGTTGAGATGCGTCTGTTACTTGAACTCTGAAGCTTTTATTTGGGCTGCCGTTTCTGAGGCTGGTAATAGTAATGATCTTATCCTCTGCAGCAGAGGTAACTCTGGGTCTTCTTTTCCTGTGGCGGTCCTCATTAGAGCCAGTTTCATCATAGCGCTTGATGGTTTTTGCGACTGCACTTGAAGAAACTTTCAAAGTTCTTGAAATGTTCTGCATTGACTGACTTTCATGTCTTAAAGTAATGATGGACTGTCATTTCTCTTTGCTTATTTGAGCTGTTCTTGCCATAATATGGACTTGTTTTTTTAACCAAACCTTTTGTATACCACCCATACCTTGTCACAACACAACTGATTGGCTCAAACGCATTAAGAAGGAAAGAAATTCCACAAATAAACTTTTAACAAGCCACACCTGTTTATTGAAATGGATGAGAGAATGCCAAGAGTGTGCAAAGCTGTCATTAAGGCAAAGGGTGGGTACTTTGAAGAATCTCAAATATGTTTTTATTTGTTTCTCTTTTTTGGGTTACTACATGATTCCATATGTGTTATTTCATAGTTTTGATGTCTTCACTATTATTCTACAATGTAGGAAATAGGAAAAATAAGGAAAAACCCTTGAATGAGTAGGTGTGTCCACACTTTTGACTGGTACTGTATATCGGTTGTTATGGCCATATTTAAATGCCATTAGGATGCACCACTTTCTTTCTCACTCGTGTACTAAATTGTTTTCCATACTACACTGAAATCAATCAAATAATGTATTATGAGGAGCAGAGATTGAGAGACTAAACACAAATGTTCCAATGTTAATAGCAAATGGATTCATAATTGAGAGAAGCCCTTGAGTAGCTGATGATAATACACCATAACAATACCAGTACTGAATTGCTAAACAAAAATATCTATAATGAATGAGGAGCACAGAGCAGAGTAAACAGTTTGAGGCCTGTGGTCCCTCCTTGGTCCCTGCAGTGGGAACGTCAGAACAAGGAAATGTTCCCCTCACCATTGATTGACACGCAGAGCTCTCAGTAATGTCCCATCAATTAGCTGAAGCTATCTATAAACAGCAGGCCTGCAGGACCTAATTAGCCTGTTGGCGAGTGACAAATGTATTTAATGTAACCACTGGCAACCACCAACCTCATTAGCGAACATTAAACTCTAATATGAAGGTTGTTATTGCCTTAATCACAGGAGAAACCCAATTAGACGGCAGGTTTGGAAAATGATTCTGGGTCAGAGATGTACGATGTGATTGTTGGAGGCAGGAAAGGAAGGAGGGGACAGAGCAGTGCAACCTGAGATGACTTAGCCTGTGGGGGCATTGATAAAGGGAGGGAGGGGAAATGGTGGAGAGAGGGAGAGAAAGAGGAAATGTAGGGAGAGGCTAGTTAGAGGGAGAGAGTGGATATTTAGAGGGAGAGAAAGAGAGAGTGGTAGGGAGATGGAGATTAATTACATGTTTTATTTTCACCAGGTTTCACCTTTATTTAATCAGCCAGTTGAGAACAAGTTCTCATTTACAACTGCGACCTGGCCAAGATAAAGCATAGCAGTGCAACAAAAACAACAACACAGAGTTACACATAAACAAACGTACAGTCAATAACACAAAATTAAATAAAAATAGACAGATCTATGTACTGTCTGTGCAAATGTAGGGAGGTAGGCAATAAATAAGCCATAGAGGTAAAAATAAGTTGCTGCAGGGGGTCCTGAGTTGTTGGCCGGGGTAGGGGTAGCCAGGTGGAAAGCACGTCCAGCTGTGGAACAATGCTTATTGAAATTATCGTAGATTTATCGGTGGTGACAGTGCTTCCTATCCTCAGTGCAGTGGGCAGCTGGGAGGAGGTGCTCTTATTCTCCATGGACTTTACAGTGACCCAAAACCTTTTGGAATTAGTGCTACAGGAAGCACATTTTTGTTTGAAAAAGCTAGCCTTCGCTTTCCTAACTGACCGAGTATATTGGTTCCTGACTTCCCTGAAGAGTTGCATGTCACGGGGGCTATTCGATGCTCATGCAGAATGCCACAGGATGTTTTTGTGCTGGTCGAGGCCAGTCAAGTCTGGGGTGAACTGTTCTTAGTTCTACATTTTTGATCAGAGAGATGAGAGAGAGATGTGGGCTATTGAGAGGTTTGGAGTGTGAGAGAGTGTCGGAGAGAGACTAGGCTGTGGTAGGGAAAGAGTGGCAGAGAGGGACAGACAGGCAGACAGGCAGACAGGCAGACCGGCAGACAGAGAGGGGTAGGTGTTGAGAGAAAGCAGTAGAGGCCAAGCTGGAGGGGAGATGAGTAAGATGGTAATGTGAGAGAGGGGAGGGAGAGGAGGTGAGACAGGAGTGGCTGTGTGAGAGAGGAGGTATGAAAGGTATACTTGTTTTTGGTATACAGTTCTTGTCGTTGTTGTTCTGAACCCACTACCCACAAGTCGTTGTGATGTCGACAAGTTTGGCACCCCCCACCCGGTCCATTGTTTTGTTGCACCTGTTGGTCTGCCCTGTATGGAGCTCACATGCAGCACTGTTGCTCCTGTTTTCTAGTCTGCCCTGTAGGAGCGTGGCTGGTATCCAAACATGCATGGCTTGAGATGTGGTCACCAGTCAAGTGTGTGTAGCAAGCTACCTAGTTTATATATCAGCAATCAATCAAATTAATTTATAAAGCCCTTTTTACATCTGCAGATATCACAAAGAGCTATACAGAAACCCAGCCTAAAACCCCTGTCTTGTCTCTGCTATCATTAAATGTGAAGACTTATTTTATCAAATCAATTCTCTATGTGTAATTATTATTACGTGATAAAACTAATCATGTAAACTTTAATTAACTAGGAAGTCGGGGCACCACGGAAAATGTTGAGATTACAGAGTTAGAATTTTCCGAAAATAACTCTTCAGATATTTTAATATCTGATCAATTAGTCTTCTATGAATTAATTATTACCTGTTACCTTCCGTCAGTCTTATCTGAACGTCGTAAAATGCTTGGTTATCTGCACGAACCCTTGTTTCCATAATGAATCAGCAATATACAAATTGGCTGAATCATTTATTTACTAACTAACTAAATAGTCACAGATATACTGTACATCACAAACAAACAGTAGAATTGGTTACTTAACAATGATAGAAAAGTCCCTAGTGGGATAAGTCGATATGCCGGCTTGGTAGACAAAGGGAAGGGTGTGTGGACCTCTCAAGAGGGGGACATTCATAGCTGATAACGACACTCTTAGCAAGTGCCAATACTTTACATGAACAACCGCACATTCGAAAAATAAATTGTAATTTACATTTATACGAGTATGTCTTGTTGTCTCTCTCTGGTCGCCGGTCCATCTGCTGGAGAGAGTCGACAGAAAAGTCTCTGGTTGTGATCCCCAGAAGTCACAGTCTGTCTTTCATGTTTGTCGGTGGTTAGAATGGTTACTTCAGAGTACCATTAAAAAATGTTCTCGTAAAATAGATGCTTCGGCGGTTGTCGGTATTCTTGTTCTAGGTTTACGTAATTTCTAGCTGCAGACTAGTAATTCGTGTTGTCTAGTGAATGCACCAATTTGTAAGTCGCTCTGGATAAGAGCGTCTGCTAAATGACTTAAATGTAAATGTAAAATGTAGAATTTGCTCCTTCTGTAGTGAATCGACAGTCTCAGAGTGTAACCACTTCCAGCCGTGTAGCCAATGCTCCACATGGGATGGTTTTCTAGTCTTATGGTTTGCATGGTCTTAACCATTCGAGACGTCCGGCTTACAGTGGCATAAATGTACATTTTGTCACGAGTGATTTTATACTCTTCTGGGAAAAGGGGGCATTCCATGACGCTGTGTCATGTCTGTGCTCACGGGGGCGGGGCCACTGACTAGTTAATCTTCATATGAAAATCCATACTCTCATTTAGAAGGTTAACATCACATTACATCTTTTCACAAATAGTTTCATGTTTAATTATATATGTTTCACAATATTTAGATGTAAACCTGACAGCTGGGAAATGTACACTTTAAGAGATACTGTTTCCTGTCCTTCATGAGATCATCAAATGAAACACACTCAATATAACTATCCCTTAATTGAACCTTTTGTGACTAGGGGGCAGTATTTTCATTTTTGGAAAAATAACGTTCCCGTAGTAAACGGGATATTTTGTCAGGACAAGATGCTAGAATATGCATATAATTAACACCTTGGGATAGAAAACACTCTAAAGTTTCCAAAACTGTAAAAATATTGTCTGTGAGTATAACAGAACTGATGTTGCTGGCGAAAGCCTGAGAAAAATCCAATCTGGAAGTGCCTCATGTTTTGAAAGCGCTGCATTCCAATGTGTCCCTATTGAGCAGTGAATGGGCTATCGAGCAGTGAATGGGCTATCAACCAGATTACTTTTTCTCCGTATTCCCCAAGGTGTCTACAGCATTGTGATGTAGTTTTACGCATTTATGTTGAAGAATACCCGTAAGCGGCTACATTGCGCAAGTGGTCACCTGATGCTCCCAGAGTGATTCTCGGGTAAAATACAGAGGTAGCCATTATTCCAATCGGTCCTACTGAAAAACGAATTGTCCCTGTGGATATATTATCGAATAGATATTTGAAAAACACCTTGAGGATTGATTATAAACAACGTTTGCCATGTTTCTGTCAATATTTGGGAGCTAATTTTGAATATTTTTGGGCGTTTTCGTGACTGCAATTTCCGGGCGATTTCTCAGCCAAATGTGAAGAACAAACAGAGTTATTTTGCCTACAAAAATAATATTTTTGGAAAAAAGGAGCATTGGCTTTTCTAACTGGGAGTCTCGTGAATGAAAACATCCGAAGCTCATCAAAGGTAAACAATTTAATTTGATTGCTTTTCTGATTTCCGTGACCTAGTTACCTGCTGCTAGCTGGACAAAATGCTATGCTAGGCTATCGATAAACTTACACAAATGCTTGTCTAGCTTTGGCTGTAAAACATATTTTGAAAATCTGAGATGACAGGGTGATTAACAAAAGGCTAAGCTGTGTCTAAAAATATTTCACTTGTGATTTTCATGAATAGGAATATTTTCTAGGAATATTTATGTCCGTTGCGTTATGCTAATTAGTGTCAGTCGATGATTACGCTCCCTCATGCGGGGTGGGGAGTTACTAGAGGTTTTAAGTGTCCATGGACCATTCTATCCTTCTCAAAAGTAGAAAGAATGTTTCATTCTCCCATTTTGGGGATTTGGGAGTTTGGCCAAGTGAAGTGCTTTGTTCTCTTTCTGTGCTCTCTACCTCTCTTTCTACATGACCAGGGGGAAAGAGTCTGCCAGGAATTTATGACCTGAGATAACAACATCTGGGTTTAGGAGAGAGAGTGAGAGAGGGGGGGCAATGCACATGTAGACGCACAGTGGCTAGGAAAAACTCACTAGAAAGGCAGGAACCTAGGAAGATACCTAGAGAGGAACCAAGCTCTGAGGGGTGGCGATTCTTCTTCTGGCCGTGCTTGGTGGAGATTATAACAGTACATGACCAAGATGTTCAAACGTTCATAGATAACCAGCAGGGTCAAATAATAATAATCACAGTGGTTGTAGAGGTTACAACAGGTCAGCACCTCAGAAGTAAATGTCAGGTGGCTTTTCATAGCCGATCATTCAGAGTTAGAGACAGCAGGTGCGGTAGAGAGAGAGAGTCGAAAACAGCAGGTCCGGGACAAGGTAGCACGTCCGGTGAACAGGTCAGGGTTCCCTAGTTGCAGGCAGAACAGTTGGAACTGGAGCAGCAGCAGGAACAGGTGGACTGGGGACAGCAAGGAGTCATCAGGCCAGGTAGTCCTGAGGCATGGTCCTAGGGCTCAGGTCCTCCGAGAGAAGATAGAATGAGAGGGAGCATACTTAAATTCACACAGGACACCGGATAAGACAGGAGAAATACTCCAGATATAACAGATTGACGCTAGCTCCCCCGACACATAAAATATTGCAGCATAAATACTGGAAGCTGAGACAGGAGGGCTCGGGAGCTGTAGCATACATTTTTATTTGGTCTGGTTGGCTGATGGCCTACGCTCAGCAGAAAGACCGAGTGGAGCGTTTGCCTCTTGAACCTTCCAACCCAACTCCTTCCCTTCTTCAGTTGTAAGTTGCAAGTGTGTCAGGGAAGCATCAACACAGATAGTCTAGAGATTCTAGCTAACCACCATATACTATAATATCTACACAAGCCACAAGCCAGATAGCCATATAGGCCTACCATAAAATAGAAGATTATGACTATTTTATAAAATTGTAAATTTGGATTGTGGATGCTGATTGGTTCACAATTATTAATACCATGATGCCCTAATGCCATAATTACCTTTCAAGTAGCAATGCCCATCCACTGTCCTGCAGTCCAGCCAGGCATTCATAAATGTAATCTCCCCCCCAAAAAACATCTAGACATTATTTCCCCATGCTTCCTGCTCAGAATTTGGTTTGGCACAGTGGAGGTTAATATAAAAAATGAATGAATGAATGTGAATGTGAATGCGATAAGATTAAAAGCTTTTCCAATCCAAGCAAATTCATTTATCAGAAACATTATAATGGATATACAGTATCCAAAGAATTAGCAATAGAAACAAAGGTTAAAAAATAAATGAAAATGCAGTTTTCTGTCATTTCAGCTGCTTGATGGGATTGTGTGTTAGCTTTAGTTTACTAGCTAGATAGCAAAAGATAACATTAGCCTAGCTATACTTCATAACTCGTATTGGTTGTTGCCTATTTATACATGATTGATTAAATCATTATTTACTGAAGTTTTTGTTGCCTATTTATAAAGTGCCTTCAGCAAGTATCCACACCCCTTGACTTTTTCCACATTTTGTTGTGTTACAATCTGAATATAAAATGAATCAAATGTAGATTTTTTTTGTCACTGGCCTAAACACAATACCCCATAATGTCAAAATGGTATTATGTTTTTGAAATATTTACAGATTAATAAAAAATGAAAAGCTAAAATCTCTTGAGTCAATAAGTATTCAAAGCCTTTGTTATGGCAACCTTAAATAGGTTCAGGAGTAATACTCTGTTTATTAATTCGCTTAAGTTGCATGGACCCACTATGTGTGCAATAATAGTGTTTAATATGATTTTTTAATGACTACTTCATCTCTTTACTCCACACACAAAACTATCTGTAAGGTCCCCCAGTCAAGCAATGAATTTCAAACACAGATTCAACCACAAAGACCAGGGAGGTTTTCCAATGCCTCGCAAAGAAGGACACCTATTGGTAGATGGGTAAAATAAAAAAGCAGACACTGAATATCACTTTGAGCAAAGTTATGAGTTTGAGTGAAGTTATGAAAGACACTTTGGAGGCTGTATCAATACACCAGTCACTACAAAGACACAGGCGTCCTTCCTAACTCAGTTGCTGGAAAGGAAGGAAACCACTCAGGGATTTCACCATGAGGCCAAATGGTGAATTTAAAACAGTTACAGAGTTTAATGGCTGTGATAGGAGAAAACTGAGGATGGATCAACATCTCTGTAGTTACTCCACAATAGTGGAGTGAAAAGAAGGAACCCTGTAAAAACATGCATCCTGTTTGCAACAAGGCACTAAAGAAATATTGTAAAAGAAGTGGCAAAGCAATGACCTGTTTGTCCTGAATACAAAGTGTTATGTTGGATTGACCCCAAACATAACACATTACTAAGTACCACCATTCATATATTCAAGCATAGTGGTGGCCTCATCATGTTATGGATATGCTTGTAATCGTTAAGGACTGGGAGGTTTTCAGGATAAAAAATAAACTGAATAGAGCTAAACACAGGCAAAGTCTGAGAGGAAACCACCAGACACATCTACTTACCACCAGAGATGAAGTCACCTTTCAGCAGAACAATAACCTAAAACACAAGGCCAAATCTACACTGGAGTTGCTTACCAAGAAGACAGTGTACTATGTTCCTGAGTGGCGGAGTTACAGTTTTAACTTAAATCAACTTAAAAAATACTGTATATGGCAAGACCTGAAAATGGTTGAACAATTATCAACATCCAATATGACAGAGCTTGAAGAATTTTGAAAAGAATAATGGGCAAATGTTGCACAATCCATGTCTGGAAAGCTCCGCACTTCGCTCCGCAGGTAGTATAACTTTTCATTACATTTCATTACATTTCATTATAGTACAACGGTTTGATTTGTCTAATCTTAGCAATTTCTTCTTAGCTAGCTACATAGCCGTCTTTGTATCAAAGATAATTGCGTAATTATCGTATTTCGTCGTCCTAACGTAGTCTACACTGCTATCTGCCCAGCAGCTAGCCAGCTAGCAAACGTCCACCGTCTACCGAATAGCAGCACTGTAGAAACTATTACACTCAACTGAACGACTTGATTAGTGTAGTGTTAGCTAGCTACATAGTTGTCTTTGCTGTCTTCGTATCCAAGATAATTGTGTAGTTTAGAGTGTGTAGTCTTAGAGTGATTATCTTAATTTACCGAGGTTAGCTAGCCAGCTATTTGTCGTCCTTAACGTAGGAGACACTGCTAGCTAGCCAACAGCTAGCCAACGTCTACCGATTAGAACTTCCGCACTCAACAACCCGGTCGCATTCCGCTTCGCTCCACAGGTAGTATCACATTTTCATTTCATTTCATTACAGCACAACGGTTTGATTTGTTTGATCGTAGCTAGCTACATAGCTAGCTACATAGCCGTCTTTGTATCAAAGATAATTGTGTAGTCTAGAGCGATTTTCTAGGTTAGCTAGCCAGCTATTGTCGTTCTTTTAACGCAACGTAACGTAATCAACACTGCTAGCTAGCCAGCTAGCCCCGAATAGCAGCACTGTAGAAACTATTACACTCAACGGAACGACTTGATTAGTGTAGTGTCAACAACGCAGCCACTGCCAGCTAGCCTACAAAGTCAACAACGCAGCCACTGCCAGCTAGCCTACTTCAGCAGTACTGTATCATTTTAATCATTTTAGTCAATAAGATTCTTGCTACGTAAGCTTAACTTTCTGAACATTCGAGACGTGTAGTCCACTTGTCATTCCAATCTCCTTGCATTAGCGTAGCCTCTTCTGTAGCCTGTCAACTATGTGTCTGTCTATCCCTGTTCTCTCCTCTCTGCACAGACCATACAAACGCTCCACACCGCGTGGCCGCGGCCACCCTAATCTGGTGGTCCCAGCGCGCACGACCCACGTGGAGTTCCAGGTCTCCGTTAGCCTCTGGAACTGCCGATCTGCGGCCAACAAGGCAGAGTTCATCTCAGCCTATGCCTCCCTCCAGTCCCTCGACTTCTTGGCACTGACGGAAACATGGATCACCACAGATAACACTGCTACTCCTACTGCTCTCTCTTCGTCCGCCCACGTGTTCTCGCACACCCCGAGAGCTTCTGGTCAGTGGGGTGGTGGCACCGGGATCCTCATCTCTCCCAAGTGGTCATTCTCTCTTTCTCCCCTTACCCATCTGTCTATCGCATCCTTTGAATTCCATGCTGTCACAGTTACCAGCCCTTTCAAGCTTAACATCCTTATCATTTATCGCCCTCCAGGTCCCCTCGGAGAGTTCATCAATGAGCTTGATGCCTTGATATAAGCTCCTTTCCTGAGGACGGCTCACCTCTCACAGTTCTGGGCGACTTTAACCTCCCCACGTCTACCTTTGACTCATTCCTCTCTGCCTCCTTCTTTCCACTCCTCTCCTCTTTTGACCTCACCCTCTCACCTTCTCCCCCTACTCACAAGGCAGGCAATACGCTCAACCTCATCTTTACTAGATGCTGTTCTTCCACTAACCTCATTGCAACTCCCCTCCAAGTCTCCGACCACTACCTTGTATCCTTTTCCCTCTCACTCTCATCCAACACTTCCCACACTGCCCCTACTCGGATGGTATCGCGCCGTCCCAACCTTCGCTCTCTCTCCCCCGCTAATCTCTCCTCTTCCATCCTATCATCTCTTCCCTCTGCTCAAACCTTCTCCAACCTATCTCCTGATTCTGCCTCCTCAACCCTCCTCTCCTCCCTTTCTGCATCCTTTGACTCTCTATGTCCCCTATCCTCCAGGCCGGCTCGGTCCTCCCTCCCGCTCCGTGGCTCGACGACTCATTGCGAGCTCACAGAACAGGGCTCCGGGCAGCCGAGCGGAAATGGAGGAAAACTCGCCTCCTGCGGACCTGGCATCCTTTCACTCCCTCCTCTCTACATTTTCCTCCTCTGTCTCTGCTGCTAAAGCCACTTTCTACCACTCTAAATTCCAAGCATCTGCCTCTAACCCTAGGAAGCTCTTTGCCACCTTCTCCTCCCTCCTGAATCCCCCCCCCTCCTCCCTCTCTGCAGATGACTTCGTCAACCATTTTGAAAAGAAGGTCGACGACATCCGATCCTCGTTTGCTAAGTCAAACGACACCGCTGGTTCTGCTCACACTGCCCTACCCTGTGCTCTGACCTCTTTCTCCCCTCTCTCTCCAGATGAAATCTCGCGTCTTGTGACGGCCGGCCACCCAACAACCTGCCCGCTTGACCCTATCCCCTCCTCTCTTCTCCAGACCATTTCCGGAGACCTTCTCCCTTACCTCACCTCGCTCATCAACTCATCCCTGGCCGCTGGCTACGTCCCATCCGTCTTCAAGAGAGCGAGAGTTGCACCCTTCTGAAAAAACCTTCACTCGATCCCTCCGATGTCAACAACTACAGACCAGTATCCCTTCTTTCTTTTCTCTCCAAAACTCTTGAACGTGCCGTCCTTGGCCAGCTCTCCCACTATCTCTCTCAGAATGACCTTCTTGATCCAAATCAGTCAGGTTTCAAGACTAGTCATTCAACTGAGACTGCTCTTCTCTGTATCACGGAGGCACTCCGCACTGCTAAAGCTAACTCTCTCTCCTCTGCTCTCATCCTTCTAGACCTATCGGCTGCCTTCGATACTGTGAACCATCAGATCCTCCTCTCCACCCTCTCCGAGTTGGGCATCTCCGGCGCGGCCCACGCTTGGATTGCGTCCTACCTGACAGGTCGCTCCTACCAGGTGGCGTGGCGAGAATCTGTCTCCTCACCACGCGCTCTCACCACTGCCCAGGGCTCTGTTCTAGGCCCTCTCCTATTCTCGCTATACACCAAGTCACTTGGCTCTGTCATAACCTCACATGGTCTCTCCTATCATTGCTATGCAGACGACACACAATTAATCTTCTCCTTTCCCCCTTCTGATGACCAGGTGGCGAATCGCATCTCTGCATCCACACAGACATATCAGTGTGGATGACGGATCACCACCTCAAGCTGAACCTCGGCAAGACGGAGTTGCTCTTCCTCCCGGGGAAGGACTGCCCGTTCCATGATCTCGCCATCACGGTTGACAACTCCATTGTGTCCTCCTCCCAGAGCGCTAAGAACCTTGGCGTGATCCTGGACAACACCCTGTCGTTCTCAACTAACATCAAGGCGGTGGCCCGTTCCTGTAGGTTCATGCTCTACAACATCCGCAGAGTACGACCCTGCCTCACACAGGAAGCGGCGCAGGTCCTAATCCAGGCACTTGTCATCTCCCGTCTGGATTACTGCAACTCGCTGTTGGCTGGGCTCCCTGCCTGTGCCATTAAACCCCTACAACTCATCCAGAACGCCGCAGCCCGTCTGGTGTTCAACCTTCCCAAGTTCTCTCACGTCACCCCGCTCCTCCGCTCTCTCCACTGGCTTCCAGTTGAAGCTCGCATCCGCTACAAGACCATGGTGCTTGCCTACGGAGCTGTGAGGGGAACGGCACCTCAGTACCTCCAGGCTCTGATCAGGCCCTACACCCAAACAAGGGCACTGCGTTCATCCACCTCTGGCCTGCTCGCCTCCCTACCACTGAGGAAGTACAGTTCCCGCTCAGCCCAGTCAAAACTGTTCGCTGCTCTGGCCCCCCAATGGTGGAACAAACTCCCTCACAACGCCAGGACAGCGGAGTCAATCACCACCTTCCGGAGACACCTGAAACCCCACCTCTTTAAGGAATACCTAGGATAGGATCAAGTAATCCTTCTCACCCCCCCCCCTTAAAATATTTAGATGCACTATCGTAAAGTGGCTGCTCCACTGGATGTCATAAGGTGAATGCACCAATTTGTAAGTCGCTCTGGATAAGAGCGTCTGCTAAATGACTTAAATGTAATGTAAATGTTAGAGACTTACCCAGAAAGACTCACAGCTGTATCGCTGCCAAAGGTGCTTCTACAAATTATTAACTTAGGAGTGTGAATACGTAAGTAAATTAGATACATTATCTGCATTGCATTTTCAAAAAATTAGTAACATTTCTAAAAACAGATTTTTATGAAAATCTAGCTACCCCTACACCGGCCAACAGCTCAGCACCCCCTAGAGCAACTTACCCAAATTCATGCCCAATTCAACTGCCTGCTACCCATCCCCAGAAGATAAGATATGCATATTATTAGTATATTTGGATAGAAAACACTCTGAATTTACTAACAGTGGTTGAATCATGTCTGTGAGTATAACATAACTTATTTACCAGGCGAAACCCCGAGGACAAACCATTCATCCATTTTTTTTTAGGTCACTCTTTTCAATGGGTTTTCATTGGGAATCCAGATTTCTAAGGGACCTTCTTGCAGTTCCTATCGCTTCCACTGGATGTCAACACCTGAGGACCTGAGCCCTAGGATCATGCCCCAGGACTACCTGACATGATGACTCCTTGCTGTCCCCAGTCCACCTGGCCGTGCTGCTGCTCCAGTTTCAACTGTTCTGCCTTATTATTATTCGACCATGCTGGTCATTTATGAACATTTGAACATCTTGGCCATGTTCTGTTATAATCTCCACCCGGCACAGCCAGAAGAGGACTGGCCACCCCACATAGCCTGGTTCCTCTCTAGGTTTCTTCCTAGGTTTTGGCCTTTCTAGGGAGTTTTTCCTAGCCACCGTGCTTCTACACCTGCATTGCTTGCTGTTTGGGGTTTTAGGCTGGGTTTCTGTACAGCACTTTGAGATATCAGCTGATGTACGAAGGGCTATATGACATAAAATAAATTTGATTTGATTTGATCTTTAGAAATTGGTTGAGGTTAATCCTTTGTGTAATGAAGAAGTATGGCCATCTTGAACGAGGGTCACTTGAAGTGTACTGTTAGATAGAGGCGCGTGACCAGAAAGCTAGCTACTGTTTTTTAAAAACATATTAAAATGTATTTATTTCACCTTTATTTAACCAGGTAGGCAAGTTGAGAACAAGTTCTCATTTACAATTGTGACCTGGCCAAGATAAAGCAAAGCAGTTCGACAGATACAACGACACAGAGTTACACATGGAGTAAAACAAACATACAAACAAACATTTTCCTCCTGTATTGAACACAGATCAATTTTATCGATTTACTTACGTAAAAAAAACACCTAAAGTTGTATTACAAAAGTAGTTTGAAATGTTTGGTCATCTGTAAGTCTTTGCTAGGTAAAGCCCCGCCTTATCTCAGCTCATTGATCACCATAGCAACACACACCAGTAACATGTGCTCCAGCAGGTATATTTCACTGGTCATCCCCAAAGCCAACACTTCCTTTGGCCGCCATTCCTTCCAGTTCTCTGCTGCCAATGAGTGGATCAAATTGCAAATATCTCTGAAGCTGGAGTCTTATATCTCCCTCTTTAACTTTAAGCATCAGCTGTCAAAGAAGCTTACCGATCACTGTACCAGTGCACAGCCAATCTGTAAATAGCATACCCAACTACCTCATCCCCATGTTGTTGTTTATCCTCTTGCTCTTTTGCACCTCAGTATCTCTACTTGCATATCATCATCTGCACATCTGTCACTCCAGTGTTAATGATAATTTGTAATAATTTCGACTCTATGGCCTATTTTTTGCCTTACCTCCCTACTCTTCTACATTTGCACACACAGTATATAGATTTTTCTATTGTGTTATTGACTGTATGTTTGTTGATGTGTAACTCTGTGTTGTTGTTTTTGTCGCACTGCTCTGCTTTATCTTGGCCAGGCCGCAGTTGTAAATGAGAACTTGTTCTCAACTGGCCTACCTGGTTAAATAAAGGTGAAATAAAAATAAAATAAAATAAATATTTAATCCATTTTTAATTCAGGCTGTATCTAACACAACAAAATGTGTAATAAGTTAAGGGGTATGAATACTTTCTGAAGGCACTGTACATGATTTATTATATCATTATTTATTGAAGTTCTTGTCTCTCGTCATCATTGAACCTTTTTTTCTGTTTTTTCTATATTTTTTATTTGTTCTTCATTGTTATTTTTTTCCTTTTTTTTCCTCATCATTGAACCTTTGCTAACTAGCTACATTCCAATTATTTGTTTAGCATAGCACCAGAAAAACATAGAATGAACAACTGGATCAAACATGAGAATAGAATTAACGACCAGCATGTTTGGTTAGCAACTTCAGAACCTCAGAACTAACAACTGGCTTTTGCCCAGACTGTCGACTTGTGGAAGGATTAAATTAAATTAATTTACTCATTAAAATAACATTTATAATAAAAACTATATAGTTAACATTTTTTTTAATATGTTGTCAAGCGTATGTTAAACCAATAAGGTCCTCGAACCCGTCTCGTCTCGGGCCTAAGAACAGCCCTTAGTTGGGAGTTATCACACGATAATCACCGGGGTCTCATACCTTATTGCTTAAATATTATGAAGTTATTATATCCAATCAGTAAAAAAGGAATCGAGCTATCTAACTAGCAGATTTACATCAATTACCAACCCACCCTCTTTACCCAATGTCAATCATGTCTTAAAGAGGCACTTTAACTAGCTTGCTTACAATTTGTGATGAGTGATTGTGTCATTGCAGAAATAAATATGCAAAAACAAATCCCGATGGGTGCCCTTTTTTCCCAATTTGAGCACCTACCCCCTGAAAGGTCTGTGCACGGCCCTGACCCCAAGGCAGTCTGGGATGTTGATTCAACTTTGCCAGTTGTCTAGTGCTCCACTGTGAGGTCATCCTTAATGCATGAGGGGCGGCAGGGTAGCCTAGTGGTTAGAGCGTTGGACGAGTAACCGGAATGTTGCAAGTTCAAACCCCGAGCTGACATGGTACAAATCTGTCTTTCTGCCCCTGAACAGGCAGTTAACCCACTGTTCCTAGGCTGTCATTGAAAATAAGAATTTGTTCTTAACTGACTTGCCTAGTTAAATCAAGGTAAAATACAAAAAAAGACATTAAAAATACATCAAACATTACTACTGCATCTGAAGGAGAGTAAAAATAAAAGTCACAGAGTTTTCAGGATGACATGCCCTTGTCATGTTAGACTGTTGTCACAGCAGCTGGAAAATGCCAAGGTTCTTAAAGGACTGGCTGATAGGAGGATGTGTGTGTGTACCTCCCTCAACACTCGTCACAGACTTAATAAACACCCTTGTGTACAGTACGTGAGGAGTGATGTGAAGGACAGAGCTGTGTGTGTTTGTGTGTCTGACAGAGCAGAGGACACTTCAGCGGACATGCCCCTGATGATTTCAGCAAGAATCTGTCTGCTAGCTCATTAGCACATCCACTCTGGTGGCAAATATCCAGCTCCATGGACCACACACATGCACGTGCCGCACGTGCCGTATGCACAAACATTCACGCAAGGGTAAACACATAGTCCCTCTCCTCACAGACACACACACTTATGCAAATATGCACACCCACCTGTTGTTTCACATCACCCCAAAGTCTCCTTCATGCTTCTTTAAATGCATTAATTGATTAATTAATCATCAATGAACTAATAATTGTATCTCTTCCCTCTGACATGGGTAGTTAGTATGGCAGACATCTTGCCAGCTGCCTATGCAGAGAAACACCAGATAGGCATTACCAATTAAAGGAGAAGGAGAGGAAAAGGGTGGTGTGTGTGTGTCATTCTTCAACGTTATGTCTCTCCTCCCCTTGAGGCAGCCGAAGACACACCTGTCCTTGACACATCCTTTACTCTATAGGTATATCCAGTGGGTGTTGTGTCCACCCTTTATTTCACCCCTTCCCTTCATTCCTCCCTCCTTCTGTCCCACATTGTACTATTCCCTTCTCCCTCTGTCCCACCCCTCCATCAGTAGCCACCTTCCAGGGAATTGACTGCCACCTCATCAAGGATGTTCCCGTTAAGTCATTAATCCTGCTTATCAAGGACAAGATTCCAATCAGTTTGGGATTACAACAATTATTCATTCCATTTTCGTACCCACTGGGCACAGACGTCAATTCAAATTCTATTCCACGTAATTTCTTTTAAATTATGTGGAAACAACATTTATTCAACCAGTGTAAGACCTGTGGGTATAAACTCTAAGTCAAATGAAAATGTATACAAAGAGAGAGGAAGGGGCGGAATAGGTAGATAGAGAGAGGCAGACAGAGAGGGAACTATAGAGGGAGAGAGAGAAAAAGACAAAGATAGAAACTGTGCAAGAGAGTGAGAGAAAGAAAGAGTGCGATGGAGCGAGAGACTGTCAAGGGAAGGGGGAAGAGAAGCCCCGTCACCAGTCTTACCAGCAAGCATCGCCTGTTTTTACTGACGACAGCTTGGCTTGGCTGATCCTGTCTCAGCCCTCAGCCCCTCGGCTTGCTTTAGTGTCCCACCAAGTTTCTGCTGTAGGTGTTTTTTTTTATGGGCAAAAGTGGGACACTCATTCCCTGCCTCCATTCAATGCCCCCACTTCTGCATATTTCAGAAGCCTGCTCTGAGCTATATATATCCATTAGATAAAAAACCTCAGCCATGTCAAAGAATAGCGTTGAGTATAACCTTGGGCCGACTTAAAACAGCTAAAATATATATATTCTAAGTTTGAAATGATTGGAAACGGCAAGATTTAATTTGAGAAAATGACTGGACTGCATAGTGTTTGAGTTACATAATTATTATAAGTAAGAGAACAAGGTTTGTGACATTAAGAAAAGGGGAAGAGAGTGTTGAGGTAAAACACAAAGGGAAACCCAGCCGTGAGCTGACCAGGGACACAGGCGTACCAGACAAGCTTAATTCCTTCTATGTTCGCTTCGAGCTTCGAGGCAAGCAACACTGAACCATTTATAAGAGCTGTTCCGGACGACTGTGTGATCTCACTCTCCGTAGACGATGTGAGTAAGACATTTAAACAGGTAAACATTCCCTTTTCACCCACAACTGCATGGCGGCGAACGACCCCAATACCATCATTAGGTTTGCTGACGTGGTTGGCGTGATAACCAACGACAATGAGAACAGTGTACACAACCTTTTCCTCAATGTCAGCAAGACAAAGGAGAGTATCGTGGTCTACAGGAAATGGAGGATAGCGCACACCTCCATCCATATCGACAGGGCTGTAGTGGAGCAGGTCAGAGCTTCAAGTTCCTTGGTGTCCACATCACTAAGGACTTATCATAGTCCACACACACCAACACAGTGGTGGAAAAGGCACCTCTTCCTCCTCAGGAGGCTGAAAAGAATCGGCAAGGGCCCTCAGACCTTCAAAAAGATTTACAGCTGCACCATTGAGAGCATCTTGACTGGCTGCATCACCGCTTGGTATTGCAAATGCTTGGCATCCGACTGCAAGGCTCTACAGAGGATAGTGGGTACGACCCAGTATATCACTGGGGCCGAGCGCCATGCCATCCAGGACCTCTATACCAGGCGGTGTCAAAGGAAGGCCCAAAACATTGTCAAAGACTCTAGCCACCCAAGTCATAGACTGTTTTCTCTGCTATCGCAAGGCAAGCGGTACAGATGCAGTCTGGAATCAACAGGACCCTGAACAGCTTCTGCCCTCAAAACATACAACTGCTAAATCGTTCATTAAATAGTTAACCATTAGCTATATTGCTACATATCTACATTGACCCTTTTTGCATGAACTCTTTTTACTTATCACATATGCTGCTGCTACTGTTTATTATATATCCTGTTGCCTAGTCACTTTATCTCTACCAATATGTACATATCTACCTCAATTACTTCGTACCTCTGCACATTGACTCTGTACTGGTACTCTGTGTACATAGTCAAGTTATCATTTCTGTGTTTAGTCCTTGTGTTATTATTTTTCTATTATTTCTAGCAAGCATTTCACTGTTAGTCTACACCTGTTGTCTATGAAGCATGTGACAAATAAAATGTGATTTGATTTGAGGTGACGATGGGGAGGAGGGGGTCTTGATCTGGTAAAGGAGGAAGTGGATAACAGTATAGCTAAAGTCCCTGCAGGGTCCAGGAGGTACAGGTAGCAGCATGTGAAGGGGTGTAAGGCTGTTTCAGACACCATGAAGTAGGCTAACTGATAAAGACATTAGAAAGTACAGTGGGGGCAAGGGGAAATAGTTTTGTCCAACAGTTTAGGGTGGCATGAAGTAACTGATGAAGGGTGGCATGAAGTAACTGATGAAGTGAGTAGCTAGGACTTAAGGGGTCAAAGGTGAAAAATAGTGGTGACGCATATAGGGGGTAAGAGTTGAAGAGAGCAGGGTGTAAGATTTGAAGCGGGCAGGGGGTAATGGCCAGGCGGTGGCACCGGAGGTCTCCTGGGCTCTGGGATAATGAGGGCTGTCGCTGCAGGCTTAGTGTTCACGCCTGACTTACCTCAACCCTCACTAGAACACAGAGAGAAGGAGAGGAGAGGAGAGAGGGGGAGTAGAAAGGTAGAGAGGACAGGGAGGGACAGAAGAGAGGGATTAGAGGAAGGGGGCTGCATTAAGGGCCAAGTTTGGGAGGAAGGGTATGGAGGAAAGGAGAGGGGAGGCAGGGAGGAAAGGAGTGAGGGAGAGGAGGAGGAAATTAGATGGAGGGTGAAGATGGCCTTTGATCACCCAGAGAGGAAATACCAGCTCAATGCCCACGGCTCCTGCGCCCCAGCTTCGCAAAGCATCATGGGAAATGGTTCTGGGTGGCTTAGGGTACAATACACAGACTCTAACTAACCCCCTACTCTCTATGTCCCCAGTACACACACACACACACACACACGCACACTCACTACTACATATCTTTGTTTCCTCACCCTGACTTGGGCATCTCTATTTGAGTCAACAGTGAGGAACTATGTGGGCCATGACACACAGAGAAATACACAGAGACACACAGAGACAAGAGGAAACACCAGACTCGGTTCACACATACTTCACAGAGCCTACAGACACAGAGACACAGTGACAAAGCAAGCGAGCCATGTTGTTAGCAGGATCTGGACAATTAATAGTTTAAATGCACATTCAACCTTTCTTTGTGAAGAATAAAATGTTTTCAGGCAGAAAAACGATTCCCCTAGTCTGTAGACCTCAAGGACAGGTATTATTGGACCAAAACAAAAGATCTGAATAGTGGTAAGTAGTGGAATTCGAAAGATGTCTATTTAGCTGGCTGCAGAACACCCCATGCATGCCTAAGTGTACAGTGCCTGAGCACCAAGGACAATTGACTGGAGGAATATAAACAAGAAGGCCGGGAATATGCATTTGTGAACCAATGGCTTAGATCCGTAGATGGCTGCAACATTCCCCTCTAGTCAGCACACCTAAGTCCACCCCGACTGTAGAGCAAGGACAGGTCCTTAAGAATAAACAATAAGGCTAAATGTTTGGAATGCTCATTTATTATCTCAATCAGACTGCATGACTGAGACTAAATAAGAGATAGATTGAAATCATCGGCCCAGACAGTGGGAATGCATGTGTGAAGACGGGTAGACTAGCCTGCCTTAGTAGTGGTCCTACTCAATACTCTATTGCCCTGAATTAGACATTTTTCTTTTGTAAAACCTGTACATTTCAATAGATTCAGTTTTAATGAACATATCAGTAGAATTCAGTCTCAGTGACTGTATCAATAAATTCAGTCTCCTTAACCATATTGATAAAACTCAGTTTAATAACCATATTCCTATCGACATATGAATGGTACCGTATCTCCTTAGGATCTATTTACAGGCAACCGGACATGTTGGAGGACTGTCACTGGTTGGCAGGGAAACATTCTCTCTCGATTCTGTAACTAAAATACTGACTCTGCCTCAATGTGGCACGAATTGAAACAGTTCGCCGACCGCAACACTGATCCCCTCCATCTTTTTCCCTCATCTTGTTCTGAGTGGCACAGCGGTCTTAGGCACTGCATCTCAGTGAAAGAGGCGTCACTACAGTCCCTGGTTTGAATCCTGTATGTGTCACATCTGGCCGTGATTGGGAATCCCATAGGATGGCGCACAATTGGCCCAGCTTCATCCAGGTTTGGCCGGGGTAGGCCGTAATTATAAATAAGAATTTGTTCTTAACTGACTTGCGTAGTTACATAAAGGTTAAATAAAAAATAAATACAATTCCCTCTTGACAGGCGAAGCAATGTAGCAGTCCCACTCACACATGAGCACACAAGGTCCTCAGCCTACTCCTCCATCTTGACAGGCGTGGCAGCTATCAACGGCTTCCCATGAGCGACCCTCTCTTGACAGGCAGAGTTCCTCTCTCCCTCCTGACAAACGCAGTCTGCTCCTCCCCCACCCTCGTATCAGGAGCTAAGAAGGGGAGCAGCGGCAGTTCTTTGAAGCTTGCTAACACTTCTCAGTCTCACAAGTTGTTAACAGTTTCCATTTACAATGATATCTTCGGACACAACAATGTCTCTTTGCGATCTACCTTTGATCACAACTGCTTTACAGCTAAACTTGCATTGTTTCGTTATTTTTTTTGTCGTATTGTCGTATTCACATCAGCACCATCGCATTCCACCATCCTTTCTTTCTCCACGCGTTTCCCCTCCTCCCCAATCTCACAATTTATTATGACTGCCTCGCCTGGTTCACCAACTACTTCTCAGATAGAGTTCAGTGTGTCAAATCGGAGGGCCTGTTGTCCAGACCTCTGGAAGTCTCTATAGGGGTGCCACAGGTTTCAATTCTTGGGCCGACTCTTTTCTCTGTATATATCAATGATGTCGTTCTTGCTGCTGGTGATTCTCTGATCCACCTCTACGCAGACGACACCATTCTTTATACATCTGGCCCTTCTTTGGACACTTTGCTAACAAACCTCCAAATGAGCTTCAACGCCATACAACACTCCTTCCGTGGCCTCCAACTTCTCTTAAATGCTAGTAAAACTAAGTGCATGCTCTTCAACCGATTGCTGCCCGCACCCTGCCGTCCGACGAGCATCACTACTCTGGACGGTTCTGACTTAGAATATGTGGACAAATACAAATACCTCAGTGTCTGGTTAGACTGCAAACTCTCCTTCAAGACTCAAATTAACTATCTCCAATCCAAAATTAAATCTAAAATCGGCTTCCAATTTCGCAAAAAAGCCTCCTTCACTCATGCTGCCAAACAAAACTGACTATCCTACTGATCCTTGACTTCGGCGATGTCATTTACAAAATAGCCCCCAACACTCTACTCCGCAAACTCGATGTAGTCTATCACAGTGCCATCCATTTAATCACCAAAGCCCCATATACTACCCACCACTGTGACATCTATGCTCTTGTTGGCTGGCCCTCACTACATATCCGTCGCCAAACCCACTGGCTCCAGGTCATCTATAAGTCTTTGCTAGGTAAAGCCCCGCCTTATCTCAGCTCACTGGTCACCATCGCAAAACCTACCCAGAGCATGCACTCCAGCAGGTATATTGCACTGTTCAACCCCAAAGCCAATACTTCCTTTGGCCGCCTTTCCTTCCAGTTCTCTGTTGCTAATGACTGGAGCAAATTGCAAAAATCTCTGAAGCTGGAGTCTTATATCTCCCGTCTCTAACTTTAAGCATCAGCTGTCAGAGCAGCTTACCGATCGCTGTACCTGTACACAGCCAATCTGTAAATAGCACACCCAACTACCAACTATATTTTCACCTCTATTTAATGCCTACCTCCCTACTCTTCTACATTTGCACACACAGTACATAGATTTGTATTTTTATTGACTGTACGTTTGTTTATGTGTAACTCTGTGTTGTTGTTTTTGTCGCACTGCTATGCTTTATCTTGGCCAGGTCGCAGTTGTAAATGAGAACTTGTTCTCAACTGGCCTACCTGGTTAAATAAAGGTGAAATTTTGAAAAATACAATCTGTTGTGAGGAGTAACATGCTGCCTGACTGGTGACTGAAATATACAGTGCTTTAAGTGTGAGTGGGGTTCCCATTTATCCTGTATTTTGTTCCTGCCCCTGGGCTTATGATTTCTCATGAGTACTCGGTCACCAGGCCTAACCAGTGCAGTGTGGGACTTCCTGTCATACATCCTCTTGTTTCTCTTTGAAGCCTCTTGTGTGGCGGAGTTGCCAACTCCTGCAACAGTTTTCAGTCTCTCATGGTGGTACAAGACCCAGTCATCCAGAACAGGTTATAGGGGCAGAAATCTTCAGAAATACATCCTTGGCTAGTGGACAGCGTTTGCACTGCATCACCCAACACTCCTCCTCATCATATCAAGTGTCCTCCTTCCACCGGAATGACCACCGTGGTCAAGTTCCAAAACACTTTGTGACGCAGTGGCTCAGACACCACCAACTGCCACACCTCTTATCTGTCCCCAGGATCTCATGTACAGCGAAACAACACTCCATAGTGTAGCTTCAGCCTTTCCCACTGGTTAGCCAACTTCTTCAGAGGTGGCTCCATCCCATAGACCCTATTTAGGCTTGGACGGTAATTTCTCTTCAATGCAACGAGGATGGGGCCAACAGTGGAATCATCTCTTTGCAGTCCGTAGATTTCATCCCATCTGTGCTCCTCAATCCTTCCCTTCACAGTAGCCTGCATAACGATTTCCACTTCTGTTTTGCCAGGTTCAACTCCTTTAGCAGGCCACAGGCATGCTTGGAACTAATTTGATTTCAATATCATTAAGTCTTTCTCTGTGACTTCCCTATCAAGCATTAGTGTTCATTCTCCCCAGCTTGTCGTAAAGTCGTATTCAGCCAGCTGGGCTACCCATCTCTTTTCAATCGCTCTGAGATTAGCCATCTCCAGGTATCTCAAGGGATTGTGATCAGTGACAACATTGAACTTGGAGAACAACAGGTAGGTAGTCCCTGAACTTCTCAGTTATAGCCCATTTAAGAGCTAGGAGCTCTATCTTAAATGCGCTATATCTCTTGTTATTTCTTTCTGACCCTCGCAGACCTCGGCTAGCATAGGCTATCACTTTCTCAAGAGGAGACTAAAATCTTGGTAAGCCAGCACTAGTCGGGATAACAGACATCTTCTTAATCTGACATTCTTCGCTCCAGACAAAGGATATAGCTGTAACAACCTTGCTTCCCTTACCCACTTTACCCACTAGTATGTGCAGTGGTTTAGCAATGTGTGCGAAGTTTGGCACAAAGCGGCGATAATAACTCATGACCCTAGCACTTGCCATACTTCTTTTGGTGTTTTGGGGACAGGCCAGGTTTCCAGGGCCTTGTCTTTCTCCCCATCAACTTGGATACCGTCTGCCAATACCACATGGTCAAATAACTTCAACAGGAAACACTTACTAGGTTTGAACTTCAATCCATGTTGCTTCAGACTGTTCAGCTCAAGATCCAGCTTCTTCAGGTGACTCTCAAAGTCCTCAGAGAAGAGTATGGTATTGTCCAAATATATGAACAGGACATCAAAGGCAAGATAACCCAGCACCACCTCTATTAGGTGCTGAAAAGTGGTCATTACATTACACAGCCAAAAAGGCATGTGGGTCCACTCGAAAAGGCCAAATGGAGTAGTAACATCTGTTTTCTGAACTTAGTTCAGGCCCCTATGATCACAGCAAAAACGTACACTGCCATCATTCTTAAAGACTATGACGGCCTGTGACACACAGGGACTACTACTCCCTTTGAGGACGCCTTGGGCAACAACGTCCTGGACATGCCTCTTAAACTCCTGGAACACCTGGGGAGGGTCCCTCCAATGTTTCTGGGGTCTGTCTCTCCAGTCAGGATGCTGTGTGTCACAGTGGTGGTACAACCAAAATTATTCCCATCCTTGGAAAGCATCTCAGTACTTCTCAAGCAGCTTATTGCATTCTTAGTGTTGTGCTGGGGTGAGCTCTTGAAGATGTACTTGGACAGGAATTGCCAACAGCCCTGGCACCCATTCTGCAGTCTGGCTCACATCTTGCTTCATAGCTCTAACAAAGAGTGCCTCCTATTTTTCTTCGACTGCCACCAGCTCTTTGTTAAACACTTATTGTGGTTTATATAGCTCTGCTAACCTAGCTCTGGGAGGTAGCTTTATGGCCTTCCTGCTTGTGTTGAGTATCTTTTCAGGGACCATTTCTTGCTTTAGCTAGGATGTTGGCAACAAGGAGTCCCCTGGGCAAGTTTGTTTCCTGGTAGGCTTCCACAAGGACCTGGCATGTTGTCTTGCCTGGGTTCTGCAGTGCCCTTCAATTACATTTTCGCTGAATTTGGGAAATACTGACTGCTTGTTTTTTCGCTACCCTGACGTATCCAATCGTTCCACTCGGACATACAAACTTTGACACTTTCCCCAACCGTGCCAACACACGCCTCAGGTTGGCCTCTCCTGTAAGCCATACCGATCCATCCTTTTCACTCCTTTTGCCTGAATGAGCAGATCCTGCAACTCACTGATGATGTTCATACCTATTATACCTGGAATTAGATCCATACCTTCTACCCCAGGGCCAGTGTCTGTCAGCACAAACACACACTTCCTGTGAAGGGTCTTTCCCATGCATTCCACATCAGCTTCTAGCCAGTCTACTATGGGAATGTTGAGGCCATTTGGGGCAGTGAGTGGCACCCATTTTACAGAGGTGAGAGACGACTGCTGGTGCTGGCCTTCAAAGTGCCTCCTGTAGAAAGATTCAGTGATGGTTGTTACCTCTGATCCGGTGTTTAGTAAGCAGTTAGTTTTAACACCACCAATCTTTACTTCAATAGTCAAGCAGTCTCTGAACCCTTTACTCCTTAGAGACAGGGTCTCTTCTCCTTCAGCCCACTCTACTTTCCTACTGCCCACCATAGATGGGTAAAGACCCCTCTGCACACCATCTTCTGGATCTTCTGCTGGAGCACCATCTTCATCCGAGTTTGGCTTGGTTGGCAGAGTTCTCTGCTCTGCCCCTTTGTTTGCTGGCACGATTGGCTAGTATGGCCTGGCTGCCCATACATGGTGCAGATTAACCGTTTGTCGTTGTCCTTCAGTGGTGGTCTTTTCGGTTTGCTCTGTGAATGCTTCACTCTCTATGTGTCATGCACCGCCTTAAAAAGCACTTCTTGGCATGTGGCCAGCTTTTGTATTGCTTCTCTGAATAGACGGTAGCAGGGACTTGGTGAGCCAAGGTCTGCTTTTCGATGACAGCTTTCACAAGGGAGAGAACTTCTCTTTGTTCTTATCTTGCCTGTAGCAAGGCACTAGATTGTTCTGACAGCCTAATCTGTAGCCTTTCTATCTCTTCCTTTAAATATTGTAGCTCGGCAATGTACGAGCCCTCAAAGACCTGGGACATTTAACTTGTACTACAGCGCTTAACTTTTAGGGGACTGTATTCGATAATTACTTAAATCTTGTTTGTGATTCCAGATGTGACGACAGGTAGACTAGCCTGCCTTAGTAGGGGTCCTACTCAATACTCTATTGCCCTGGATGGCTGAGATAACAGAAAGATCTTGGTCCTTGTCCCCAACACAATTCGCCTCTGCTCCTATTCTGTATTACTTGACTGGATGCGTTGAGGTGAGCTTCAGGATTTTTTATTATCATGGTGAAGACCTGAAGTGTAGCAGTGTGTGTACTAACAGGATTATACCCAACCTAGTAACCTCTCCCTCATATGTCCTACAGAAAAGGAGAGACACCCCTACTCCAGGGTACAAGAGTATCACAGCATGAGTCATAATACCCATAAAACCTAGAGGTCAAACAGGGAAATGGTTCCAATCGTTTTTCCACCATTCATTTTTGGAAACACTTAAAATAAGGGCTGTGTTTCATGTAGGTTTACCGTGGCGTGATGTTTTGATAACCTTAATAATTTTTCTAGGACAAGGTGACTTTTTATCAATTTATTCAATGGTATTTACCACCCAAAAATGAAATGCTAATTAGCTGCTAATGTGGCTATCATAAAGATTTACAAATGCCATGATGACCTGGACGAGACTGTTGAATTGAGGCAATGATAAGAATCTCTGGAATTAAAACTCTTGCGGATCGGACCCTTTTTTTCAATTTTCGCATAAAATGACATGTAGCTCAGGACTTTTTATTTTATTTCTTTCTCATAACAGTCAATAACACAATAGATAAATCTGCCAACGTAGAAGAGTAGGGAGGTAAGGTAATAAATAGGCCATAGGCCATAGAGACAAAATAACTACAATTTAGCATTGACACTGGAGAGATAGATGTGCAGATGATAATGTGCAAGTAGAGATACCGAGGTGCAAAAGAGCAAGAGGATAAATAACAACATGGGGATGAGATAGTTGGGTGTGCTATTTACAGATTAGCTGTGTACAGGTACAGTGATCAGTAAGCTGCTCTGACAGCTGATGCTTAAAGTTAGAGAGGGAGATATAAGACTCCAGCTTCAGAGATTTTTGCAATTCGTTCCACTCATTGGCAGCAGAGAACTGGAAGGAATGGCAGCCCAAGGAAGTGTTGGCTTTGGGGATGACCAGTGAAATATACCTGTTGGAGCGCATGCTACAGGTGAGCGTTGCTATGGTGACCAGTGAGCTAAGGCGGGGCTTTACCTTGCATATACTTATAGATGAACTGGACGAATATGTAGTGAGGGCCAGCCAACAAGAGCATATGGGTCGCAGTGGTGGGTAGTATATTGGGCTTTGGTGTCAAAACGGATGGCGCTGTGATAGACCACATCCAGTTTGCTGAGTAGAGTGTTGGGGGCTATTTTGTAAATGACATCGCCGTAGTCAAGGATCGGTAGGATAGTCAGTATTACGAGGGTATGTTAGCCAGCATGAGTGAAGGAGGTTTAGTTGCAAAACAGGAAGCCAATTCTAGATTTAATTTTGGATTGGAGACGCTTAATGTGAGTCTGGAAGGAGAGTTTACAGTCTAACCAGACACGGAGGTATTTGTAGTTGTCCACATATTCTAAGTCAGAACCGTCCAGAGTAGTGATGCTAGTCGGGCAGGAGGGTTGTAGTGCAATCGGTTGTAGAGAATGCACTTAGTTTTACTAGCATTTAAAAGCAGTTTGAGGCCACGGAAGGAGTGTTGCATGGCATTGAAGCTTGTTTGGAGGTTTGTTAACACAATGTCCAAAGAAGGGCCAGATGTATAAAGAATAGTGTCGTCTGCGTAGAGGTGGATCAGAGAATCACCAGCAGCAAGAGCGACATCATTGATATATACAGAGAAAAGAGTGGGCCCGAGAATTGAACCCTGTGGCACCCCCATAGAGACTGCCAGAGGACCGGACAACAGGCCCTCCGATTTGACACACTGAACTCTATCTGAGAAGTAGTTGGTGAACCAGGTGAGGCAGTCATTAGAGAAGCCAAGGCTTTTGAGTCTGCCGATAAGAATGCAGTGATTGACAGAGTCGAAAACCTTGGCCAGGTCGATGAAAACGGCAGTACTGTCTTTTATCGATGGTGGTTATGATATCATTTAGGACCATGAGCGTGGCTGAGGTGCAACCATGACGAGCTCGGAAACCAGATTGCATAGTGGAGAAGGTACGGTGGGATTCGAAAAGGTTGGTGATCTGTTTGTTAACTTGGCTTTTGCAGATTTTAGAAAGACAGGGCAGGATGGATATAGGTCTATAACAGTTTGGGTCTAGAGTGTCTCCCCCTTTGAAGAGTGGATGACCGCGGCAGCTTTTTCAATATCCCCCTTCTTCCCTCTTGACAGGCGAAGCAATGGAGCAGTCTCACTCACACACGTGCACAACTTCAGCCACCACGTCCTCAGCCCGTCTTGACAGGTGTAGCAGTGCTCATCGGCTCTCCATGAGCAACCCTATCTTGACAGGCAGGGTTCCTCCCTCCCCACAAATGCAGTCTGTCCTCCCCCACCCTCGTATCAGGAACTAACAAGGGGAGTAGTAGTAGTTATTTGAGTTGCTTGATCAAATCCCGGAACTCACAAGGTAAAAATCTTTCCTTCTGCCCCTGAACAAGGCAGTTAACCCACTGTTCCCCAGTAGGCCGTCATTGTAAATAAGAATTTGTTCTTAACTGACTTGCCTAAATAAGGTTTAGATAAAAATGTATAATTTACATTTATAATAATTAGATACGTCTGTGTAGACCAGAGGAGGCTCTTCAGGGGAGTTAAGCGGAGGACCATCCTACTCAGTGAATTTCATAAAAAATTTAATATTCAAACATTTAGAAAGTTGAGAGAGAGAGTTCTCACCTACTTCCTCAGACTTACACAGTAATTCTGACAACTTTCGGAGGACGTCCTCCAACCTATCAGAGCTCTTACAGCATGAACTGACATGTTCAGAGAATGAATCTATTACTGAAAGCATGAGCTACAGCTAGCTAAGGGAGCACTGCAGTGCATAAAATGTGGTGAGTAATTGATTTAAAGAGAGAAAGACAATAATTAAACAAATGTATGTAATCAAACATTAAGGAGAAGCAGTAGAGAGAGAGGGAGATATTTCATCATATCTTTTTTATTCAGTTTCATTGTCACTTATGCTAGCTAATGCAACTAATTTAGCGTACTCAACAACCTGACTCAAACAGAGAGGAATGATACTTTTCTTAGCTAGCTGGATAAGGCTGTCCAACATTCCAACTCTTCTAATTTAAGGTAAGCTTTCGTTTTTACAAATATATTGCCACCGGGGCCTGCTAAACTGCATGCTGTACACTACTGCGTGATTGTACACATGGATTGTGTGTTTACTAACATGCTAGTTCTAGTAGTTATGTTGACTATAACATTAGCTAATATAGTAACAGCGATGTAGGCTGTGTGTAGCGGTTATGGTATGTATATGAATGTTTGGCTTGGAGAGGTTTTTTCACCTGGTCACAGACAGCTGCTGTGTTGTACACTGAAGTCCACAAGCGAAGGGAAAATTAGGAGAGCGCATAGATGCGATGATGCTGTTTTTCTGGCTGCTATGAAAGTGAACTGTGTGTGCGGGTTATCAGGTGTATTCATTCCACCAATTCTGTTGCAATATGGGGATGGACCTACCGGAATTTGTCCAATAGAAACTGTCATTTAAGCTAGATGCAGGCAAGATTGTTCAAGGCGGTATTGAACGTGTCACTGTCTGTCATCTTGATTACTCCAATTTGTCTCTTGCACCTACGTTTTAAACTTGAATTTGTAGGCTAGGTTGTAGCAATCTCATGATGGATATATGTCAAATTTGGATGTCATGTAGTAGCCTAAACCTATTGATGTTACGTTGAGCTGGGTGAATGAAATATCAATGACAGACAGTCATCCAACATACTGTAATAGAAAAAAGGCCTCCCTAATCTTAAACAGCACCGACTGCCACTGGTGTAGACTGACAGCCTGGGGTGGCTACTCTGTAAGCTAATGCAGGGGAGTTAGTGTGAGTGCTGGTCGGTGGGGTTTCCCTCCCTCCCTCTAGCAATGCTCATCAAAATTATTAAAACGTTTTAAAAACAATTGTAATAAATGCAAACAGTTGGACAATGGAATTCAGGTACTGTGTGGTTTGGTGGAAAACAGATGTTCCCTATGTACCACATTCTAGGCCAGAGTAAGTGTTCTGCTATTGATAGTGCCTTCCTCAAGCTATGAATGATGAAGGAGCAAATGTTTCCTGTGCACGCATCAATGGGGCGAAGGGGGGTCAGCCCTTCCTGTCACTGAGTATCTTACAAGATGCCCCTATCACAGGAACAATAACTCTTCTCCCTTTCTTATTTTTAAGACTATGTGTCTTCAGAAGGAGGACAAAGAACAGACACTTTCTGCAGATCAGTAGACTTCATCTTTATGATTTACATGTGTTACAGGGGATTACCAACTAGACTTTCGGGCACTAGAGATGTGGATTCCAAGAAAGGCGGGGTTCAGGCATTGATATTCCTTGTAACAACTGGGAAAAGTACCGCCAATTGCACCAGTGTCATTTAAACACATTTTAGAACAATGCATTAAAACTGAATGACTCACAGGCAATGCAGGCAAGAGTGTAGGCAAAATACAGTCAATAGGATTGGTTGCTGGGAGAGTTTAACCGGAAACTAGCTTTGCATTAGTTTTCAAATATTTGTAAAAATAATTTGTCACTGAGTTTTGAACTTGCTTTAAAATTATTTACATACAGGTTTTGGAGTTATGTATAGTAGTATATGCCATTTAGCTGACGCTTTTATCCAAAGCGACTTACAGTCATGTGTGCATACATTCTACGTATGGGTGGTCCCGGGAATCGAACCCACTACCCTGGCGTTACAAGCGCCATGCTCTACCAACTGAGCCACAGATGTCTTACTTTTGCTTACAATTCTAAACATTTTGCTTTCAATTGTTTGGTTTTTGATTTCAACATCCATTATTTAATCCATCCTCGAAAATATAATGTTTACATTATCAACATTATTTTTCATGCTCACTATTTATTTTATTTAGAATTCAATACATATGGCATGAAATTGACCCCATAAGGACGGCTCATAATAATGGCTGTAATGGAGCAAATGGAATGGCATCAAACACATGGAAACCATGCGTTTGATGTATCTGGTACCATTCCACAGATTCCGCACCAGCCATTACCACAAGCCCCTCCTCAATTAAGGTGACCCCAACCTCCTGTGCTCTATATAGTTTCACGTTTGTGAAAGCATATGTCGAAGTAGCCCTCTCTCATTTTCTCTTCAAATGAATACAATCATATGATTCTCATGTCTTGAATTGAATACAGAAGCCTATTCATATTTACCTGTGGAGCTTCTCACCTCAATAACTGTGTTGTATTCCATTGTACCCTGTCTTTATATCATATCGTTTAACTGCACCTCATTATCTAATTATTTGTGGCACTTCAGTCATTTGTGAGCGACTGGGTTTTTGCAGTTCCAGGGGTAACGCTTATTCAGAATGAGAATATTGTAAATTGCCTGTTGGTTAGGCTATTGTTGATATGTAGTGATTAATGGTATAACAGTTAATGATAACTACTGATATAGCTAATTTAAGTGTTTCTCTGTATCCAACTCTTAATGGTGCCCTCATAGATTCATTTGGATAGGATAGCCAAGTAAATAATTCAATTAATTATTACAGTAATTAAATCAGTAAATGATCTTGAATTGTAATTAGCCAAAAGCCATATCAAACCAGTATGTCAATAACAGGATACCCTCAACACGATTGGCTCTTTATTACACCTATACATACCAGTGGTAGGAATCATGCTTGTCACGTCAGTGGGCTACAGTAGCCTAAGCTTCAGAGGGGGACGGGCATGTTGCCTAACACTGGCAAAGATTTTCAGCTGCCAGGCAGACACTGGACTACATTTCTGAGTGACAGAGTGAGGGTTTTGGCATAGGCGAGTTGTTGCATTCTTGTGGGACTGAAAAAAAATGTCCCGGAATGTAAAATAACGTTATTAATCGGTTCCTATGCTTTAAAAATGATGCTTTAGTGCCAGAATAGTATAGACCACTTTCGTTCCAGTTTCTGTTCCTCAAAAAAATGCAGTTATTTTCCAGTTTTCTGTTCTGTTCCCTGAACCGGTTCCAACCCCTGATGCGTTCTTTACATTGTTTGCGAGATCAGACATAATATCACTATAATCCAAGTGTTCATTTTCGGAAGTTGCTTTCATTTCACACATCTAATTTGTAAACATTTCAACTGTATTAAATTATAACTTGTTTTAATTCCACGAAAAATGTACACCCAGTTAAATAAAATGATCTTTCTTCTCTTTCTTGTGATGTAATTGTTGAGACGCGTTAAATCCCAGACGAAGCATTAGGGTTCTTATAGATGCAATCGAAAGACAATGGTCATGTCCGAATACCCATACTAGCATACTGCATACTTACACTGCATACTATTTACTTATTGTTGCATACTATTTAGCACGTACTGTTTAGTCAAAGGTATGCCACGACTGCAATACAGTAGCGGCTCCTGATTGGCTTGGGCATCTTCCCAATTAAGTAGCCTAATTTTGTTTTTGGTTATTTGGAGAGAACTAGGGGCTAGGGACTAATTTTCGAAATGTCGCATACTCAAACGGTCTACTATTTAGGACACAAGTATCGGTATTCGGACACGCCCACATATTCCATTTCAGCCATTCAGTCCATTTCAGCCATTACTGGGGTGTGTTTGACAGGTCATTACAAACATTCTGTGGTTGTAACGTTAACGGGAAGAAACGACAGGCACAAGCAAGAGTATGAAAGAGTCTTAGGAATCAAATTAAAGCAATCAATCCAGCGACATTTAAGTGACAAGTGGATATTGCAAACCTCAAACACAGGAAATAGATGACTGAAAAGACAGATACTCAGGTGGGCGGGGCCCGCGTGTTACTACTCCCTTCATTCCTTTCCGCCCTCCCGGCCGCCTCTTGCAGGGGAAGTGTGAATGTGCATTGTACAGTAAATGTGAGCCTAAAATGAGCTGGTCTCTGAGCGGAGAGAGTTGTGTGTGTCCGTGGAGGCTGCTGAGGTGAGGACGGCTCATAAAAATGACTGGAATGGAGTCAATGGAATGTTATCAAACATGTGGTTTCCATGTGGTTGAGACCATTCCATTGACTCCATTGAAGCCATTATTATGAGCCAGGAATCTGCTCCAACATTTAATGCGCCTAAAAACTAATCAGGCTGTATTTAGGATTCTGGAGGGGATGAGAGGAACTCCTCCACCAGAACCTTTCATTGGGACACAAACAGCAAGCCACACCATCTTAAAGAACACCACTCAGTATATCTCATAAATGTCAGCTGATGGCAGAGGCCTCTCTCTTTGTTTCCCTGCTAAGTATTTAATCGAGTAAGTCTCATTAAATAGCATTTCCAGTGGCGGAAAGTGCACAGACACAAGCTGAGGCTGACCTTTCATCAGAAGAACAATTGATATGACTGGGCACTCATTTAATCAGACGGGCATTTTATTATCATTATCTTTATGGGAACCCATACATCATGGTTACAGTCAGAGCCTGTTAGTTTCCCTTAATGTGGTCGCTAGGGCACCGAGGCTGGCACATAGGAAATGCAGCACTCTGATCTGTGATCTAAGAATCAAAACACTTCAAATCAAACTATGGCCCTGAGTTACTCCTGGCCATGGGGATATGGAGGGTCATGTGGTCAGGAAAAACCCCTGGCCCTATTCGTGGGTTGCACGTTTTGTCACAGTTTGTAGGACTGACGCCCGATTGAGTGTTCTACTCAATGCATTGTCATTGGCGCTGATGAAGATTTCCTCAAAAGTTTATTACAGTAGCTTGGAATTACAATAACAATTCTAAAAGGAGGTAAATAATTAGTAGGACAACTTTTTGTCATCACTGTAGCCAGATTGACTTTAGATGCAGCCAACTAAGATTTTGGGGACAGGACTGGATTTTGCTAGCTCACTTTAGCATTGCTAACTATTTTTGACCAACTTTGCCTGAACATCGCTAAAACCTTGCCTACATTAGCAATGTCAATGTATTTCCAGGACACTAGAGTGTAATTTATACAAAACAGTCATTAGCCCTCTTCAGAATGACTTGGCATCGCTCGACTTTCAGGCACAACTACGGCAGAGGGTGGCTAAAGAACGTTAATAACAATGGCATGGCGCGACAGAATGACGGTGCAACACGTGAATACAGAGCACCATTGAAATGACAGACAGAAAACACAGGAAGAAGAAGAGAATGGTTTGTTCCACTCAGAGGTGCACTCCCTTATTGATGCTCTTAACTTCCCAGAAGTACTTCTTTGCAACAGTGCTCTGAATACAATGAGGCCTCAATTGAAGCGTAATGTGAATAAATAGTCTCTCTCTCTATTTCTCAGGGCCGAGCTGTTCTTTCTCTCCTCAGTGAGCCAGCTGAGATGAGTGTGTCTGCATTCATTTCTCCACCATCTGTTATCCTGCTACACTATCAGCCACCCAGGACTCTGTACAGGCAAAGTAGTCCAGCACCAGGCTCATTAGATACATTGTTAGAGAGTGGCCTTCGCAAAAGAGGTGCTTGCTGTTGGAAGAGTGTATGTGTTTTTAAGAATGTGTGCGTGTGTTTTCAGTGTGTGTCTATGCCACCAACAGGGAGAGCCTGAAAGTTGACTAAACAAGTTGCAGAGCCCTGGGATACACATTACATTCACACACTCACTCAGTCAAACTCTCAATTCAGGCCTCCAGCACTCTCAGAGGGCTGTCACAAAATAGAAATAGATTAATTCCATTCCCCATAGCAACCCTCACGGGCCTCTATTTCACTAGCAGAGACATATTGGAAAGAAAGCAGAGACGATTCTGTGGTATGTCAACTAATACTAAAGAGTGGAAACACATGGCCTATCTGACATTGCATGTATGATCTATATGTTTGTATTGAGGATACAGCCTTGATGAGCAAAACATGGCCTCAATTTCCAGACTGACCGTGTTCATATCATCCAGCACCGGTGTCACATATACAGGTACCTGACAATTGTTTTATTTTACCTTTATTTAACCAGGTAGGCTAGTTGAGAACAAGTTCTCATTTGCAACTGCGACCTGGCCAAGATAAAGCAAAGTAGTTATACACATACAACAACACGGAGTTACACATGGAATAAACAAACATACAATCAATAATACAGTAGGAAAATCTATATACAGCATGTGCAAATGAGGTAGGATAAGAGAGGTAAGGCAATAAATAGGCCATGGTGGCAAAATAATTACAATATAGCAATTAAACACGGGAACAGTAGATGTGCAGAGGATGAATGTGCAAGTTGAGATACTGGGGTGCAAAGGAGCAAGATAAATACAGTATGGGGATGAGGGAGATAAAGTAAACACTTGATTAAATGAGGCATACAAAGTATATTGAAAGCAGGCGCCTCCTCACAGGTGTTGTTCCTGAGTTAATTAAGTAATTAACATCCCATTATGCTTAGGTTCATATTTAAAAATACCCAGTTGCCCATTATGTTGGTTACCATGGCTGGAAGAAGAGATCTCAGTGACTTTTAAAGAGGGGTCTCAAAAGAGCATATGGTTTTTGTGTGCTTGTGTGTGTGTCTCAGTCACCAGATCTCAACCCAATTAAACACTTATTGGAGATTCTGGAGTGGCGCCTGCGACAGCCTTTTTCCGCCACCAACAAAACACCAAATGATGGAATTTCTCATGGAAGAATGCTGTCGCATCTGTCCAATAGAGCTCCAGACACCTGTAGAATCCATGTCAAGGTGTATTGAAGCTGTTCTGGCGGCTCGTGGTGGCCCAACTCCCTCTTAAGACACTTTATGTTGGTTTCCTTTATTTTGGCAGTTACCTGTAGCTTCCCCCTGATGGTGCCCCCTCATTCTATCTTTTCACTCCCCACACTGGCAAACCTTTTCAACGTTCATTTTCCTCTCATCTGCCTGTCTCTTCCTCCCTGTCCCCCTCCTCTCTCTCTCACTCCTCCTTGAATAACTCATCCCGTCTCCAGACTGTTTGTTACCTCTGTCCTCACACCCTGCCTGCCCCTCTCTCACATCACTTGTTTATTTCTGTTCCCTCTCTCACACTTTCTCCCTTTCCTTGCAAAAATAAAGTCTCCCATACAGGCCTGAACATGTACAGTGTCTCCATGTAGTAGAGTAGACTATTGAGTCACTTTTTCAGAGTAATAAGTGCAATTATTTAGGGTATTTAAGACAAGATAAGCTGAAGCCTGACAATATGTCTAATACAGGTGCCATGATAAAGAGTCCGAGGGCTGGACACTCCATAAGATGTACGAACTAGACCAGATAACTAGACCGTTCTTCTGCACTATGTGAGGCTCTGGTCAAAAGTAGTGCACTATATAAGGAGTCATTTGTGAGGAACACACACAACCAAAACCAGACTCCGTATACAGAATACAATATTTCCTGCCTGCATGCAGCTGTGTTTAGTAGAGGGGATGGATTCATCAAGCCAGATGCACATTGCTCGGCTCAGTGAGTGAATGCTTACCCATCAGTGGTTTGTTTACCAGAGTCTCTTCCTCAGTCATCAGGACATCACTGCTGCTGCTCTAGCTTTTATAAAATTCGGCAGAGAATCAGCAGCGATTATCATAAGGACATCTACAGACATCTACATGTAAACTGTTCAACCCTATTCTTAACTGATGTGGTGACGTCATATCAGTACACAACATACAGTAAATAAATGTCTTATCATCATCACCCAAATCCAATTAGTATCCGCTTTTTAATCTGCGTGTCATCTTGATTAACTGATTGCCATGGGGAGAGTCAGAGAGAGAGAGAGAGAGAGAGCAGAGTACCAGGAAGACGCAGGAGTGAGTGGGTGGAGAGACTTAAAGACTTAAAGCCAATTGGAGTCACTGAAATGGAACAGAAATGACTGCATAATTCCAACTCTGTGAGACAGCTTCAGTCTTTAAAGGGTCATTATGGCTTTGAAGTCATCTTAAAACCGCAAAATGTTTGCCCATTTAGCAGATGCTCTTTACCAGAGTGACTAAGTATCACTCTTTCCCTCTCATCCTGAATCTGAAGTCAGAGCAGAATTGATAATAATAAGATAATAATGATAATAATAAGCAGATGTAATGTGACCTACACAAATATGTACAGTGGCTTGTGAAAGTATTCTCCCCCTTGGCATTTTTCCTATTTTGTTGCCTTACAACCTGGAACTAAAATGTATTTTGGGGGGGTTGTATCATTTGATTTACACAACATGAATACAACTTTGAAGATGCAAAAGATTGTTTATTGTGAAAAAACAAGAAAAAAACAGAAAACTTGAGCGTGAATAACTATTCACCTACCCCAAGTCAATACTTTGTAGAGCAACCTTTTGCAGCAATTACAGCTGAAAGTCTCTTGGGGTATGTCTCTATAAGCTTGGCACATCCAGCCACTGGTATTTCTGCCCATTCTTCAAGGCAAAACTGCTTCAGCAGTTGGATGGGTTCCGCTGGTGTACATCAATCTTTCTGGCATACCACAGATTCTCAGTTGGATTGAGGTCTGGGCTTTGACTAGGTCATTCCAAGACATTTAAATGTTAAACCTCCCTTAAACCACTCAAGTGTTGCTTTAGCAGTATGCTTAGTGTCTTTGTCCTGCTGGAAGGTAAACCTCTGGCCCAGTCTCAAATCTCTGGAAGACTGAAACAGGTTTCCCTCAAGACTTTCCCTGTATTTAGCACCATCCATCATTCCTTCAATTCTGACCAGTTTCCCAGTCCCTGCCAATGAAAAACATCTCCACAGCATGATGCTGCCACCACCATGCTTCACTGTGTGGATGCTGCTCTCGGGTGATGGGAGATGTTGGGTTTGCGCCAGACATAGCATTTTCCTTGATGGCCAAAAAGCTCAATTTCAGTCTCATCTGACCAGTGTACCTTCTTCCATATGTTTGGGGAGTCTCCCACATGCTTTTTGGCAAACATCATACGTGTATGCTTATTTTTTTCTTTAAGCAATTGCTTTTTTTCTGGCCACTCTTCCGTAAAGCCCAGCTCTGTGGAGTGTGCTGCTTAAAGTGATCCTATGGACAGATACATACTCCAATCTCTGCTGTGGAGCTTTGCAGCTCCTTCGTGGTCATCTTTGCTGCCTCTCTGATTAATGCCCTACTTGCCTGGTCCGTGAGTTTTGGTGGGCGGCCCTCTCTTGGCAGGTTTGTTGTGGTGCCATATTCTTTCAATTTTCTTTATAATGGATTTAATGATGTTCAAAGTTTCGGATATTTTTGTATAATCCAACCCTGATATGTACTTCTCCACAACTTTGTCCCTGACCTGTTTGGAGAGCTCCTTGGTCTTCATGGTGCCGCTTGCTTAGTGGTGTTGAAGACTCTGGGGCCATTCAGAACATGTGTATATATACACTGAGATCATGTGACAGATCACGTCACACCTAGTTAAATAATATCCATCTGTGTGCAATCTAACTAATGCGACTTCTGAAGGTAATTGGTTGCAACAGCTCTTATTTAGGAGCTTCATAGCAAAGGGGGTGAATACATATGCACTCACCACTTTTCCATTTTATTACATTTTTTAAAACAAGTTTTTTTTTCATTTCACTTCACCAATTTGGACTATTTTGTGTATGTCGATTACAATCCAAATAAAAATCTATCTAAATTACAGGTTGTGTCACGCCCTGGTCAAAGTATTTAGTGTTTTTTCTTCATGTATTTGGTCAGGCCAGGGTGTGACATGGGTTTTTGTATGTGGTGTGTAGCTTAGTGGGATTGTAGCTTAGTGGGGTGTTCTAGGAGAGTCTATGGCTGTCTGAAGTGGTTCTCAATCAGAGGCAGGTGTTTATCGTTGTCACTGATTGGGAACCATATTAAGGCAGCCATATTATTTGGTTGTATTGTGGGTGATTGTCCTTACTGTCCTTGTTTGATGTTAGTTGACACAAGTATAGTCGGTTTTCGTTTATTGTTTTGTTGAGTTTGTGTTTATTCGTGTTTATGTTTGTTTAAATAAACATGGATCGCAATCGACACACTGCAGTTTGGTCCGACTCTACTTCACCATATGAAAACCTTGACAGAATCACCCACCACAGGACCAAGCAGCGTGTCAACAGGCAGGAGCAGCCCAAAGAGGAGAAGCGCAATAAGGATTTCTGGACATGGGAGGAAATCCTCGACGGGAGAGGACCCTGGGCTAAACCAGGGGAATATCGCCGCCCCAAGGAGGAACTAGAGGCGGCAAAAGCGGAGAGGCGCTGGTATGTGGAGGCAGCACGGCGACGTGGATGGAAGCCCGGGAATCACCCCCAAAAATGTATTGGGGGGGGCTTACAGGGAGTATGGCTTCGCCAGGTAGGAGACCTGTGCAAACTCCCTGTGCTTACCAGGGGGCTAGAAAGACCGGGCAGGCACCGTGTTATGCAGTGGTGCGCACGGTGTCCCCAGTGCGGGTGCATAGCCCGGGTGCGGTATATTCCAGCTCCGCGAATCGGCCGGGCTAGATTGAGCGTCGAGCCAAATGCCATGAAGCCGGCTCTACGCATCTGGTCCCCAGTGCGTCTTCTTGGGCTGGCTTACATGGCACCAGCCTTGCGCTCAGGGTCTCCGGTTCGCCTACATAGCCCAGTGCGGGCTATTCCACCTCGCCGCACTGGCAGGGCAACCGAGAGTATTCAACCAGGTAAGGTTGGGCAGGCTCGGTGCTCAAGAGCTCCAGTGCGCCTGCACGGTCCGGTCTATCCAGTACCACACCCCAGCCCTCCGGTAGCAGCTCCCTGCATCAGGCTTCCTGTGCGTGTCCTCGGCCCAGTACCACCAGTGCCAGCACCACGCATCAGGCCTTCAGTGCGCCTCGCCTGTCCGGCGCTGCTGCCGGAGTCTCCCGCCTGTCCGGCGCTGCTGCCGGAGTCTCCCGCCTGTCCGGAGCTGCTGCCGGAGTCTCCCGCCTGTCCGGCGCTTCTGCCCCTCTGTCCAGTGGGGTCATTGATAAGGGTGGCCATGGTGAGAAAGCCATGGAGGCGGACTAAGACAATTGTGAAGTGGGGTCCACGCCCCCCGCCGAAGCCGCCACCATGGACAGACGCCCACCCGGACCCTCCCTATTGATTTGAGGTGCGTTCGGGAGTCCGCACCTTAGGGGGGTTCTGTCACGCCCTGGTCGAGGTATCTTGTGTTTTTTCTTCATGTATTTGGTCAGGCCAGGGTGTGACATGGGTTTTTGTATGTGGTGTGTAGCTTAGTGGGATTGTAGCTTAGTGGGGTGTTCTAGGAGAGTCTATGGCTGTCTGAAGTGGTTCTCAATCAGAGGCAGGTGTTTATCGTTGTCTCTGATTGGGAACCATATTTAGGCAGCCATATTCTTTGGTTGTATTGTGGGTGATTGTCCTTACTGTCTTGATGTCCTTGTTTGATGTTAGTTGACACAAGTATAGGCTGTTTTCGGTTTTTGTTTTGTAGTGTTCGTGTTTAGTCGTGTTTATGTTTGTTTAAATAAACATGGATCGCAATCGACACCCTGCAGTTTGGTCCGACTCTACTTCACCATATGAAAACCTTGACAGTTTGTAATGCAACAAAATAGGAAAAGGGCCAAGGGGGATGAATACTTTTGCAAGGCACTGTATGGCATATTTTAAATGTTGTATTTATATACACCGAACAAAAATATAAACCCAACATGTTGGTCACATGGTTGATGAGCTGCAACGGAGACACAGGTGCAGTCCGTGAGTTTAATAATAGCGAACAGATACAAACCAAGAAGCGTCTAGACAAGAAAACAGAAGCAGTACTGCCTGATGAGTGAGTCTACAAAGTGCTAGATAAGGGGGGAGTAAACAAGGTAGTGATGTCCAGATTTGCATAATGATGGGCACAGGTGTGCGTAATGATGGTTGCAAAGTGTGGACAATGATGGGTTGCCAGGAATGGTGATAAGTAAACCAGCGATGTCAAGCACCTAAGCGGGAGTAGGCATGACATGAGCTGAAATAAAAGATCCCAGAAATATTGCATACGCACAGTAATCTTATTTCTCTAAAATGTTGTGCACAAATGTGTTGACATCCTTGTTAGTGAGCATTTCTCCTTTGCCAAGATAATAAATCCACGACAGATGTTTTATATCAAGAAGCTGATTAAACAGCATGATCACAGGTGCACCTTGTGCTTGGGACAATAAAAGGCCACTCTAAAATGTGCAGTTTTGTCACACAACTTAATGCCACAGATGTCTCAAGTTGAGGGACTGTGTAATTTGCATGCTGACTGCAGGAATGTCCACCAGAGCTGTTGGCAGATATTTGAATGTTAGTTTCTCTACCATAAGCCACCTCCAACGTCATTTTAGAGAATTTGGCAGAACATCCATCCGGCCTGACGACCGTAGACAATGTGTAACCACACCAGCCCAGGAACTCCAGATCCAGCTTCTTCGCCTGCAGGATGGTCTGGTACGAGCCATCCGGACAGCTGATGAAACTGAGTTTGCACAACCAAAGAACTTCTGTAAAACTGTCAAAAACCACCTTGGGGAAGCTCATCGATGTGTCTGTCGTCCTTGACCTGACTCCAGTTCTGCGTCGCAACAGACTTCAGTGGACAAATGCTCACCTTCGATGGTCACTGCTGTGCTGGAGAAGTGTGCTCTTGATGGATGAATCCCGGTTTTAACTGTACAGGGCAGATGGCAGACAGCAGCGTTGTGTGGGCGAGCAGTTAGCTGATGTCAATGTTGTGAACAGAGTGGGGTTATGGTATGGGCAGGCATAAGCTACGGACAACGAACACAATTGCATTTTATCAATGGAAATTTGAACGCCAGAGATACCGTGAGGAGATTGAGACCCATTGTCATGCCATTCAACCTCTGCCATCATCCCATGTCTCAGCATGATAATGCACTTCCCCATGTTGGAAGAATCTGTACACAATTCCTGGAAACAAAATGTCCCAGTTATTTCATTGCCTGCATACTTACCAGACATGTGACCCATTGAGCATGTACGACAGCGTCTTCGCACAGCCAGACAATTCCACAGGCCGCAATCAACAGCCTCATCAACTCTATGCGAAGAAGATGTGTTGCGCTGCATGAGGCAAATGGTGGTCACACCAGATACTGACTGGTTTTCTGATCCATACCCCTACTTTTTTTAAAGGTATCTGTGACTAACAGATGCATATCTGTATTCCCAGGCATTTGAAATCCATAGATTTGGGCCAAATGTATTTATTTAAATTGAGTGATTTCCTTATATGAACTGTAAGTCAGTAAAATATTTTAAATTGTTGCTTGCTGCTTGTATTTATTTGTTCAGTGTAGTTAGCTATTTATGGAGCCATCCCGTGTATAATTTCTAGGCCTCCCAGGTATTTGCAATGAAAGTAATGTATATGATTATTGCAGCTAGGGGGAGCTGTGACGTCAATGGGGAGCGTAGTGGGATTGCGAGGTCTTGGATGTCTTTTCTTCAATCTTGGAGAATGCTAACTTTTCTCAGTTTCATCATTCCACCCTGTTAATTTGGGTGTATTATCTGCTGACTACATCTCAGTCCGATGCCGATCAACAGTAACAAATTGGTGTACCTTGAGCTGACACTCCTAACAAGGTGTCGGTGTCCTTTAACCGTCTCTGAAAAGTAATAAAGAATGACCTGACCATGTCATCAAACAGAAAGCAGCTGTGTGATGTGCCAGCAGAGGGCAGGTTCTGGGGGCAGGACATAGGCCATATGGCATCACCCTGCACTGCCACGTTGCCCGCCACACTCCTGGACAGAGCAATTAGACCTGCTGCCTCACACACTGTACTGTCGCCACCGCAATTACCAAGTTCCGGAGGAGCCTGAACAACGACAGAGTGAAAGACTGCACACACAGCGTGAGGGATGAGAGGAAGGTGGGTGAAAGAGGGAGGTGAGAGGTAGGGTGAAGGGAGAACGGAGAGAAAACCCATGCAAGAGGGTGGACAGGCCCGGTTGCCGGGTTGTAGTGAACAGCCGGTGTAGGCGGGTGGCAGAATCATCACAACAATCAATGCTGTCCATTTACTGAGAAAATAACGCTTCAAATTCTGAGAGTTGGATGCACACCTTTCTTCCTTGACACAAACATGATTAAACTGTTTTGGGTTGAGTCTTTTCATGCTCCATTTTGATGATGCAATCCAGGGTTCCATTGTTTTGTTGTTACCTGTACCTGTGGGAGAACAGAGAGTTTGGATTATAAACTCCTGGAAACTGTTGAGCTTTTTTCTCTCACACCCAGAGTCGTGAATATGATTCATCATCTGTGTTGCTGAAATTCTGCACCTGGGTGAGGGGGAGATGGGGGGAGAGAGATGGTGGGTGTGGAGAGAGAGAGAGCGCAAGTGAAAGATTTGCTACGGCTCCCAGATGGAACACCAAGAGGATGGGTATCTGCCGCAGCCTTACATTTTATTCAAGCACATGTTCAGTATTCACCAACTGAGAAGGAACCAACCATCTCTACACACACACACCCAGAGACAGACAGATTCAATGGGCTAACAGACCTAGAGCAGGCAGAGAACACAAACAAGGACAGACAGACAATTCCAGACACACAAACTGATCTAGAGCCAGTGAGAACCAGAAAGACCTACAAACAGATTGATGGACAGGAGGTCATGTTGTAGGCCGAGTGACAGAGAAGAGCGATGCAGACTGTCAGTGAGAGATGGATCTCTGGACCCTCTCATTTCCACACAGTCATCGCTCATCAGTGTGTGTTGCCAGACACCAGTCTTTCCTTGTCACACCTTACAGATGCCTCCTGTCACTCAGTCTGGGATTGGCCAAAGCCTCAGACAACGTTATCTGTCTCACTCACGCACACACGGACAAACTTAAAGATGGAATCCGCAGTAGGGGAAACAGTGCCACTGTCCACCACATGGTCATTGCTTCTGCTCTATCGTGCGTGCAGTGAATTCCAAGGGAAAGAAATACAGTGTTTGTTGTTTGCAGTAATTTCTTTGTTGTTATAATATCAGAAACAGAAGTGACAGTTTAAGGATTTCAGCTTTAAGGACACGAACACACACACAAACACAGGACAGAGCTTTGGTCCCTGCAGTTTCTGATTCAGGTATGAGCCTCCATCTGCAATGGAGGACAGGCAGTTGTGGAAGTCCCACTTTTCATCCCGTCGGCTCCAGAAGACCAGATGATGACGACGATGAGCCAAACCCCAGACCAAACAGTCACTCTCTGATTCAGAGCTCCAGGAATAGGCATTTTAGTCTGCTGTGTTTTCAACTAGCCCAGACAGACACATAACTAATCAATCTATTGAAGCAGTCCTCTTTCAGGTTAAAACATCTTAGGGCTAGGCCCCCTTTTTTTCCCAATATCCGCCTGAATGAGGTGCTCAAAGTAAGCTGCCTATAGCTCAGGCCCTGAAGCCAGGATATGCATATAATTGGTATCATTGGAAAGAAAACACTTTGCAGCATCTGCTAAAATTGGTTTCCCATTGAACATATTTCTTTCTGTAAGAAATATTATAGTTTGATTACATTTTAGGGTATCTGCGGAGTAAATATAAATGTTTTTTGACTTGTTGAAACAAAGTTTAGGGGTAGATTTTTGGATTCCTTTCTCTGCACGTTGAACAAGATGATTACTCAAATCGATGGTGCCAACTATCGAAATGCCTTCTGGAACACGTGAATTTTATGTGCCTTAATTCCAAACTTGTATATCATCCATAAATACAAATAAAATTGGTAAATTACGAGTTGCCGGGAGATGAGCTTGGATTGGTCTGCCATGTAGCGTGCTTCTGTCTATAACGTGAGCTGCTCAGTATACGTTGATAGTCTTTCCTACCATGCCGTTTTTGAAAGATATAATGCCAGCCATCAAGAACTACTGAAGTTTGGCTACTTTTCTCAACAACATTGATGTCCTGAATTTACCAGGCGCAATTGACAGATCAGGTGGAAAAAATGATGGGCTACTTTCTGCACAAGCCACGGTCAGTGTTAACCAGAGTGACTTGACACAACAGCTGCCAAACAAGATGAAGCTACGAACAAAACGGAGTTAAATGGTTCCAGTCTGCCGTGAAGCACTCATCCATGTTTACAAGTAGGAGTCGAGCAAAATGTTCAGATATTATACATTTTAATTGCAAGTTAAAGCATACTGTTAGCCAGCTAGAAACATTAGCTAAAGTTACGTGTATGATCTGTGTAGTAATATTATTTGAATCAGAAAACTATTTGCATTACTAGTTATAGCCTAATGTTAGCTAGCTAACATTGAACCTAGTTGTTAGCTTTAGCTACCTGCAGATTCATACTACAGCTATGACAATGTTTGTATTGGTAGTAGTATGAGTCGGGATTATGCCCGTTCATTGTTTAGCTAGCTAGCTAGTAGCTACATGTTAAGATGGCACCAGAGAAGAAGGTTTATGCTTTATGTGTTCATATCCAATTGTGTTTTTTTGTTTAACTTATTTTTTAAAACCTATTTTGTACATAATGTTGCTTCTACCATCTGTTATGACTGAAAATAACTTCTGGACATCAGAACTGCTATTACTCACCACGAACTGGCAGAATCCTTTTTTCCCCTTTAACTTCTTATGGCTGCAGGGGCAGTATTGAGTAGCTTGGATGAAAAAGTGCCCATTATAAACGGCCAGCTAATCAGTCTCAGTTGCTAATATATGCATATTATTATTAGTATTGGATAGAAAACACTCAAGTTTCCAAAACTGTCAAAATGTTGTCTGTGAGTATAACATAACTGATATTGCAGGAGAAAGAAACCCTGAGGAATATCAAACCAGGAAGTGGCTTCTATTTTGAAAACTCCATGGTCCATAGCCTCCCTTTGCTCCATTTAAAGGGATATCAACCATATTCATTTTTCTATCGCTTCCTCAAGGTGTCAACAGTCTTCAGACATAGTTTCAGGCTTTTATTTAGAAAAATGAGCCAGAACGATAACATCGCGTCAAGTGTTCGCATGAGTTTTGCTCGTGCAACAGAGTTTGGGCAGACGTTGCCGTTCCCTCTCCTACTGAACAAGACCGTTGTGGTTGATATATTATCGATTATATATTTTAAAAACAACCTGAGAATTGATTACAAAAAACGTTTGACATGTTTCTGTGGACATTACGGAAACTATTTGGAATTTGTCTGCGTTGTCGTGACCGCTCTTTCCTGTGGTTTTCTGAACATAACGCGCCAAACAAATGGAGGTATTTTGGATATAAAAATAATCTTTATGGAACAAAAGGAACATTTATTGTGTAACTGGGAGTCTCGTGAGTGAAAACATCTGAAGATCATCAAATGTAAACAATTAATTTGATTGCTTTTCTGATTTTCGTGACAGAGCTACTTGATGCTAAGTGTACTTAATGTTTTGTTGAGCGATCGATAAACTTACACAAACGCTTGGATTGCTTTCGCTGTAAAGCATAATTTCAAACTCTGACACGACAGGTGGATTAACAAAAGGCTAAGCTGTGTTTTCCTATATTGCACTTGTGATTTCATGAATATAAATATTTTTAGTAATATAAATTGAATGTAGCGCTATGCTATTCAGCGGTTGTTGATGACAATTATCCCGTTAACAGGATTGCAGCCATAACAAGTTAATGTGTCTGACGAGCTGACGAGGTGAATATACAGTAACCATACTGTTTTCCTGGGAACAGGCCCAGGCCCAGATCCCCGTCATTTGCGTGAAGAGAAGGAAAAGGGGCCGGAGGGCGGGCGGGCTTCTGAGAATTTGTAGGTGATCATATAAACCCCCACTTCCTTCCATTCTACTAGCAAATGTGCAATCTTTGGAAAATAAAATCAATGACCTACGTGGAATATTAAACTACCAACGGGACATTCAAAACTGTAAAATCTTATGCTTCACAGAGTCATGGCTGAACTATCAACATACAGCTGGCTGGTTATACGCTGTATCGGCAGGATAGAACAGCGGCGTGTTGTAAGAAGAGGGGAGGCGGACTACTTATTTTGTAATAAGAGCTGGTGCACGATATCTAAGGAAGTCTCAAGGTTTTGCTCACCTGAGTTAAGCTGCAGACCACACTACCTACCCACCTCTATTGCACTCCACACTTCCCTTTCCGATCTGGACAAAAGGAACCCTCAACGTGATCAAGACAAAGGAGATGATTTTGGACTACAGGTAAAAGAGGACCGAACATGACCCCATTCTCATCGACGGGACTGTAGTGGAGCAGGTTGAGAGCTTCAAGTTCCTTGGTGTCCAACAAACTAACATGGTCCAAGCACACCAAGACTGTCGTGAAGAGGGCAAGACAAAACCTTTTCCCCTCAGGAGACTGAAAAGATTTGGCATGGGTCCCTCAGATCCTCAAAAGGTTCTACAGCTGCACCATCGAGAGCATCCTGACAGGTTGCATCCTGGCAGGTCCCAGTACAGCACAGGGGTAAAGCTTCCTGCCATCCAGGACATCTATACCAGGCGGTAGCAGGGGAAGGCCCAAAAAATTGTCAAAGACGCCAGCCACCCTAGTCATAGACTGTTCTCTCTGCAACCGCATGGCAAGCAGTACCGGAGCGCCAAGTCTAGGTCCAAGAGGCTTCTAAACAGCTTCTATCCCCAAGCCATAAGACTCCTGAACATCTAATCAATTGGCTACCTAGACTATTTGCATTGTCCCCCTCCTTGTACACTGCTGTTACTCTCTGTTGTTATCATCTATGCATCGTCACTTTAATAACTCTACCTACATGTACATATTACCTGAATTAGCCCGACTAACCGGTGCCTCCGCACATTGACTCTGTACCGGTACCCCCTTGTATATAGTCTGGCTATTGTTATTTTACTGCTGCTCTTTAATTACTTGTTACTTTTATTTCTTATTCTTATTTCTATTTTTTATTTTTTAAACTGCATTGTTGGTTAGGAGCTCGTAAGTAAACATTTCACTGTAAGGTCTACTACACCTGTTGCATTAAGCGCATGTCACTTAGAAAATTTGATTTGATGTCAAAACAAAAGACTCCACTTCAAAGGATGATTGCATGAGCCATCTAGTTAACCAGGTGTGTCTGGGGGTGATTACGCCATATATTTTATTTCATGAATGTGTAGATGTCTAGACAATAGTGACCCATCCACTTAGTTTGATGTGGCTGGGGGTTGGTTATAGTATTTCCTTCACACGCCCATCAATTTAGACAAGTGTGTTGGGTAAGCGTCATCTAATTATAAAATATTTATATCCATACACTTTCTGTTTTTAATATTGCTACTATACATGAAACCATTTCAATGTACCGTTTACACCTCGTGAATCATGTGCATGTGACAAATAAACATACATTTTATTTGATAAAGAGTGTGTTTACCAGATATGTTAATGTAAAGGACAACATGACCTGCACCAAATTCAGATTAAGGACTAGATAAAGTGTATATTTACCTGCAGTTGTTCCTTATTGTAGGTTACTACTTTTACCACTTTTAGTCTTGAAATCTTTGGTTGTTTAAATAAACGACTCACTCTGTTTAGCACATGGCCTCACATGTGAATCCTTAAAGAGATGTGTGGGGCTAAAGCTTAAGAGGGTGTGAATGATTCTGAATGGGTGGTGATAAAGAAGAGCTCCCCAGTAGCAAATTATTAATCCTGAAAATCTTGTTTTACTCAGTACTTTATTGAAGCACCTTTGGAATCGATTAAAGCCTTTATTCTTCTTGGGTATGATGCTACAAGCTTGGCACACCTTTATTTGGGGAGTGTCTCCCATTCTTCTGTGCAGATCCTATCAAGGTCTGTCAGGTTGGATGGGGAGCGTCACTTCCCAGCTATTTTCAGGTCTCTCCAGAGATGTTCAATCGGGATCAAGTCAGAAACTTATCCCGAAGCCACTCCTGCATGGTCTTGGCTGTGTGCTTAGAATCGTTGTCCTGTTGGAAGGTTAACCTTAGCACCAGTCTGAGGTCCTGATCACGCAGGAGCAGGTTTTCATCTGTACTTTGCTCTGTTAATCTTTCCCTCGATCCTGACAAGTCTCCCTGTCCCTGCTGCTGAAAAACATCCCCACAGCATGATGCTGCCACCACCATCCTTCCCCGTAGAGACTTTTACAATACATTATTTCGTTGTTTTATGGGACTTCAATCACTGCCGGTTGTGATTCAGCCTGGATTTCAACCAGGGCGTCTCCACTGAGATGCAGTACCTTAGACCGCTGCACCATTCGAGAACTCCAACCCCAGGTTTCCTCCAGACTCTTGTTACTCTTGGCATTTTTTTTTTGTAAATGTAACCTTTATTTATTTAACTATTTAAAGAGTTCAATCTTGGTTTCATCAGATCAGAGAATCTTGTTTTCATGGTCAGAGTCCTTTAGGCGCCTTTTGGCAAACTCCAAGCAGGCTGTCACGAGCCTTTTACTGAAGAGTGGCTGCCTTCTGGCCACTACCATAAAGGCCTGATTGGTGGAGTGTTGCAGAGATGGTTGTCCTTTTGGAAGGTTCTCCCATCTCCACAGAGGAATTCTGGAGCTCTGTCAGTGACAATCGGGTTCTTGGTTACCTCCCTGACCAAGGCCCTTCACCCCCAACTGCTCAGTTTGGACGGTCAGTCAGCTCGAGGAAGTCTTGTTGGTTTCAAACTTCTTCCATTTAAGAATGATGGAGGCCACTGTGTTCTTGGGGACCTTAAAAGCTGCAGAAATGTTTTTGTACCCTTCCCTAGATCTGTGCCTCGACACAATCCTGTCTCAGAGCTCTACAGACAATTCCTTTGACCTCATGGCTTGGTTTTTGTTCTGACATGCACTGTCAACTGTGGGACCTTACATAGACAGGTGTGTGACCTTCCAAATCATGTCCAATCAATTGAATTTACAACAGATGGACTCCAATGAAGATGTAGAAACATCTCAAGGATGATCAATGGAAACAGGATGTACCTGAGCTCAATTTCGAGTGTCATAGCAAAGGATTTGAATACTTACGTAATTAAGGTATCGTTTTTTTTCGACATTATTGCAAATGTATAAAAAAACTAAAAACCTGTTTTCACTTTGTCTTTATGATATATTCTGTTTAGATTGATGAGGAAAATGTTTAATTTAATCCATTTTATAATAAGGCTGTAACGTAACAAAATGTGGGAAAAGGGAAGGTATCTGAATACTTTCCAAATGCACTGTATGTGTGAAATTAGTTTTGATTTAGAATGGACAAGTATAATGCACCTGTCTCAAAACGGGCAGGGAACCGAAATAAACTCAGCAAAAAAAGAAACATCCTCTCACTGTTAACTGTGTTAATTTTCAGCAAACTTAATATGTATAAATATTTGTATGAATATAACAAGATTCAGTTTACAACAGAGGTAAACTGAACAAGTTCCACAGACATGTGACGAACAGAAATGTAATAATATGTCCCTTTAACAAAGGGGGGGGGGGGTGCAAAATGGCCCTGGCCCTCACCCTCCAATCCAACAGGTTCCAGACGTGCTCAAAGGGATTGAGATCCGGGCTCTTCGCTGGCCATGGCAGAACACGGACATTCCTGTCTTGCAGGAAATCAGACACAGAATGAGCAGTATGGTTGGTGGCATTGTCATTCTGGAGGGCCATATCAGGATGAGCCTGCAGGAAGGGTACCACATGAGGGAGGAGGATGTCTTCCCTGTAAAGCACAGCGTTGAGATTGCCTGCAATGACAACAAGCTCAGTCCGATGATGCTGTGACGCACTGGTCCAGCGACGTTGGGTATGTGCCTGTAGGCGACGTTGTTGCCGGTTATGTCTGGTGAGGACGGCCTTAAAACAGGCCTACAAGCCCTCAGTCCAGCCTCTCTCAGCCTATTGCGGACAGTCTGAGCACTGATGGAGGGATTGTGCGTTCCTGGTGTAACTCGGGCAGTTGTTGCTGCCATCCTGTACCTGTCCCCGCAGGTGTGATGTTCAGATGTACCGATCCTGTGCAGGTGTTGTTACACGTGGTCTGCCACTGCGAGGACGATCAGCTGTCTGTCCTGTCTCCCTGTAGTGCTGTCTTATACGTCTGACAGTACGGACATTGCAATTTATTGCCCTGGCCACATCTGCAGTCCTCATGCCTCCTTGCAGCATGCCTAAGGCACATTGACACAGATGAGCAGGGACCCTGGGCATCTTTCTTTTTGGTGTTTTACAGAGTCAGTAGAAAGGCCTCTTCAGTGTCCTAAGTTTTCAGAACTGTGACCTTCATTGCCTAACATCTGTAAGCTTTTAGTGTCTTAACGGCCGTTTCACAGGTGCATGTTCATAAATGTTTATGGTCCATTGAAAAAAGCATGGGAAACAGTGTTTAAACCCTGTACAATTAAGTTATTTGGATTTTTACAAATTATTTTTGGAAGACAGGGTCCTAATAAAGGGATGTTTATTTTTTTGCTGGGTTTACATGTTATATATGCACTTAAATAGCGAATGGAGGATGCTTTTACAGTGGCTAATTTTCATGCCAACCAGGTAGGCTATACATCTGTTGTAAAGAGAAGCAATGTGCTTAAAATTATGAAATAAATAAAGCTGATTGGATCCTCCTCTTTCTAAGAGGCCATCCCTCTGTTTTCTCATGCAACTGCATAGTCTATAGAAATGTTGCACAACATGAACTCATGGGCTCTCATGAAGTGTTGGATTAGATTTTTGAGACATTTGCATTGATGTCAGAATTAGAGTACCAGGCAGTTAGCAAGTTTGGCAGGCTACAAATGACCATCAGCAGCATAAGAGCTTTGAGCAGGCTAATTACCATGACTAAACGGTCAAGTGAAATTTGATTGCCGTCATGAATCGTGACAGCCAGTGTGGCGTTAATACGGTTACCATAACAGCCCTAGGCAGGGGTGGGTCTCGTCAAATAAATGGATGCCATCTTAGACAGGCACACACACACACACACACACACACACACACACACACACACACACACACACACACACACACACACACACACACACACACACACACACACACACACACACACACACACACACACACACACACACACACACACACACACAACCACAGGCCGTCTTGTAAAGCTAACCTTGTGGGACACACAATTCAGTCCCATGAAGAATTCTATTTTCCCTGAGCCCTAACCCGTACTCTTACTCTAACCTTAAGCCAAAAACCTAACCTTAACCCTAACCAAATGTCCCCAGTTAGTCACATTTTGATCCCCACAAGAATAGTTAAACACACCCACACGCACACACACAGAAGTACAGCCTCATATTGAAAAGGGCAACCGTACAACCAGGTTTGAGCCTCTTGCAGTGTATGGTACAATTTCTCCCTGCTACTCCAGGCTTGCATGCCAATAAGCAGAATCATTAAAGCATGTCATAGTGGGAAAGTGGGCGTTTGAGCTGCTCTGTTACTCTGAAACCACAGCCTACAGACGTGTTTTAAAATGATTAAACACACTAATTAAAGCCACCCGCCACTAGCATCCCTATCACGTAACTAATTTCATCTCACAACCCACAAAGCAATTCATTCCTGTCAATACAAACAAACATATTGTCTCTTTTGCCCATCGGGAAAATGGAGGTCTAACAGATGTGTGTGTGCGTGCGTGCTCTGCGAGGTGAGCCCAGCCTGGGAGAGCAGGTGTAATTGGATGTGGGGAAAAAGGAAACTTGTGGTCTCTCTCGCTCAATTAGATCAAACAATCTTCTCCTCTCCATTTCCTCCTCAGACAACAGGGTGCATTGTTCCCCTCAGGTCTGTTATTATTGCTTTGATCATGTTGGAATCAACGATCGAGGCGACGTAGATGACAGGCTAATGATAACGCGTTGAAACCAGCCCTCCTTTGATAGCATAAAGCCCCTCTCCATCTATACGTCTTGTCTGGACAAAATCAATTTAGCTGCACAAGGAGGAAAAATATGCACCACTAATAGGCTTTTAGTGCTTTGGTCCGCTGACACTCAGCAGTGGCTTAGCCATGGCTGCATGGGGATCAATGACTCCTACAGTAAGTCATTAAGGCCCATGTCTGTAAAGGGAAACAGGTGAGGAGAGAACATGTAGAAAGGCATACTAAGCTCCAGCTGACCACGGCGAGTCGTTTATAGTCGTTGAGTTCTCAATGCAAAGACATTGGCAGGTCTGCTGAAACTGCAGCTCCACACTTGATGGAGCGTCCCATATACATTTGAAAGCAGGTGTGAAGCCGCAGTGTGCGCTGCGCTGCGCCAGGATTCTGTTAAATGCATAAAAAGGGAAGCGGGGGGAGCGGAAGATGAGACAAAGAGTTTTCGCCTGTGGCCGTGAGAGAGTGGTTCTAGCTTGGCGGGGTCTACGGGGAATCTCTTTCTGGCTGTTGACTGCAATTAAATGGTGCTGGCTGTTAGAAGACATAATTTAAGAGCAGCTATCCTTCTCCCCTTTCCCTCCATTCCTCTATTTCCCCAACCCCCAGTCCTGTCTGAATGAAAGGGTGCCATGAATCTTGATTAATGAAAGACAGAAAATTACTCCCTTCCTTACCCAGCTCATCTACCCCTCCTTCCCTCCCTCCCCTACAAAGAAGTGCTGTTGAGGTGCCGAGGACGGGTGATGGCAGATGTTTTGAGAAATGTCCCTCACAGATGGAGGTGGAAAACACCACAGCTTAGCTTGTCTAATAAATAATTACTAAGGGAAAAAATATGCTTGTGAAACAATTATGTCATTTAATTTATTAATTCATTCAAGGCAACAGCATTAATAAACAATTTCATATCCGGACTATTTACCTTTACTCTTACCATGATTGCTGAATCAAAACTAATATATATATACAAAACTATGTGGACAGCCCTTCGAATGAGTGGATTTGGCTATTTTATTTTAGCCACACCCGTTGCCTATACTGAAGAGCTCAGTGATTTTGAACGTGGCACCGTCATGGGATGCCACCTCTCCAACAAGTAATTTCGTCAAATTTCTGCCCTCCTAGAGCTGCCCTGGTCAAGTGTAAGTGCTGTTGCTGTGAAGTGGAAACATCTAGGAGCAACAAGGGCTCAACCGCGAAGTGGTCGGCAACACAAACTCACAGAACGGTACCGCCGAGTGCTGCCTCTGTAAGCAATGTCAGCCCAAGAACTGGTTGTAGGAAGCTTCATGAAATGGTTTTCCATGGCCAAGCAGCCGCACGCAAGCCTATGATCACCATACGCAATGTCAAGCATTGGCTGGAGTGGTGTAAAGCCTGCCGCCATTGGACTCTGGAGCAGTGGAAATGCGTTCTCTGGAGTGATGGATCACTCTTCACCATCTGGCGGTCCGATGGACTAATTAACACTACAGCCTACAATGACATTCTAGACGATTCTGTGCTTCCAACTTTGTGGCAACAGTTTGTGGAAGGCCCTTTCCTGTTTCAGCATGACAATTCCCCTGTGCACAAGGCGAGGTCCATACAGAAATGGTTTGATGAGATTGGTGTGGAAGAAATTGCCTGCACAGAGTCCTGATCTCAATCCCTTCGAACACCTTTGGAACGCCGACTGCGAGACTGGCCTCATCGCCCAACATCAGTGCCCGACCTCACTAATTCTATTGTGGCTGAATGGAAGCAAATCCCCGCAGCAACGTTCCAACACCAGAAGAGTGGAGGGTGTTATAGCAGCAAAGGGGGGGATCAACTCCACATTAATGCCCATGATTTTGGAATGAGATGTTCGACGAGAAGGTATCAACATACTTTTGGTTATGTAGTATATATATATATATATATTACTTATTTTGTAGCAGTCATGAAATGATTATATATCTTTCTATTAATCATTTCACGACTGCTACAAAATACCATGATCCATTGAGTAGGGCTTGGTCCTGGTCACAACCCAAATCATATTGATTAGGTTAAAGGTTACTTTCTCCTTTAAAACAAAATGGGCCGCATCAAAATAAAATATATACCTTCTGTGTGTGATTATTGAATGACATGATGGAGTAAGACAAAGTACTGTGCAGTTAGTCGTCAGGAGTCAGGACTGCACTGTCTGTTGTACACTGCAGATTGTCTCGGGTAATGAGGCATGGTATTACAGAGAACGCTGACACTGCACAGAGAGCTATTACATACAGGCAAAATACACTTCGATTCCCCGTAACATGTACGCAGCAGCTCTCAGAAATCAATATGTGCCAACGCATCATCTGATGATGAATCTGACAAACACAAGAGGAAGGAGGAGAATTTGAAGGTGAGGACAAACAAGAGAAGAGGAGAGCAGTTAGTAAGTACTAGGTTGTGTTTATACGTCAAGGCAGATTTAAGACACTTGTGATATATTTCCCTTCAGAGTATAAAACAGGAACACCCACCTTGTCCTGTACATTCTATATTCCTCCTCTGATCTAAGGTGTTCTGTCAACTTATTTTGCTTGGCTTTTTTTTGGTCAATGCTGCTTGTCATTACTAAATACATAGAAGAAATTAATGTAAAGCACAGCGTGTCACATTCAGAATTTCATGATCCAATCCTGACATCTGCTGGGTTTTAGCAGGTCCTCAGCTTTTCTACCTACACTCCTCACTGAGCACAGCTCACCAGACAAGGATCTGATTGAGTGTGAAAATGTTGCCTGACGGTAATAGATTGCAATCGACTCATGAACCTCAATTTAAAAAAGACTTAGTAGAGTTTTAAAAGTTCTGAAAGCAGAAAGAAAGAGCCATCCATTTTGTTACAGCCTTCTTCATTCTCACTCCATTTTCTTCAGACATGGAGAGGAGAATCTCTCTGGGTTTTGTTGGTCTCCTGGACAGAAGTAGGAGGAAAGAGAGGAGTGGGAAGTGATTGGGCAGCTGGTGTCAAGGGGCGTGTCCCATTGAGGATCTGGACCCACCCTCTCCATAGTCCCTGGGGTCCTGAGGGTCTCGTCTCGGCTCAGGGAGTCTGAAGGAACGAGACACACAAGAAGATCTGGTGAGAGGAACATCTTTTTTTTTCTCTTTCTTTCTTTCTTTCTTTCTTTCATTCTTTCACTCTCTCACTCTCTCTGCCACACACACACATACAAACATTTGTTTTACTATCCTTGTGGTCAGCAAACAATTGACTCCCATTCAAAATCATATTTTCCCTGACCCCTATCCCTAACATAACCTTAACCCCGAACCCTAAACCCTAAACCTACAGTGCCTTGCGAAAGTATTCGGCCCCCTTGACCTTTGCGACCTTTTGACACATTTCAGGCTTCAAACATAAAGATATAAAACTGTATTTTTTTGTGAAGAATCAACAACAAGTGGGATACAATCATGAAGTGGAACAACATTTATTGGATATTTCAAACTTTTTTAATAAATCAAAAACTGAAAAATTGGGCGTGCAAAATTATTCAGCCCCTTTACTTTCAGTGCAGCAAACTCTCTCCAGAAGTTCAGTGAGGATCTCTGAATGATCCAATGTTGACCTAAATGACTAATGATGATAAATACAATCCACCTGTGTGTAATCAAGTCTCCATATAAATGCACCTGCACTGTGATAGTCTCGGAGGTCCGTTAAAAGTGCAGAGAGCATCATGAAGAACAAGGAACACACCAGGCAGGTCCGAGATACTGTTGTTAAAGCCGGATTTGGATACAAAAAGATCCCACTTGTTGTTGATTCTTCACACAAAAAATACAGTTTTATATCTTTGTGTTTGAAGCCTGAAATGTGGCAAAAGGTCGCAAAGTTCAAGGGGGCCGAATACTTTCGCAAGGCACTGTAACTAATTGTAACCCTTACCACTAAGCCTAAAATGCCTTTTTCTTTGTGGGGACCAGTGAAATGTCCCCACTTGTCCAAATGTTCCTTGTTTTACTATCCTTGTGAGGACCCAAAAAACAGAAACATTTGCAGGTGCATGCACAAACACTACAGTACATGTCACCAATCAAAAATCTTAGCTTGTATTATTTTGAGATGTTAAGTAGAAATGCTTTATTCTACTTAGTGGCTGTCGAGTGACGCAGGTAAAGTGATTGCCAAATTGGTGGAGCCTATTGCAATCAGAGACAGTGTGATAGATTCCATTCCACCGGGGACAGGCTGCACTAATCATATCCCCTAATTGGACAACCTTCTGAGGGTGACAGAACGACAGAACAGCCCTCCTCCCAGAGAGAGAAGGGAAGGGACAGGAAAAAAAAGACCTCTCTCCTCCTCTCATCCTACTCCTCTCATTCCTCCTCTTTCCTCCCAGAGAGAGAGAGAGAGAGAGAGAGAGAGAGAGAGAGAGAGAGAGAGAGAAGCCAAGAAACAGACAGTCTCCTCCTAATTTCTTCCTCCTCATGTCTGCACACTCAATCTCCTCTCTTTCCTTCTATATCCTTCCCTCTCTTCCTTCTGCCCACTTCCTACTCTTTCCCCTCCAACTCCCCACTCTGCTAACTGAACTTTCTCTGTACTTCTAACCATTCTCCCCTCTCACTCTACTCACCCCCTGATCTCCTCCCAAAGACCACATCTCTGCTGGATCTCACTTTGTCTGAATTCAAACATCCCTCTCCTGCCTCTAGGACCTCCTCAGAGGCTACTACGCTGTTCTCTCCTCCTTTAACAACCCAACATCCCTCTCCTGCCTCTAGGACCTCCTCAGAGGCTACTACGCTGTTCTCTCCTCCTTTAACAACCCTCTCCTGCCTCTAGTACCTCCTCAGAGGCTACAACTCTGTTCTCTCCTCTAACAACCCAACAGCCCTCTCCTGCCTCTAGCACCTCCTCAGAGGCTACTACTTTGTTCTCTCCTCCTTTAACAACCCAGATATTTGGCCTTTCCCCCTCTCCTCCTCCCTCTCTTGCTCCCCTCAGACTGTGGTGCGGCCTCAGGCAGCAGAGCAGCACATTCATGAATAGGAAGCAGGCAGGCAGCTATCAGGGCACCTCAAAGAGCAGAACACACACACCTGCAAGTACACAATCCCACCCACCACTTCTCTTCATCCTAATTTGTGGATGTTCATCACTCATTTCGTTCTATATATCTAATGAATTTCCAATCGTACAATATGTGACAAATAATACATTTGCAATTTGTTGTGGCTAACATTAGCTAGGCTAGTGGTTAAGATTAGGGTTAAAGGTTAGGAATAAGTGTTAGGGGTTAAAGTTTGGGTTAGTGGAAGGGTTAGCTAACATGCTAAGTAGTTGCTTAGTAGCTAATTAGTCAAAATGCTAAAGTTGTCCATAATGTCATTCAACCTTTGGGTTGCTAGATCTTCACGTTATACGCCCACCTTCCTTTCGTTTTTTGATGTAACCTTCTGTCCTATGTAACTGTTTACTATGTTATGTCTTTTAGGCCAAGTTGTTGTCTTTATATTTTTCCTCAACAAAGTCAGTTTGAAAGTATACACCTTCGCACCTCTGATGGCTGTTATACTCTAAACGCCTTTCCTCAGAGTGAGAGCAAGACAGAGAGAGAAGAGAGAGGTTGGCGAACACACACACACACAGTGACACTGTTCCCCCATGCCTGACATGAGGAGGAGAAGCCGTGTTTAGGGAGTAACTCAGAAAGTCTTATTTGTGTAAGGCAATTTCATCTTTCATCTCCAGTCAACCAAAAAGTCTCCCTGCTGTTTGATATGAAAATGTAATTATACATATATTCACATGGCTCCCCTACGGTGGGAAATTAACTATTTCTATTGCAATAGTCCTGGCTCAGCCCTTGGACGTAATAACTTATTTATTTCACCCGCAGGAGACAGGGCAGTACGTCAAGAGAGAGAACAGGGATAGCGTTAATAAGGAACAAAATGTCAGGATGAGGGGAGAAATATTCCCTACAAGGTTAGATTCCTGCTCTCTGCTTTTACCTCTCTCTGTTTCTGTAAACGTGCAAAGGCTTGTACACACCTCTCCTCCAACACCTCTCTTAGTCGCTCTCTTTCTCCCTTTCCCTTCACCACCACCACCACCACCCACTCCCTCCATCTTAAGTACCGTCTTACTGAGGACTAATGCAGTCCATGCATTATTGATTAGCATCGATACGTTTTTCGTCCCTTTGCCCGTGATCGTGGCCCGTGGATAGGGGGCACGTTGAGCTGAAAATCCCAACGCGGGGCTCACTGTCTGGGGTCGGGAGAGTTCTGAGACCCCTGGGTGATGGATGCATAAATGGGGTCTCAATGGATGGGATCAGATGTGTATGTGTGCGAGAGATAAATGTGTATGTGAGAAAAAGAGCGTGCTCTGGGGGAAAAGTTTTCAAAAAGTCTCTGAATCTTACTAACATCCACTGACTGTGTAAATTGGAAATGTCTCACCCTCCCTCTTAAAATGAACCAATTGCTCATTTTGGAAAACTTTGTTCTCCCCGCGAGGAACAGGGGGTAGGATCAAGCACGGTGTTGATGACTTTGTTCTTTATTTATTTATTTTTTGGGGGGGCGGGTTGCTGAGGCCTATAGAGACAGACAGAGAGGGAAGGAGAGGAGCTGTGGCCTGATTGAGTTTGATTCCCTGCTCTTGGCAGAGAAATTGCAGGGCTTCTAAGTCTTCATCCGGAAATGCGCCCATCACGCTCCAGACTTGCCGCGTCAATCTAGCATTATTGCTCTGTGCATAATCAGACTGCGGTACTCTGGATAGGCTCAATGTGGGGGGGGGGGGCAGGGGTAGGGGGGGGGTGGGGCTGATTTAGCAGCACTTTAGTGCTTGAAGGCGAATGGGGGAAAGCGGGAGTCGTGGAGAGACGAAGAGGAGAGGCTGATGAGGAGGGGACAGGGAAGTAACTTTGGTCTTTCCTGGTTAAGCATAGAGGTTGTCGGAGTGAGCACTTCACCAGAGTAGAGGCACTCATGCCAGTCATCCAAGTGGTAAATAAATATCCCCCATTTGCATTTCCAAACAGCGGTGATGGCGCCTGGACCTACTACTCAATCACATTAGCTAGGGAGAGAGGCCCATTTCTCAGGACCCCTGGGGACCTGTGAGGGAAGGGGGCTGTAATGAGAGAGGATCCTTAATGGTTATCGATAGGGCCTCCAGGACAGTCTCTTACCCTGGCTCTCCAGTAAGCACTGCACTCTGCCACTACTTAATGAAGTAAAACTTGAATATTCTCCGGGATGATTTAACATCGCACACAGCTCTGAGACATGGACCAATCGAGAAGTAGATGGGGGAGTGACATAGGAAAGGAGGGAGAAAGGGATGAAGAGAGGATGAGAGGGAGTATGAGTGATGAAGATTGAGTTGAGGGTTATTAGCAAAAGAATGAGAGAAGAAAGAGAGGGAGAGAAAGAGAGTGAGCGAGAGAACAAAAGAGAGAGAGAGTCCAGATGGCAGTCTGTTGTGGAAAATGGAACCAGGAGTATGATGGGTAATTTGACATAGCAGAGTGAACACTCCACTGGGCCTAATTGGCCATTGTCCTGTGAGGCACTACATCCCTTTCCTCCTCTCTCTGTCTCTCATTATCTTTATTTAGCACTCTTCCTCTTTCCCTCTCCATCCTCTCTCCGTCTTCATGTCTGCCTCGCTCGCTCGGTCTCTTTATCCCCATCTCCCTCTCTCCATCCCACTCTCTCCGTCTTATGGTTAATGTCAGTAGATCTGTCCTCTTCCATCTGACATGTGTGAAATGTGTAATTTAGAAATGGCTCCTGCTCATCCACCTGTCCCTGGGAGACCCTGTGCCATCCCCCAGCACTTTGTACTGCAATCATCCTGCCACAGAGAATCTGAGCTGGGGATGGAGTGTGATGAGGGGAAATGCAGAGTGGAAGGAGGCGTTGGAGGGAGGGTAGGGAATAAGGGAAAGAGAGAGATTGAAAGGCAGAGAGGAAGACAAAGATATACTGTATCAGTGCTTCACATGAAGCTTGAGGAGGAAATGGATTCTCTGTCAGAGTGATTCAGAGGAAGCAGGAGGAACTACTATTATGTAAATTGGAGATTGTGTGTTTGTCAGCGCATAGCGTTTCATAGGTTGAAAGGGTGAGAGAGGATTTTGTAAATGTATGCTTTCACCACAGCGCCTCTAGATAAGAGCTGTCAATAGCGATTCAGTACGCTGGATAAGAGTAGATATTCTTTCTATAAAAAGCTGTTATTGATATTGGAGTGTATTATAAACTGGAGCGGCTTGGTGATGCAACCTACCCCTGAGAGGGAGTGAACGCCTTCATGCCCATCCACCCACACATCATCTCACTCCTCTTCACTTCACACCAGCCCACACACAAGCATGCACACTAAAATAGAGACAAAGAGTGAACAGACGGGCTAATAAAGCTGTGAAATAAAGCAGCAGAGGGAAAAATAACAAGAGTAGAGGGATATTTTTCCATGAGAAAAGAGATATCATCGCAAACCATTCAGTGATGCCTGACATAATTCCCAGAACATTCTTGAAAACAATTCTTTTGATAGAGCTACCTCACACCTAAGTTGCAGTAGTGAAAACGCAAAAGCCATCTAGCCACCAATCATGTCCTGAGTCTATGGAGAAGCCTGTCATGTGACGCACACACATACCATTCTATGTACTAACCATTCTGTAATCTCAGCCCATAGCCAGATAGATACTGCATTCCCTCTCATCCGTATCCATACATATATTTATACAGTACTGTCAAGGGTACAGCAATAGTGTACACCAATGGGAGAAGTGTGATGCTACAGGCAGAGGAGCATAGGATATGACCTTTAGTTTACATTGCATGTGATTGATGTGAGCAAAATGCTGCTCAGTGCAGTTGGAGATGAATCCATCTCATTAGCTTACTGATCCACAGCCTCCAGCCGCCCTGATTCTAGCTCATCTTCATACATGCCATTATGTAAAAATGTACATTATGAAATTCACTGGATACTACCACCCACTCGCCAGAAGAAATCCATGCAATCCCCCCACCATGTGAAGTGTAGCATACATTAGCCTGAAAATGCCTCTGTGTGCTACCGGCTCTGAACCACAACTCTGGAACACACAAGGTCAGTGATGTGGAATTAAAACAAGCGTTGGTGATGTTTATCCAATAGAATAAGGAGATGTGAGTTAGCAGCAGTTTTGCAGCCGGTGTGAACACTTATCCACCCAGAGCCAATTTCCTGTGCGTGTCCGACAACGTACGCACCTGCCTTACTCGTTTACAGGAATTAACAAAGAGACATTCTGATAAGAGCATTAACTATTGTAGAGAGTCAATCTGACACAGGCTCATTTAATGCTTTTACAATCACTTGTTGCCACAGGGACAATTGAGGAATTAGCCTAATTGAGGGGAGTTGCATTGAGCAACACTGTCTCCGCCGCCTGCGTAGGCCGCAGAAATAAAATCTCTCATTAATTAGTAGTGTGAAATTTAATTTGGCGGCTCTGTGCTCCGGGGAGGGCTGTTAGTGTAGCGCGGCATCACGTGGCTGATAATTCCCCCATAAAACCATTTTCACAGAGATGTAAATAGATTGATAAACAATTAGAGAGCATTCAGCACATCCTGGATCAGCCGGCGTCTGCCTCCTATATCTCCTTCAGAGTCGTTAAAGTCCTATTAGTCCCCCGTAATTCATTTCTTAAAGAGCATCCTAAAGAAGAGAGAAGAAAAAAACCAAAAGTGGAGGGCCAGGTATAGAAAGAGGAGCCGGAGGGAGAGAGAGGTTTAGTTTATTCATTCGACCATTAAAAAAAAAACGGCACACCTGAAACTTGAAAAGCCAAACATGCACATGAGTAAAATCACGGAGGTTAAATAACACACAAAGTCTGGGACTTATTTTCATTGTGGTCCTCTTGAGACAAGATGACGAGGCAAGATCCAACACGGCTGCGCACAGTTTGACAGCAGTTGGATCGTAAGGTACATTCAAACAGAGCACATCAAACTGTTAACTGTATTTTTAAAGTTGAGTTCCTGAAAGCAGCTCCTGCCTATGTAAGTATGTGGACTCACCTTCAATACTACCCTGATCAGCTTATTCTGAACTATCTGGAGCTTCCTCTTCAGAAGCTTAGATAAGCCCCCAAACCAGGAAGTACTAGCGGAGTCAAAAACGGCATTGAATGAGGGTAGTGGCTAGCACTCTCATGGAGTCCTTATCAAGCAGCTTGGACTTTCTAGCCACAAACTTAGTCCAGGCATGAACCTTTCCTAGCACTTTAGTGGCCATGCTCACACCTCCCAAACTTCAATCAAGGATGCATTCCAAGTAACTAACAGAGGTTTTTGTAGTTAGCACCTCACCCCCTAACTCCACTCTGACTTCAGAGGACCTACACAATTTAGGTCTGGATCCAAAAGTAATGGCCTCAGTTTTACCGAAGTGCAGAGATAGCAATTGGCTTGGAGATAATAAGCTAATGTTAGTAAGCGCTGTGCAAACTATCCTCTCCAACAAAGTTTTACTTTTATGAGACACTAGAAGTGTAGAGCCATCCGCATAAAAGGAAAAGACGAAAATAACAAGCATATTTCATATTGTTTATATACAGTAAAAACAGTAGAGGGTTTTGCCTGAGACGGTGAACCATTAACCTCTATCCACTTGCTCCCTATAAGACAACTAGGACTTTACCCAGCCTAGAGGGATACTGCTTAACCCCAGTGCCTTCAGTTTGGAAATTAGACAGTGGTTAACTGTATCAAAGGCCTTCTGTAGGTCAAGCAGTACATTTAAGTAAGCAGTACCAATCCACAGAGTTTTCCCTCATAAAACTCTTTCCTGATGTAGTCAGTCAAGTAAAGTCAAATTGAAATCAGTGTAATAGGTTTTTTTTAAACCACGACTGAAAATCATACTATAGACTTTGCTTTTTTTTTTTTTACATTTATAAATATCTCATGTTCAACTCTCTCCAGGAACGTTGATGTTATACTGAGGATAGATACAGGCCTATAGTTCCCAGGGTGAGACTTGATCCCCTTCCTATACAGAGGTATAACTTTAGTGTGTTACATGTCCCTAGGAAAGATGCCTTGTTCAAGAGAGAGATTAATGATATGCGTAATACAAGGGGACATTTGCTCAGCAGAATCTCTAAGAAACCTTGCAGGAATATTATCCAGGCCTGTGGCTTTGGAGCATTTAAGCTCTGCTAGCATACAGGCTACTTTGGTTGTTGCTACCTTTGCAAAAGAAAAAAGTTTTAGCTGAACCCCTAACTCTGCATAATACTTCTTGACTTGGGTGTTTCCATACAAACCAGAATTGGTGATCAGCTTGCTAACCAGCTTGCTGGCAACAGACGTAAATAAAGAGTTGAATTCATTGGCATCCTCTGCTTTTTCATATACCATCTCCCCCCTGATGTTCAGTCCAATACTGTTTAGTTTGTTTTTGGTAGTACTACAGCCTAGTTCTAAAACTTGTTAGGGTCATTTTTGTTCTCAATGATTTGATCAGCAAAGTAACCCCTCTTAGCTTCATCCATCCTGCTCTGTGCTTCATCCATCCTGCTCTGTGCTACATTTCTGTTACGTTTATATAGGACAAAATCAGGCTGCTCTGTGCTTAATCCATCCTGCTCTGTGCTTCATCCATCCTGCTCTGTTCTACATTTCTGTTACGTTTATATAGGACCAAATCAGGCTGCTCTTGAGAGTTCCTTTTTCCTCGCTTTAATAGATTGTAGAATCTCATGATTAAACCAAGGAATAAATCTCAGCTTTACTCTGACCCATCTAATGGGATCCATCACATTCACCACCTCAAGGAATCTACATTTAAAGGCTTCCCAGGCACTGTCTACCCCTACACTATCCAAAACAGATGCCCAGACAAGTTTACCCTCTTGCCCCCTAAATATTTCAACATGGTATATTTTTAGTTCATTTGATTCAAATAGTTTTGTGACACTTAACAATATCTTGAAAAACCATCCTTGTGCAAAATGTAATAAAATGATCACTGATTCCAAAGACTATTACTATTACTCTGCAATATTTTGGATTTATCAGACACCAATATGAAGTAAATTGTACTTTACACTGTTTCACAAACCCTGGTGGGTACTGACAGCAAAGGTAAGTTTCATTGAGCCCATGCCCAAAGCTAGGATCGCTGTATTTTAGATGAATCCACTGCGCGTATTCCAAACATACCACAGCCTTGCTGTTACTCTAACTCAATGTTCGCAGGAGGTGCATTAGGCCGTTTGTGTTCATGATAAACTGAGACATTGATGTATATAACCTGATAAGAGAAGGCATAGAGTTATAAGATCTCCATTAATTTGAGATTTCAGACTGGCCTTGGATGATCGTTTTGGTATATAACATTCCTTCCAAATCCGAAGTGCTGGATGCCATCAGAAGTGTTGGCATGACAGAAGTTACTGAGAATGTATCGTTCTTTAATGTAGAGTAAAGTAAAAAGTGCTGCCACCATGCCGAACTTGCCAATAGCCATCTGGCCTTGCCGAGAGACAGAGAAAGAGATAGAGATGATTGTTCGCTCCCCTAATGGAAGTGATGGATCAGGCCTGAAAGGCAGATGATATTCGTTTCATTCTCCACCATAGTTCTATTTGGGGCAAAATGGAGAAATGGAGCATATCAGTGCCTCCAGTAATGCTGTACTATAATGGAGGACAATGTGCCGGGATCCCCGACAGTGTGTTCTGCAGCCTGCAGAACACACAGACAGCCTGGAAATGAGGAAGTGAAGGAAGGACCCATAACAACCAAGGTCTTGGTGCTGAAGCCCTCTCTGTTTATAATGAACTATAAAGACTGTCCCCGTAGTGCTGCAATGCCATTTGGTCCTGGGTTTCATTGGGACTGCATATGAGAACAGGGCCTGAAGCGGTATGGTACTGCACTACTAACTAGCTCCCAGACGATGACAGTATAGGCTGTGTCCCAAATGGCAGCCTATTCCCTATATAGTCCACTACTTTTGACCAGGGCTCTGGTCAAAAGTAGCGCACTATGTAAGGAACAGGGTGACATTTGGGGTGCAGTAGTGACTGTAGAGTATAGAGTTCTACCATGTGTCAGAGGGTAACAGAGTAGAGGCTCTAATCAGCTTGGACAAGCCATTCTTATGGAACTGCTGAGCTGTCACACTACGATCACACTGCATTCCGGAACATTGCTAAAATTATAAGCTCAGAATGTGGTTGAATGGAGAAAAAGTCCTTCGGAGTGACGAGGGGGTGGTAGAATTATTGAATTAGAGCAGGGATGGACTTTGATTTACTGAATCAGGTAATTCGGAGAAGGGCTGGAACAAAATCCTTCGTACCCAGTCAGTGCTCCAGGAGGAGGGTTGGCCACACCTGAATTTGAGTTTTGTGTGGGCTCCACCCCTGGAATAGGTATTTGTATCATTCTGCGGTATATACTGACATTTCTACAGAGGAGAGCAGAGTTTGGAGGAACCATTGCCATTTCTCTCCAGCTTCTTGAAACAAGGTTTATTTTCCTCTCAGTTTAAAAAGCCTCTTTCTTCACCACTGCTCTAAATATACCTTAAACTTCCCTTCAAAAAGCTGGAGCGTCAAGGACAGCAAAGAGAAAAACTATTTAGAGCCAGATAAACTTTTATCTATCCTTCTATTGAACAACACCTCAAGTGTGCTGAGAAACCATATCAATAGCTAACAGGGGATAAATAACAGTGAAACCCTGCCCTATCCCTACACTCTTCCTCCCCACCACCCCCCCTCCTCCCGGAGCCATCAATCCTGCTCTACTAGAAGTGGACTCTGCTAGAGATGGACTCCCCCTGGTTTTATTTGCATATCTGTCCCATGTGATGTATGGGAGTCGTTCCAGGCTGGGCCATTATGAAGAGTGACTGGTCACGGTGCCCACGCTCCCACGAACACACTTGGCAGACTGGCACTGCTGCGTCCTGCCCTCATCTCCCTCCCTAACGGTGGACTACTGTCGCCGCCACCATGGGGGGGGGGGGAAATTGCCCAGGTGCCGAGGCAAGCTCTCCGGGGAATGCTTTGGAATGCTGTGTCTGTGTGTGCTGTGTGTGCTGTGTGTGCTGTGTGTGCTGTGTCTCTGAGCGATGTCAAGGAAAGGACTTTTCCCCATTCTCTCCCTTCATCAGAGATGGAGAGATGGTAGAAGACCATATGGCAGCAGAGGAAGAAAAGGAGAGATTAAAAGAGAGAGAAAGAGAGAGAGTGTGACGGAGAAGAGACAGCAGAGAGAAGAGACAGCAGAGAGAAGAGACAGCAGAGAGAAGAGACAGCAGAGAGAAGAGACAGCAGAGAGAAGAGACAGCAGAGAGAAGAGACAGCAGAGAGAAGAGACAGCAGAGAGAAGAGACAGCAGAGAGAAGAGACAGCAGAGAGAAGAGACAGCAGAGAGAAGAGACAGCAGAGAGAAGAGACAGCAGAGAGAAGAGACAGCAGAGAGAAGAGACAGCAGAGAGAAGAGACAGCAGAGAGAAGAGACAGCAGAGAGAAGAGACAGCAGAGAGAAGAGACAGCAGAGAGAAGAGACAGCACGGCTAAGTCTTCTGTTATGTGAACGCTCCCCATCCAAGTTCTGTCATCCCCACGTACATAGCCTTAGTCTGAAGGACACAAAGGAAGACTATAGCATCCTCTCTGCCTGCTGCCTGCCTGTATACTGCTGTCACAACCCTTTTCTCCTGATAAATGTTCCCTGTCCCTCAGTTCCACATGTCCTCTCAAAAAAACAAACACAGAATTAGAACCTTCGCCCAGAATACTTACCACTGGGGATATCACATGTTTAATGTTTGAGCATACAATCCTGTGCTAATGATGAATAGAATAGAAAGAAGTGAATACAATAGAATAGAGCTGTGTTGACGGGTCCCTGTGGTTGTGTGTTCCTGCAGTAGCAGCAGTAGACTGGACAGGAGGTCAGAGACCTGGCAATGTGGTGCCAGGACAACAACCTCTCACTCAATGTGAGCAAGACAAAGGAGCTGATCGTGGACTAGAGGAAAAGGAAGGCCGAACAGGCCTCCATTAACATCGACAGGGCCGTATGTGGAGCTGGGCAAGAGTTTCAAATTCCTTGGTGTCCAAACTATCATGGTCCAAACACACCAAGACAGTCGTGAAGAGGGCACAACAAAACCTATTCCCCCTCAGGAGACTGAAAAGTTTTGGCATAGGTTCCCAGATCCTCAAAAGGTTCTACAGCTGCACCATCGAGTGCATCCTGACCGGTTGCATCACCGCCTAGTATGGCAACTGAGCTGAATCTGACCGTAAGGCGCTACAGAGGGTAGTGCGTACGGCCCAGTACATCACTGGGGCCAAGCTTACTGCCATCCAGGACCTCTATAATAGGAGGTGTCAGAGGAAAGCCCCCAAAATTGTCAAAGACTCCAGTCACCCAAGTCATAGACTGTTTCCTCTGCTGCCGCACGGCAAGCGGTACCGGATCACCAAGTCTAGGACCAAAAGGCTCCTTAACAGCTTCTACCCCAAAGCCATAAGACTGCTGAACCATTAATCAAATGGCCATCGGACTATTTACATTGGCACCCCCGTACATTGTTTTGTACACTGCTGCTACTCACGGTTTATTATCTATGCATAGTCACTTCACCCCTACCTACCTCGACTAACCTGTACCCCCGTACATTGACTCGTTACTGGTACCCCCTGTATATAGCCTCGTTATTGTTATTTTACTGTGTTACTTTTACCTTTTGTTAATTTGGTTAACTCTTGAACTGCACTGTTGGTTAAGGGCTTGTCAGTAAGCATTTCAAGGTAAGGTCTACACTTATCGGCGCGTGTGACATATAAAGTTTGATTTGATTTGACACTGAGCTGGGACAGGAGCGGAAAGAGAAACAGGCAGACACTTTCACTGGGCCCTGACAGCTCCACAGTGCTAGTTGGATGACTAATACATTTTTATGGGTGCTAATGCGTCTTGTAAAACATCTGTCATAAAAGCCTGCCAGCCCCTGGAACTAATATTCCCCCCATTATATTTTATCATAGCACAAGACAGAAGGCAATTTCAGTGTTTTGGGAAATCCAGTGGCCTGTCCACCCATGCCTATAAGTTAAAACACAACCCCCCCTCCCCAGACAAACACCTTCAGCGGAGGCTAGGAGGGAAACAACACTACACTGTCATTTAAATCAGGACCAAGCCCGCAGCAACCACCAAACCTTTACATATATATTTTTCCTATACGAAGATATTTCTCACCTACCACCAGAAAGATGGAGAAAAAACAACTCTAAAATGTCATTCAAACAAAGAAAAACTGATCTGTAATCTCCCTCAACACCCCTCGCACCATCCAATGCAAAAGAGAGAAAAAACTAAGTCCAATAGTAAAAGAGAAAGAAGCTTTTCTTGATGTGTGACCAGTGAGAGGTGGTGTGCTATGTGGTGTGCATACTAACACTCCTCTATAGTAGGGTAATTAAGAACCGTCTCCCTTCACACTCCTCCACTCCTCCCGTTCTCTACATTCCACTCAAGGTTGCCTTCTCCCACCGCTGCCGAATACTGATACTGATGTGCTAGGCAACATAACGCCACAGCAACACATAAATTGCAACAGTGACAGCGCCTGTCGGGAGGCTGCTGAATTAAACATGACCATGACAACCTTCGTAGTCTCCCTCTCTCTCTTTGCGCTCTCTCCAGCAGAGGAATGGAGGCAGTAAAAGAGGAAAGGATGAGAGAAGAGACAGGCATCTTCGGCCCTTCCACTCTGCTGAGCCTGGGGTCCGTGAGCCGTGTGTTGTGATGTCACACGATTCAGCGGGCCCCTGTCTGCATGTAACAGTGTTAACAGTATATTGGTGGTGTAGTGGGCCGGGAGGGAGCAGGGCTAGGAGATGAGGCGGTGTGATATGGTTCTGCTGCTGCCGTGTTGACAGGTCATAGCGAGGGGCAGGATTCATCAGCCTTTGTTCAGCTCACCACTATCACCCCGCCAACATCTCCACTGAGCTGACACCAGACCTGGAACCCTACCCCGGGGTGTCAGACTGTGTGTATGTTTGTGTGTGAGAGAGAGGTGAGAGGGGCACAGTGAGCATCGTCTTCATGTGGCTGAAGGAAGGAATATTTTACATCAGGCTCAAGAAGTATGTGTGCGTGTTGTGTTTAGTACTTGGGAATGCAATAAATAATGTTTGTGTGTTCTGTAACTTCTAGAGTGGTGTGTGTGATTACCCTTAACAGAGATACGGGGTGACAGTCTGCTTTGGGAAAACCACTGGCACTCAAAGAGAGAGAGATTGCAACTTTGTTGTCTGTATCGGTTTCTGTATGTGACAGAGGAGGAGGGAGTGTTATACTTATTTTACTAAGTCACATCACCCAGTTATTCCAACTCAACTCAACCCTCTGTCCCAGTAAACACTGAAGCAGGCATTCACTGTCTTTTACCCAAGATTCTACCAGCCTGGAGACTGAGACTGCTAGATTGACTGGCATCTCCTAGTTGGAATGGTTGCCATACGTGGCCAGTGTTCAGTTCGCCATCATAGCCCATTACAAACCATTAAATGTTCTCCATCGTTCCTGCGTCAGCTCCTTACCGATGGCGATGCTGAACACTGAACACTGTCTCGTCAAGCTGTACCAGAACGATTCCCTACAGACGATGACTAGTGTTTGATGGACACACAGAATCACAACACATCTGTGTTCTACTATACACTGCTGCTATCTTCTCCAGCAGTCTACCTCTCTCATATAGGCTCTCTCTCTCTGACACGCACTCTCCATTTTCAGTCTTAAGCTCACTTCATTTCTTACTCCCTCGCTCTCCCTCCTCAACAGCCCAGTCTTTCAAGTTAGTGCTGACAACGAGTGGCATGATTACTTTCCAGGAAAGGAGAGCAGAGTAAAAGAGGAGAGCAGATCCTTTTAATGAGCAGGTGCAGAGAGAGAAAGAGACAAAGAACAAACAAATGAGAAAGGATGAGTGTTTCACAAAAACAAACCATCAACGTTGTGATTAACCAGCAACCAAACAAAATAAATATTCAGATATAATGTGTTACAGCCACAATTTGGAGTCTGTTTCAGCCCAAAAGCAGCCCCACTACTTGGTTTGGAACAGAACAAGCTAAACATACAACCACTCAATTGAATTGACAGAGCTACGGATGCAAGGACTGACAGTCCATGCAGTCAAAACAGAAACAATCCGTTAATACATTTTGAGTTTGATAGGGTCAAACAGTTGTACTGAGCCCATGAGGTATTCATAAACAGTACATGGACTTGGTAGGAAGTGTAATACTTGGTAACATATTGGATACCACAAGCTTATCAGCAAGGGTATCACTGGAAGCAGATATAACTCAATGTGCAACACAGGAGAAGATAGCAAACTGTTTATACCACCGTACATGGTGAAGTTGGCTGTCAGACTGTTATTGTTGTTGTCTTGTGCACTGGAGCCCTATGAGATATGATTCACCAGGCTTGCTCCCATTTTTCATGCCCTGTCCTTCTATATTACCTCGTGCCCAGAAAGCTTACCCCCCCATTTTACCATCTCCCCTCTTTCCCTTCTCTATTCTGAGTTAAACATGATCTCTCCTTTCTTGAATACTTAAAGCGGTAACTGGGGGTATATATATTAACATTTTAAGCTATCCTCTTGATTCCCTTGTTAAATAGTTAAAGTGCATCCTCTTCTGGCTCCTTTTCAATGTCAGAAGAAAACTTCAACGGCTTTCAAAAGAATTAGATATAAATAGATATACTTAACTGACGAACCGACAAACACGCACTAACACACACAGAACTACTGTAGACAATCCATCATTTATAGCCACTATAGGCTTGAAACATTAAAGGGATACTTCGGGATTTTGGCAATGATGCCCTTTAGCCCCGAGTCAAATGAACTGAAATTTTTATGTCTCTGTGTGCAGTTTTAAAGGAATTTGCTAACTAGCTTTAGCACAATTGCTGACTAGCGTTATCGCAATGACTGGAAGTCTATGGGAACTTCTAGCATTCTAGCTGTTCCTGTAGACTTCCAGTCATTGTGCTAATGCTAGTTAGCATTTGTTCGCAGAACTACCCCTAACTTCCTTCACACTTGACGCAGAGATAAAAATGATATCCACGAGTTCATCTGACTCTGGGGAAGTAGATACATCCCGAAGTATCCCTTTTATGTTTCAAGCCTATAGTGCCTATAAATAATGAATTGTCTGCAGTATTTGTGTGTGTGTCGGTTCGTCAGTTAAGTATATCTAAACAGTGTGTTTGCCTACTCATTCATTTGAAAGCAGTTATCCTCAGAGTTTTCTGCTGCTATTTAAAAGGAGCCAGAAGAGAATGCACTTTAACAATTTTACTGCCAGAATCCCTTAATAATACATTGCCCAAAGTATCCATTAAAACTAACCATATTTCATTGAATTTTATTGAGCAAGGATAATCCACTCAGTAACACTTGCCACTGTTTTCTTAGGACTTCTGGGATCAAAGTCCAGGCAGATAACTAGTCGGAGATTGGCACTTTACACCTCCCTTCTTCTTACTGGGGATGATAGAACAACACACATGACCAGAGTCTAGTATTTACTCCAACCCCTAGGATTCAAAACTTAACTCCACAGGCTATATCTAGCTAAGGTTGTTTAAAGTTTACCTCTCTACAACTCAACAAAATCTGAGCTCCTCCACATCCATTATAAAGCCAGTCACATTCAGTCACATCTTTTATGAAAATATATTATTGTCAACTGCACCATTTTCTTGATGTGCGAGAATACAATCTTATGATTCACATTCTGACATTTCAGAAACTCTATTAATCTAAAAAGCTTTACATTTTCCAATCCACTTTAAGCAGCACTACCCTTTCCATTTAGGTCCACATCTCTTCAGAATGGCTGAACAGGGGAACAAAATACAAAACCATAATGTACGAGTTGCTATGGCAACTCCCAAGGTAAAATCGTGGTTGTGATCGGAAGCTTTGTTGTGGTAAATTGACCTTTTTTGCATTCCAGTTAACCCGGAGATACATTTTTTTTTTAAAGATCACGCAAGACACCCGAGCACACAGGTTTAAGATTAGAGCTGCTGTGGCTGTCTGTCATTCGATAGTGGATCTCAAAGTGAGTACCAGCGACATGAACCTAAAGAATTCTGTGGGTTGTGTGTAGTACATGTGACTCTTTCGATTAATAATGCATATTTAGTTGTGGTGTGACATTCAGTGAGTGGTGTGTGTGAGTGTGTATATATGTGCTTGCACAGAGAACAGTGTTATGTCGGTGTGTGTGTTAGTGCACACATGCCAGTGCATGTTTAGCAGGATAGTGTAGAGGGTGAAGTGTGGGATGCGAGATCCACAGTCCCATTGGAATGTGAAAGGAAAGGAGTGTGATCCTCCATCATCATCCACAGCAGCCAGCTGGGCCTTGTTACTCACGCACGCAAGGACGCCACACACACACGCACGCACCAGCAGTCACTTAAACCATGTTGGCTGGTGTTTCCAACTACAGCCACTTCAATTATTAAGTGAGGGCATGTTGATTATACCACGGCATACAGTTACACACAGTAAGACACACACACGTTCACGCACACACACACACACACACACACACACACAATGTGATGGGATAATGGAGAGGGGGAGGAAGCTGCAGTGCCTTTGTTCTCTCTGGGGATTGTAAATATATAATTTAGCCGGAAACCCAGCTCTGTGTTTCCATCTCAGGGGTCTTTCCCCAGCCCTCTACCACTTAACTCCACTCTTTCCTCCCTTCCACCCATCTGGTTGACCCTCTGAAGGGCAAAGGGCTCAACATAGTTTCTAAAGCTGAGCCAAATCATCTCAACACCACACCCTTCCCTCTCCTAACCCTGGATGTGTTGACTGAACATCAGGAGGGCAACGCCAGAGAGCTACCACTTCCTCTTCCTGTACAGCCTTGCCAGCACAACCAAAACACTACTAACGAACCATCCATTCAAGGAGAGAAAGATCACAACAGCAACCGATTTCACAGTTCAGGTTGTGTGTGTTACATAAATGTATTGGTGTTAGTAGAGTATGTGAGAGCGAGCGAGTGAGAACGAGAGAGCGAGCGAGAGAGAACGAGAGAGCGAGCGAGAACAAGAGAGCGGGTGGGGGGGGTGAGGGAGATAGCCGGGGGAGAGAGTGAGAGAGAGAGCGCAAGAGATGGAGAAAAGGAGCAAGAGAGAGAAGAGTATGTGTGATTACATTAAGGCTCTGGTGAGAGCACTAGCCCTTAGCCCTGCAATCGCTACTCTCTGAGGTAACGCTACTTCTGCTCAGGTCTTATTCATGATAAAACAGAGGAAATGGGTGTGTATGCACGCGCACAGGTCCCACGCATGAAAATGCGGGCATGGAAGTCAGGGTGCATTGCATGGCTCCAGAGAAAGACCATAGCGATGTAACAGAGTGGAGGAATAAGTGGAGGGACCTATCATCCTTATAAGTGCCAGACTCCCTAGTGTGCCTTATCATATTAGTGTGATTACACTGCATGATTTATATGCTTGCCAAGCCTCCCCTGCTAAGCAGACTATCTGCACATCACAGTCCCGTAACTCTTTCTGACACACATATCTTCGTCACAACTGGGGTTGTAAAGTGATGGTACATTACTGGAAACTTTTGAAGTTTGCCAGTAAGCTACCCGAATTGTGGTATCTTTCAAGGATTTCATGTAATCTATCACAAGACATGTACAGTGGGGCAAAAAAGTATTTAGTCAGCCACCAATTGTGCAAGTTCTCCCATTTAAAAAGATGAGGCCTGTAATGGCCAACTTTAGAAGATGAGAGAGGCCTGTAATTTTCATCATAGGTACACTTCAACTATGACAGACAAAATGAGAAAAAAAATCCAGTAAATCACATTGTAGGATTTTTAATGAATTTATTTGCAAATTATGGTGGAAAATAAGTATTTGGTCAATAACAAAAATGTATCTCAATACTTTGTTATATACCCTTTGTTGGCAATGACAGAGGTCAAACGTTTTCTGTAAGTCTTCACAAGGTTTTCACATACTGTTGCTGGTATTTTGGCCCATTCCTCCATGCAGATCTCCTCTACAGCAGTGATGTTTTGGGGCTGTTGCTGGGCAACACAGACTTTCAACGCCCTCCAAAGATTTTCTATGGGGTTGAGATCTGGAGACTGGCTAGGCCACTCCAGGACCTTGAAATGCTTCTTACGAAGCCACTCCTTCCTTGCCCGGGCGGTGTGTTTGGGATCATTGTCATGCTGAAAGACACAGCCAAGTTTCATCTTCAATGCCCTTGCTGATGAAAGGAGGTTTTCACTCAAAGTCTCACGATACATGGCCCCATTCATTCTTTCCTTTACACGGATCAGTCGTCCTGGTCCCTTTGCAGAAAAACAGCCCCAAAGCATGATGTTTCCACCCCCATGCTTCACAGTAGGTATGATGTTCTTTGGATGCAACTCAGCATTCTTTGTCCTCCAAACACGACGAGTTTTTACCAAAAAGTTATATTTTGGTTTCATCTGACCATATGACATTCTCCCAATCTTCTTCTGGATCATCCAAATGCTCTCTAGCAAACTTCAGACGGGCCTGGACATGTACTGGCTTAAGCAGGGGGACACGTCTGGCACTGCAGGATTTGAGTCCCTGGCGGCGTAGTGTGTTACTGATGGTAGGCTTTGTTACTTTAGTCCCAGCTCTCTGCAGGTCATTCACTAGGTCCCCCCATGTGGTTCTGGGATTTTTGCTCACCGTTCTTGCCATCATTTTGACCCCACGGGGTGAGATCTTGCGTGGAGCCCCAGATCGAGGGAGATTATCAGTGGTCTTGTAGGTCTTCCATTTCCTAATAATTGCTCCCACAGTTGATTTCTTCAAACCAAGCTGCTTACCTATTGCAGATTCAGTCTTCCCAGCCTGGTGCAGGTCTACAATTTTGTTTCTGGTGTCCTTTGACAGCTCTTTGATCTTGGCCATTGTGGAGTTTGGAGTTTGACTGTTTGAGGATGTGGACAGGTGTCTTTTATACTGATAACAAGTTTAAACAGGTGCCATTAATACAGGTAACAAGTCGAGAACAGAGGAGCCTCTTAAAGAAGAAGTTACAGGTCTGTCAGAGCCAGAAATCTTGCTTGATTGTACGTGACCAAATACTTATTTTCCACCATAATTTGCAAATAAATTCATTAAAAATCCTATAATGTGATTTTCTGGATTTTTTTTTCTTATTTTGTATGTCATAGTTGAAGTGTACCTATGATGAAAATTACAGGCCTCTCATCTTTTTAAGTGGGAGAACTTTCACAATTGGTGGCTGACTAAATACTTTTTTGCCCCACTGTATGTGGCCCTTGTTCACTTCAGATTATCACAGGTGTCTGTAATTTTCTCTGGCCATCTATGTGGCCTCATCACAAAAACAGATAATTATTAAATAGGATGATTTTAAAATACAAAAACTAGAATAACAAAGTTGTAAAACATTATCCTCAATATAAACCATCAACTTAGTTAATACCATTGTGTTAAATATGGGGTTTCGGCATGAAATATCCTTTTAATTTACATCACTTATCTGACTGTCAGTGTGTGTTTGTTGCTAATGTTTTGGTGTCAAACCGGTGGTACTTGTGAAGAAAGTCTGTAGTTGGACGAGTTGCAGAGGTAATTGATTGTCTCTTAAACCATATGGCCTACATACTGGAAACTAACAGACAATATGGACAGATAAAAAAGGAATATAATACAGTAACAGTCAAAAGGTTGGACACACCTACACATTGAAGTTTTTTTTATTTGTACTATTTTCTACATTGTAGAATAATAGTGAAGACATCTAAAGCTATGAAATAACACACATGGAATCATGTAGTAACCAAAAAAAGTGTTAAATCTAAATATGTATTATATTTCTTAAAAGTAGCCACCCTTTGCCTTGATGACAGCTTTGCACACTTTTGGCATTCTCCGAACCAGCTTCATGAGGTAGTCACCTGGAATGCATTTAAATTAACAGGTGTGTCTTGTTAAAAGTTAATTTGTTGAATTTCTTTCCTTCTTAAATGTGTTTGAGCCAATCAGTTGTGTTGTCACAAGGTAGCGGTGGTAAACAGAAGATAGCCCTATAACCAAAGTTACTTCTGTTGCAGGGGATAAGTTAATTGGAGTTACCAACCTCAGAAATTGCAGCCCAAATAAATGCTTCACAGAGATCAAGTAAAAGACACATCTCAACATCAACTGTTCAGAAGAGACTGCATGAATCAGGCCTTCATGGTCGAATTGCTGCAAAGAAACCCCTACTAGAGGACACCAATAAGAAGAAGAGACTTGCTTGGGCCAAGAAACATGAATAATGGACGTTAGACCAGTGAAAATCTGTCCTTTGGTCTGATGAGTCTTTATGAGATGTAGAGTAGGTGAACGGATGATCTCCGCATGTGATGTTCCCACCGTGAAGCATGGATGAGAAGGTGTGATGGTGCTTTGCTGATGACACGGTGAGTTATTTAGAATTCAAGGCACACTTAACCAGCATGGCTACCACACCATTCTGCAGCGATAAGCCATCCCATCTCATTTGCGCTTAGTGGGACTATCATTTGTTTTAACAGGACAATTACCCAACACACCTCCAAACTGTGTAAGGGCTATTTGAGCACGGAGAGTGATGGAGTGCTGCATCAGCTGACCTCGCCTCCACAACCACTCGACCTCAACACAATTGAGATGGTTTGGGTTGAGTTGGACCACAGAGTGAAGGAAAAGCATCCAACAAGTGTTACACATATATGAGAACTCCTTCAAGACTGTTGGAAAATAATTCCAGGTGAAGCTGGTTGAGAGAATGCCAAGAGTGTGCAAAGCTGTCGTAAAGGCAAAGGATGGCTACTTTCAAGAATCAAAAATATATTTGGATTTGTTTAATACTTTTTTGGTTACTACATAATAATAATATATGCCATTTAGCAGACGCTTTTATCCAAAGCGACTTACAGTCATGTGTGCATACATTCTACGTATGGGTGGTCCCGGGGATCGAACCCACTACCCTGACGTTACAAGCGCCATGCTCTACCAACTGAGCTACAGGACCACTACATGATTCCATATGTGTTATTTCATAATTTCTACAATGTAGAAAATAGCAAAAATAAAGAAGAACCCTTGAATGAGTACGTGTGTCTAAACTTTTGACTGGTACTGTATATGAACACATTTTTTAAAAAGTTATTCAAGTATAAATTACCAAAGTTATGATTTGGTATTTTTGGGGTATTTTATTAGGATCCCCATTAGCTGTTGCAAAAGCAGCAGCTACTCTTCCTGGGGTCCACACAAAACATGAAATAGTACAGAACATTAATAGACAAGAACAGCTCAAAAACAGAACTACATACATTTGGTAGACTGCCATAGATTCTGTTAATTACCAAAATTATTGAAGATTCCGGTGGCATAGGCCTTAGTGAATGTCCAGCCTCTCTTTTTATCAGAAAACTAACAGAAACCCTGCTCTCCTAATCTTCGTCCCTTAAGGACCACCTGTCTAGCATAACTTGCAACTCACCCAGGGTGAAAAACAATCTAAAAATGCAAGCAATGATCAACTCCATCGATTGGGATGTTTCATTTCCTTTCTTTAGTACAACTCACCCTTCTCATTTCCAAAGTTGCACAATGTCTCTGTCTCTCTCTCCCTCCCTCCCTCTCATGCACTCCCCCTCCATCTCACCTATTTTGCTGTCCCTCTCCCCCTTTCTCTCTTTTCTCTCAAATCCTCCTATATTCTCCAGGGAGACACATTGGCTCTGTGAAATGAACCGTTTATGGCCCATCCCCTGCTGTCCCAGGATGGTTTGAGGAGGTGTGTGTGGAGACGCTAAGCACCTCTCCTGTTCCTCCATCGATCAGAACAAACTAACACACACCCATGCGCACACACAAACTATTGATCAGTGGGCCTACCATCTCCCAAACCAACACCACTCTCTGATCAGGGAAGAGTTATTTCAAGGGGGCTCAGGGAGGATGATGAGAAACCATTAACCAAATCAATGTGTGTCCGTGGTGTATTATGTGAGAGATGTGCAAGGGGGGCAATGGCACCTCTTGGTGGGATATAAATGTATTCAATTAAAGAGAATCTCATAATACATCATTAGCACACAAACAGGCAAACCATGACCAAGTTCATAAAGATGCTTCAATTGTGCGATTAGAGCCAGATGACAAGTATGGTCATGACCTGTGTCTATGTAGAACTAACACTGGGGAGAGGGGACTAGGGAGAGTGGCTCATCACTAACACAGAGGAGAGGGGACTAGGGAGAGTGGCTCATCACTAACACAGAGGAGAGGGGACTAGGGAGTGAGGCTCATCACTAACACCTCACTAACACAGGGGAGAGGAAGCTAGGGAGAGAAGAGTACAGTCGTGGCCAAAGGTTTTTAGAATTTTCACAAAAAGTCTGCTGCCTCAGTGTCTAGATATTTTTGTCAGATGTTACTATGAAACAATGAAGTATAATCACAAGCATTTCATAAGTGTCAAAGGCTTTTACTGACAATTACATGAAGTTGATGCAAAGAGTGAATATTTGCAGTGTTGACCCTTCTTTTTCAAGTCCTCTGAAATCCGCCCTGGCATGCTGTCAATTAACTTCTGGGCCACATCCTGACTGATGGCAGCCCATTCTTGCATAATCAATGCATGGAGTTTGTCAGAATTTGTGGGGTGTTTATTTGTCCATCCGCCTCTTGAGGATTGACCACAAGTTCTCAATGGGAATAAGGTCTGGGGAGTTTCCTGGTCATGCACCCAAAATATCGATGTTTGGTTCCCATAGCCACATCGTTATCACTTTTGCTTTATGGCAAGGTGCTCCATCATGCTAGAAAAGGCATTGTTCGTCACCAAACTGTTCCTGGATGGTTGGGAGAAGTCGCTCTCTGAGGATGTGTTGGTACCATTCTTTATTCATGGCTGTGTTCTTAGGCAAAATTGTGAGGGAGCCCACTCCCTTGGCTCAGAAGCAACCCCACACATGAATGGTCTCGGGATGCTTTACTGTTGGCATGACACAGGACTGATGGCAGCACTCACCTTGTTTTCTCTGGACAAGCTTTTTTCCGGATGCCCCAAAACAATCGGAAAGGGGAATCATCAGAGAAAATGACTTTACCCCAGTCCTCAGCAGTCCAATCCCTGTACCTTTTGCAGAATATCCGTCTGTCCCTGATGTTTTTTCTGGAGAGAAGGGGCTTCTTTGCTGCACTTCTTGACACCAGGCCATCCTCCAAAAGTCTTCGCCTCCCTGTGCATGCAGATGCACTCACACCTGCCTGCTGCCATTCCTGAGCAAGCTCTGTACTGGTGGTGCCCCAATCCCGCAGCTGAATCAACTTTAGGAGACGGTCTGTTGGACTTTCTTGGGCGCCCTGAAGCCTTCTTCACAACAATTGTAAGCTTGTAAGCTATAACCCTACAGAAATGAAAAAGACATGTATTCCCTCCACTTTCCCAGTCACTTTCCTCCCTCTCTCCTTCCTTTAGTTCCTGTTCTTCTTGCATTAGGACTTCATTATGTTTTATACGTGTTGGTATCTGATGCCTTCATCCAGGCAGGGAGCTGGGCTAAATTCTGCATCCACAGCATTTTATGAAGATGGAAAAGAGTAGTGTATGTGCATACATGTATGAGTGTGTGCATACATTTGTGTACAGTATCGTTCAAAGTATTAGAACACCTACTCATTCAAGGGGTTTTCTTTATTTGTACTATTTTCTACATTGTAGCATAATAGTGAAGACATCAATAACCTCGAAATAGCACACTTTAAACAAATCCAAATATATTTATATTTGTTGGCATGATGACAGCTTTCCTTCATTCACTCTGAGGTCTTGAAGAGTTCATCCCAAACTATCTACATTTTGTTGAGATCGGGGGATTGTGGAGGCCAGGTCATCTGATGCAGCACTCCATCACTCTCCTTCTTGGTAAATAGCCCTTACACATCCTGGAGGTGTGTGGTGCCATTGTCCTGTAGAAAAACAGTCTCACTAAGCGCAAACCAGATGGGATGGCGTATCGCTGCAGAATCCTGTGGTTTAACACTTTTTTGGTTACTACATGATTCCATATGTGTCATTCCATAATTTTGATATCTTCAGTATTCTTCTACAATGTAGAAAATAGTAAAAAAAAAAAAAAAAAAACAACCTGTGAATGAGTAGGTGTTCTAAAACCTTTGACTGGTAGAGAGTGTGTGTGTGTTAGATATCTATCTATCTATGTGGGTTAACCTTAACCAAGGGCATTGTAGAAGCGTTATCCAACCGTGGGGTCCCAATTCTCAGCCATCTGGTCTGGATAGAGAGTAGTGGATTGTGCTTGGGTCTCAGCATTACCATTGGCAGGCCCATCATTTACAGCTCCTGAGCTGGCAGTTACACTGGGCCTCTCCATGGCTGGGTCAGGGCCATTAAAAACAAAACACTAGAATCTGCAAATATTGTACATTTCTCCAAAACAAATACTCCAACTCCTCTATGTGCTTGCTCCATATTCTGCAGGTGTGTGACAAAACAAGGCAATGCTGATTGATGTGTTTATTCAGTTTCCCTGCCGTAGCTGCTATTTGGTTATTTGTGTTATCACTTATCTGTTCTGAAAATCCAACAACATTCCAAAGATAAAACACAGAGCTGTCTGTCTTTCTCTAAAGCTTTTAGTTCAAAGCTTGTTGATGGTGTCTGTCTTAAAAGACACTGTCTTCTTTAACCTTTATTCAACCACAAAGTCCCTTTCAGATAAAGCGTTTATTTCCCACCGGATATACTGAGGCTGACATTTCAGAAAGGCAGACAGAGGCACTGCCTGTGTCTCAGACCTTTACTGAGCGAGCCAGTGAGTGTGTGCGTGTGCATGTGTGTGTATGTGTGAGAGAGAGGTGGGGAGGCAGCCTGACATCAAGGCCGGGAGAGACACACACACCAAAGGGATACAGCAGGGGGTGATGGGAAGGCAGCTGCTCCGAGCAAGCAGCTCCTCTGAGATCCATGTCAGTGTCAGGGAATCAATATGTGTGTGACTGGGTAAAGGCTATCTGTTACACCTACACCTTTACAAGAGAGAGACAGGTGGACAGATGGACGACAGGATGAACAGACAGACTTACAGATAGTAGGCAGGCAGGCAGACAGACAAGACACACACACCCCCTACACGACTACCTACCAGACCAGCTTACTACAACACAGACCGTGCTGCCGAAGCACGGTCGATCCACCTGAAGGCTTGAGTTGACCCCAATAATCAGACTACAGCTTGACCACACACTAGTGGACAGTGTGTCTCTCCAGCATCCAGCCCGGCTCGGCCCAGTGTCCATTGAAGCGGACAGGGGCAGGTCATTCTGTGTTGCCGTGTGATTAAAGAGGGCATGTCGTCACCTTTTCAAGCATTTAATTCCAGCGGGGACAGAGATTAGAGCAGCTAATTGCCTGGCTGGGCCACGGACGTGACACACATACAGTACTAAAGGGGAGGAGGAGAAAAGGAAGGGGGGGACACTGTGCAAGGGCTGGAGAGAGAAGTGTGTGTGTGTGTGTGTGTGTGTGTGTGTGTGTGTGTGTGTGTGTGTGTGTGTGTGTGTGTGTGTGTGTGTGTGTGTGTGTGTGTGTGTGTGTGTGTGTGTGTGTGTGTGTGTGTGTGTGTGTGTGTGTGTGTGTTTTTAGCTTTTACTATCCCTGTGGGGACCAGAAGTCCTCACAACGATTGTAAAACAAGGAAAGTGGGGACATTTTGGCTATTGCCTTATTCCTTGTGGGAATTTTGAATGGGAATCAATTGTTTGGTCCCCACAAGGATAGTAAAACAAGGGTGTGTGTGTGTGTGTGTGTGTGTGTGTGTGTGTGTGTGTGTGTGTGTGTGTGTGTGAGAGAGGAGTGCATGTGTGAGTTTACTGTACGTGTGAGTATGGATGTGTGTCGCATACTGATCCTCTCTCCCTGTAAGCCCACTGTAAAACCACCTGAGTGTGGGGATTTAAAAGGGTATTTTTCTCCCAGTTCTGCCAGATGCTATAAAAGAGGTTGTTATGAATCAGTCTTACCTTGGCCTGGCCTCAATGTCGCGCTGCTGAAAAAGACAAGAGAAACAGCAGTTTAAATACAGAAGACTATAACACAGCACTGTGGTTGACACTGACACAATCAAACATCTACACAGATGGCAAGACATCACACAGCTGACATCACATATCAAAAGCTATTCTCAAAGATATCGGTGTGTTACATGAGAGGAGAGTAAATGAGCCCAGTGGTGGATCAGTTCTCTGACAGTAGACACTGTTCACACTTTAATTAGCAGCCACAAGCAGCCACCTCAGTCACCATGCAGCCGCCAGCTATAGAGGAGAACCGCAGAGACTAACAAGACAGTACGATACTGTAGCTTCCCCTGGAGGGCCCTGCCAACTCCATCTCTCGGCTCCTTTTCATTAAAACAAATGAAATCAAATGTTGTTATTTGTCACATGCGTAAAATAAAACAGGTGTAGACCTTACAGTGAAATACGTACTTACAAGACCTTAACCAACAATGTTTTAAGAAAATACCTTAAAAAAAAGAAATAAAAGTAAAAAATTATTAAAGAGCAGCAGTAAAATAACAACAGCGAGGATATATATATATATATTTTTAACCTTTATTTTACTAGGCAAGTCAGTTAAGAACAAATTCTTATTTTCAATGACGGCCTAGGAACAGTGGGTTAACTGCCTGTTCAGGGGCAGAACGACAGATTTGTACCTTGTCACCTCGGGGATTTGAACTTGTAACCTTCCGATTACTAGTCCAATGCTCTAACCACTAGGTAGCAGGGGGTACCGGTAGAGTCAATGTGGGGGGCACCGGTTAGTCGAGGTAACTGAGGTAATATGTAATGTAGGTAGAGTGACTATGCATAGATAATAACAGAAGCTGCTCAGAAGCGTGTTAGAGAGAAGACCCTAATACCAATTTATACACACAAAAGTGTGTGTGTGTGTGTGTGTGTGTGTGTGTGTGTGTGTGTGTGTGTGTGTGTGTGTGTGTGTGTGTGTGTGTGTGTGTGTGTGTGTGTGTGTGTGTGTGTGTGTGTGTGTGTGTGTGTGTGTGTGTGTGTATTTTCTGACTATGTGTGTGGTTGTGTGCATGTGCTATGTGAGACTTTGTGTGTGTGTTCTGTCAGACAGGCTGAGGGATGATTTCCTCCGGGGTGACAGATCAGTGCTCAGTAATCATGGTGGGTGGTGTTTGGAGGGTAAACACAGCGGGCGTACGTCTGTAGAGCTACTTGCCTACCTACCTACCTACCACCCGCCAGCCCGCCCCGCTCTCTATTGATTTAATGACAGATCTGTAGATTACACTGCAAAACAGGAGCCCATTCATTCTGTAATAAATGTACACAGCAACTGCCATAACAGCTGGCCCATTCTTTATCAGCTTTACCTCTATTTAGGCTAATTTCCTAGCAAGCATTAACACAAACACACGCACAAGCATCATTCTCCATTTATGCACTGGACTTCTCAAACTAGTATGTATCTTATAGGATACATTATGGGATTATGTTAATGTTTTTGCCTAAAATTGCAAAACTATCAGATAATTTGGGTAATTAACACGTCATGTATGACAATCTAGGGTAACTTTGGTAATTTACACTTGAATAACTTTTCAAAAACTATTCATGTATAGTATTCATTTTTCTAAATGGTGTCCATATTCCCCATGAGTTTCTGGAGGATAGACCATATGGTTCAATAGAAAATAGCCTAATTTATGAAAAAAAGCATCTAATCAACAATGGCATTATTTTCAATTAACTCTGCAACTCTTCCAACTATTGACTTTTTTCAAAACTGCCACCAGTTTGGCGACAAAACATTTTCAACAAAGACATATTGACATAGTACAATTCATGCTGAAGCCCTCATATTAAACACCAGTGGCATTCACTAAGTTGATGGTATATATTTAGGATAATGGTTTTACAGCTTTGTCATTCTATTTTTTGTTTAAAAACCATTTTATATATTATACATGTGAAAAGGCAAAACAGAGGGCCAGAGAAAATGACAGACACCTGTGATAATCCGAAGTACCCAAAAGGGAAACTAGATGTCTTGTGATAGATTACCTAAAATCCTTAAAATATTTCCAGTAATATTCACTACGTTTGCCTGATCTAAAGCAAGCGGACTCATCTCAATTATGAGAAGTATGCTTTAGAGAGGGGTTTGAGGAAGGATAATGATCGGGATGATATTATTCCATCCTAAATTATTTCCATAGTCTTATTCTTTCAGATGTGGTTTGTGGTTGCTGGTCTGTTGGTATTCATACAGTGCGTTTCTGTTGCTTTTCTCTCTCAGATCTGCAGTTGGCATCTTTTCCATATTGTAAATAGATAGTGGGGCCACTACATCAGAGAATACAGACGGCTAGAACTGAAACGCGCTCGAGAATGTGATTAGATTGTGTGTATAAATTGGTATTAGGGTCTTCTCTCTAACTCGTTCCCTATCTTGTATCTCTTGCACACACACAAATGTTTCTATTTGTACCTCATCATACACACACATATATCCCTAAGGCATCTCAAACACTGTACATGTCTCTCTCTCGCTCCTATAGACATCTCTAAGTCACAGCGGGGCATTACTCAAAGCAGAAATGACTTACAGGAGAGAACAAACAGGGCAACCATCACCATTCAATTAGGCCCTTAATGAACTCGGACCACCACGAGCCGATCATTTCACACAGGAAAGCAATCTGCAGGCTGGCCACAGCCATTACTACATCCCTCCGTCTCTCCCTGACTGCCAGCCACCCTGACTGGCTCATGCCTGAGAGGCTCCACCAGGGAAGACAATAGTCCAGTCTCCAACAGTGAAAGTATAACAGTTGAGTAATGGGCCATGAGGATCTTTTAATTTACCCCTGTAGAAATAAGAGCCTTCTTTTAACTAGTATGAGGGAGGAGGAGATGTGTGCATGTGAGTGAGAATACATGTGTATAAATGTGTACGTATGTAAATGTCAGTGTGTCACTGTATGAGTGTGCGAATAATGGTGTGGGCGTATGAGAAAGTAACCTTGGCAGGGATTGGTATGTAGAAGAGTATTTCCAGCTGGGGGGGTGTGTGTGTGTGTGTGTGTGTGTGTGTGTGTGTGTGTGTGTGTGTGTGTGTGTGTGTGTGTGTGTGTGTGTGTGTGTACCTGACAAGCAGCCAGAGGACATACATAGTTACACTTAAGCCCCCAGCTATGCAGTGCTAAACATGTTTACATCTAAGAACCCACCCTAGTTTTACACAAGCAACTTCCCAAATAAAAAAAACCTGGTCTCAGGGCATTTTGTATTATTCTCTGGGTAAATCCGGGACAATCCATTTAGTATCATATGTTACGTTTCATATAGTTTGTATTAATTTGTGGATAACCATCACCCATTTTATATGATATGTTATGAATTACAATTCGTATTACATGTTACGAATTTGCAAATTATATAATATGTTACGAATGTTGCAAAACGTATGATATGTTGCAAATCTAGCTAGGTGGCGAACTTTAGCTAGCTGGCTAACGTTAGCGAGGTTAGGGTTAGCTAACATGCTAAGTAGTTGCAATGTTGCTAAAAAGTAGTAAGTAGTTGAAAAGTTGCTAATTAGCTAAAATGCAAAAGTTATCAGTGATGAGATTTGAAATCTAAACCTTCAGGTTGCTAAACATTCGCGTTGTATGCCTGCCCATCCACCAAGAACAACCCCCCTACTTCAATTTTTGCATTAAGTAACCATCTGGTCTTATGTAACCATACCAAACATAACATATAATACTAATTTGAGTGACCCGGATTTACATTTACTGTGTTAGCCTGGTCTCATAGACTAAACATGAGTTTAAAAAAGTGGTGTAAACTGATTTTATCCCTTTGTACTCAGCACCGACCTTATAACCTACCTTATAACTGACCTGTATAAATGTTTTATCCTAACCCACCATCATACTAGGATATCTGAAAAGGCATAGCATGTTGAATTACCAATCAACATGCCGTGGCTTTTCAGATATCCTAGTATGATGGTGGGTTAGGATGAAACATTTATATAGGTCAGTTATAAGGTCAGTTATAAGGTCGGGGGTGCGTTACTCACTCAATGATGCACTGATCCAAGATCAGTGTCTACAGTGGTAACATCTACCCTGACAATGGTGGTGTATAAGGGAGGGGTGCCTCACCGCTGGTCTGGGGCATGGTCCTTCCTGGGCTAGGGCGGCTACTCCGGCTCCAGGCTGTGCCTCGGCCTGGTCCAGCTGGCCCAGCTGCTGCGTGATACAGGCCATCTCCTCCTGGAGCCGCTCGGTGTGGACGGTGATCTCAGCAATCTTCTCGGCGGCGGCGGCAGTCAGGAAGGCTTCCTTCAGGTCCACTAGGTGGAGGGTCCTCTTCTCCTCCAGACGAACTAGCCGGTGGAGCTCATCAAACTGACTGTTGACATACGCCTCCAACTGCTCTGTAGACATCTAGAGAGGAGAGCGAGAGAGCAAGAGAGAAAGCGAGAGAGAGATGGAAGAATGTGAAAGAAGGTGAAGAGATGTGAGGAAGAATAGCAGGATGAAAAGGTGCAACAGTCGCATTGACGGTCTACAGACAGTCGGCCTGAGTCAGTGTCTCCCCTATATCAATTTCTCAAAAAAAGAACAAACACATTTTTTTTAAGTAGTTGAAAAGTTGCTAATTAGCTAAAATGCTAAAGTTATCAGTGATGAGATTTGAAATCTAAACCTTCGGGTTGCTAAACATTCGCGTTATATGCCTGCCCATCCACGAAGAACAACCACCCTACTTTAATTTTTGCCTCAAGTAACCACCTGGTCTTATGTAACCATACCAAACATAACATATAATACTAATTTGAGTGACCCGAATTTAACTTTACTGTGTTTGCCTGGTCTCAGACTAAACATGAGTTTAAAAAAGTGGTGTAAACTGATTTTATCCCTTTGTACTCAGCACCGACCTTATAACTGACCTATATAAATGTTTTATCCTAACCCACCATCATACTAGGATATCTGAAAAGGCATAGCATGTTGAATTACCAATCAACATGCTGTGGCTTTTCAGATATCCTAGTAAATATTTTTTTTTTTGTAAATCGGGATTGTAAAAAAAAATCTTTGTAAACTTAAACAACTAAGATCATCTTCTGTGATGTGGTTCACAGCAGCACTAACAGGTGTGTTGACATGACATCTGCGTTGGAGTTTTGAATGACCCTTGCCCCCCTTTGTTTCATTCTGGCTGAAGACCTAGCTAGCCAGTAACTAGCCAACAACAGACACAGATGAAAAGGGAAAACAAGTATCTTTGCCATAGATGAATATGGTAAACATTTAATTATATTTACTGACACCCTACAGTCAAATGTTCCCAACAGAAGAGTAGCTCTCTAGCTATTTAAATCACACCGCTCTGCAACCACTCCTTCTTTGATGTTGGTTACGGTACTTATTTAAATTAGGGAAGAAAATATCATGTTACCGTTGGTATATTAAAATGATGATGTCACCCTAAACCATTAATAATCCTGCCTCCTGAATCCAGGTGTTTGATACGGGGGAGACGAGTAACTTTATGATCAAACTTTATCAATGTAAAAGCAACATTCATTTTTCATAGGAAATTATCTTTAGGAATAGTCAAATGTCTCTGCGGCCAAGGAGAGCCACGACAATTTTAGGTCGGAGACTGCATCATTGACTACGCCCACCACCACACCCACCACCTAAGCCCCATTTTGATCCAGAAAAACACCTGAAGTGGCAAGTTTAAACGTGTATTTGTAGAATATTTTGGGGGTTTCAATTAGGTAAATGCAGATGGGCAGCCTATTTATTGAATGACACAATGTTGCATTACTTGAGATACAGGTTATAATGCTTTTAAAGGGAACATTTTATTTTGGATGGTGTCACCATAATTTAATTTAAATTGATTTTGGTGTAGAATGTCCTTTTAAAAAGTCACCAGAAGTGACCTCAGTTGTTTTACAACTTGGTGTTCACCTGTTGTAAATTCAACTGATTGGACATGATTTGGAAAAGCACACACCTGCTTTTATAAATTTCCCACAGTTGACAGTGAATGTCAGATCAAAAACCAAGCCATGAGATCGAAGGAAGGCACAGATCTGGGGATGGGTACCTAAAAATGTCTGCAGCATTGAAGGTCCCAAAGAACACAGTGGCGTCCATCATTCCTAAATGGAAGAAGTTTGGAACCACCAAGACTCTTCCTAGAGCTAGCCGCCAGCCAAACTGCACAATCGGGGGAGAAAGGCCTTGGTTAAGGAATGGACAGATAACCTGATGGTCACAATGACAGAGCTCCAGAGTTCCTCTGTGGAGATGGGAGAACCTTCCAGAAGGACAACCATCTCTGCAGTACTCCACCAATCAGGCCTTTATGGTAGAGTGGCAAGACGAAATCCACTCCTCAGTAGAAGGCACATCACATCCCACTTGGAGTTTCCCAAAAGGCGCCTAAAGGACTCTCCGACCATGAGAAACAAGATTCTCTGGTCTGATGAAACCAAGATTGAAATATTTGGCCTGAATGCCAAGCGGCACGTCTGGGGGAAGCCTGGCGCTATCCCTACAGTGAAGCACGATGGTGTGAGCAGCATAATGCTGCGGGGCAGGGACTGGGAGACGAGTCAGGATCGAGGGAAAGATGAACAGAGCTAAGTAGAGAGAGATCCTTGATGAAAATCTGCTCCAGATCACTCAGGACCTTAAGCACACAGCCAAGATAACGCAGGAGTGGCTTCGGGACAAGTCTCAATGTACTTGAGTGGCCCAGCCAGAGCCCAGAATTGAACCAGATCGGACATCTCTGGAGAGAACTGAAAATAGCTGTGCAGCGACACTCCCCATCCAACCTGAAAGTATCTGCAGAGAAGAAAGGGGGAAACTCCCCAAATACAGGAGTGCCAAGCTTGTAGCGTCATACCCAATAAGAATGAGATACAATAGCCGGACCCCTTCTACTGCCGGTACGGGGCACCGAACCCGCCGGTCCTTCACGACCGGACTATGACGTGATCTGCTCGAGGGGGTACTCAACTGGCCCCTACATCATGACGTCCCCTGAATGCCCATCTGCTAGCCGCAGCCCGCTAGCTGTCTAGAGAATATTGGACTGTACGCTGTATACACCCATCGGACAATTTCTTGGTCCTCTTTACCTATTTTGCCAATTGGACTTGGACCCCTCTGCTACTCGGAACCATACTAACCCATCACGACTGGTTCTATCGACGTCACCGCACACGGAGGCTAAAACAGACTTTTCCTCCATCGAGACGTCCCTCTAAGGCCTTTCTGCAAGCTTGCTAGCCCCGGCCTACTAGCTGTCTGAATCGTCGTGTCTCCAGCCAGCCCAACCACTCACTGGACCCCTATGATCACCAGGCTACGCATGCCTCTCCCGAATATCAATATGCCTTGTCCATTACAGTCCTGGTTAGTGATTGTCTTATTTCACTGAAGAGCCTCTAGACCTGCTCAATATGCCTTAACCAACTAGTTTCACCTCCCACATATGCGGTGACATCACCTGGTTTAAACGTCTCTAGAGACAATATCTCTCTCATCATTACTCAATGCCTCGGTTTACCTTCAATGTACGCACAGCCTACCATACCTCTGTCTGTACATTATGCCTTGAATCTATTCTATCGCGCCCAGAAACCTGCTGCTTTTACTCTGTTCCGAACGCACTAGGTGACCAGTTCTGATAGCTTTTAGCTGTCCCCTTATCCCACTCCTCCTCTGGTGATGTAGAGGTTAATCCAGGCCCTGCAGTGCCTAGCTCCACTCCTACTCCCCAGGTGCTCTCATTTGTTGACTTCTGTAAGCGTAAAAGTCTTGGTTTCATGCATGTTAACATTAGAAGCCTCCTCCCTGAGTTTGTTTTATTCACTGCTTTAGCACACTCTGCCAACCTGGATGTCCTAGCCATGTCTGTAGGAAGACCACCAAAACCCCTGAAAATGCCATACCTAACTATAACATGTTTTGACAAGATACAACTGCCAAAGGGGGCAATGTTGCAATCTACTGCAGAGATAGTCTGAAGAGTTCCGTCTTACTATCCAGGTCTGTGCCCAAACAATTCGAGCTTCTACTTTAAAAAATTAACCTTTCCAGAAACAAGTCTCTCACCATTGCCACTTGCTATAGACCAACCTCTGCCCCCAGTTGTGCCCTGGACACCATATGTCAATTGATTTCCCCCCATCTATCTTCAGAGCTTGTGATGCTAGGTGACCTAAACTGGGACATGCTGAACACCCGGGCCATTCAATAATCTAAGCTTGATGCCCTCAATCTCACAAAAATTATCAATGAACCCACCAGGTACAACCCCAAATCCGTAAACACGGGCACCCTCATTGATATCATCCTAACCAACTTGCCCTCCAAATACACCTCTGCTGTTTTCAACCAAGATATCAGCAATCACTGCCTCATTGCCTGCATCCGTAATGGGTCTGCGGTCAAACGACCAACCCTCATCACTGTCAAACGCTCCCTAAAACACTTCAGCGAGCATGTCTTTCTAAATCGACCTGGCCCGGGTATCCTGGAAGGATATTGACCTCGTGCCGACAGTAGAGGATGCCTGGTTATTCTTTAAAAGTGCCTTCCTCTCCATCTTAAATAAGTATGCCCCATTAAAAAAAATTATAACCATGAACCAATATAACCCTTGGTTCTCTCCCAACCTGACTGCCCTTGACCAGTACAAAAACATCCTGTGGCATTCTGCATTAGCATCGAATAGCCCCCGTGATATGCAACTTTTTAGGGAAGATAGGAACAAATATACACAGGCAGTTAGGAGGCTATATTCTTCAATCAGAAATTTGCATCCTGTAGCACAAACTCAATAAAGTTCTGGGACACTGTAAAGTCCATGGAGAATAAGAGCACCTCCCCCCAGCTGCCCAATGCACTGAGGCTAGGAAACACTGTCACCCCTTCCCCGATCAACAGCAACTTGCCCAAGCCTTCCCCATTTCTCCTTCACCCAAATCCAGATAGCTGATGTTCTGAAAGAGCTGCAAAATCTGGAACCCTACAAACAGACGGGCAAGACAATCTGAACCATCTCTTTCTAAAATTATCTGCCAAAATTGTTGCAACCCCCCGTCTGAGAAACCCATAGATAGGAAAGCTGCCGCGGTCATCCCCCTCTTCGAAGGGGGAGACACTCTAGACCCAAACTGTTGTAGACCTATATCTATCCTGCCCTGCCTTTTTAAGGTCTTCGAAAGCCAAGTTAACAAACAGATCACCGACCATTTCGAATCCCACCGTACCTTCCTCGCTTTGGAATCTGGTTTCAGAGCTGGTCATGGGTGCACCTCAGCCACGCTCAAGGTCCTAAACGATATCATAAACGCCATTGATAAGAGACATTACTGTGCAGCCGTATCCAACAACCTGGCCAAGGCTTTCGACTCTCTCAATCACCACATTCTTATCGGCAGACTCAACAGCCTTGGTTTCTCAAATGATTGCCTCGCCTGGTGAACCAGCTACTTCTCAGATAAGAGTTCAGTGTGTCAAATCGGAGGACCTGTTGTCCAGACCTCTGGCAGTCTCTATGGGGGTGCCACAGGGTTAAATTCTCAGGCCGATTCTCTTCTCTGTATAAAACAAAAATGATGTCGCTCTTGCTGCTGGTGATTCTCTGATCCACCTCCACGCAGACGACACCATTCTGTATACCTCTGGCCCTCCTTTGGACACTGTGTTAACTAACCTCCAGAAGAGCTTCAATTCCATACAACTATCCTTCCGTGGCATCCAACTGCTCTTAAATGCAAGTAAAACTAAATGCATGCTCTTCAACCAATCGCTGCCCGCACCTGCCCGCCAGTCCAGCATCACTACTCTGGATGGTTCTGACTTAGAATATGTGGACAACTACAAATACCTAGGTGTCTGGTTAGCCTGTAAACTCTCCTTCCAGACTCACATTAAGCATCTCCTTTCCGAAATTAAATCTAGAATCAGCTTCCTATTTCGGAATAAAGCATCCTTCACTCATGCTGCCAAACATACCCTCGTACAACTGACCATCCTACCGATCCTCGGCTTCGGCAATGTCATTTACAAAATAGCTTCCAACACTCTACTCAACAAATTGGATGCAGTCTATCACAGTGCCATACCTTTTATCAACAAAGCCCCAGATACTACCCACCACTGCGACATGTACGCTCTCGTTGGCTGTCCCTCGCTTCATAGTCATCGCCAAACCCACTGGCTCCAGGTAATTTACAAGTCCCTGCTAGATAAAGCCCCGCCTTTTCTCAGCTCACTGGTCACCATAGCGGCACCCACCTGTAGCACGCGTTCCAGCAGGTATATCTCACTGGTCACCCCCAAAGCCAATTCTTCCTTTGGCCGCCTTTCCTTCCAGTTCTCTCCTGCCAATGACTGGAATGAACTTCAAAAATCACTGAAGCTGGAGACTCATATCACCCTCACTAGCTTTAAGCACCAGCTGTCAGAGCAGCTCACAGATCACTGCACCTGTACATAGCCCATCCAACGACCTCACCCCCATACTGTATTTATTTATTTATCTTGCTCCGTTGCATCCCAGTATCTCTACTTGCACATTTATCTTCTGAACATCTACCATTCAAGTGTTTAATTGCTATATTGTAATTACTTTGTCACCATGGCCTATGTATTGCCTTACCTCTCTTATCCTACCTCATTTGCACATGCTGTATATAGACTTCTTCTACTGTATGTTTGTTTATTCCGTGTGTAACTCTGTGTTGCTGTTTGTGTCAAACTGCTTTGCTTTATTTTGGCCAGGTTGCAGTTGCAAATGAGAACTTGTTCTCAACTAGCCTACCTGGTTAAATAAAGGTGAAATAAAAATAAATACAATTTTAAAAAGAATCAAGGCTGTAATCGCTGCCAAAAGTGCTTCAACAAAGTACTGAGTAAAGGGTCTGATTTTTTAAATCTACAGTTGAAGTTGGAAGTTTATTTTCACTTAGGTTGGAGTCATTAAAACTCATTTTTCAACCACTCCACACATTTCTTGTTAACAAACTATAGTTTTCGCAAGTCGGTTAGGACATCTACTTTGTGCATGACAAGTAATTTTTCCAAAAATTGTTTAGAGACAGATTATTTCACTTATACTGTATCACAATTCCAGTGGGTCAGAAGTTAACATACGCTAAGTTGACCGTGCCTTTAATAAACAGCTCGGAAAATTCCAGAAAATTATGTCATGGCTTTAGAAGCTTCTGATAGGCTAATTGACATCATTTGAGGGAATTGGGGGTATGGATGCATTTCAAGGCCTCCCTTCAAACTCAGTGCCTCTAAAGCAATTAGTCAAGACCTCAGGATAAAAGGTGTAGACCTCTACAAGTCTCATTCATCCTTGGGAGCAATTTCCAAACGCCTGAAGGTACCACATTCATCTGTACAAACAATGGTAAGTATAAACACCATGGGACCACGCAGCCGTCATACCGCTCAGGAAGGAGATGCGTCCTAGAGATGAACATACTTTGCTGCGAAAAGTAAGGGTAAAAAAGTAAGGGTAAGTAATCCTTCTCACCCCCTCCCCCCCCCCCTAAAAAGATTTAGATGCACTATTGTAAAGTGGCTGTTCCACTGGATGTCATAAGGTGTATGCACCAATTTGTAAGTCGCTCTGGATAAGAGCGTCTGCTAAATGACTTAAATGTAAATGTAAATGTAAAAGTGAAAAAAAAACATTATTTTTTATTTTACCTTTATTTAAATAGGCAAGTCAGTTAAGAACAAATTCTTATTTTCAATGACGGCCTAGAAACAGTGGGTTAACTGCCTGTTCAGGGGCAGAACGACAGATTTGTACCTTGTCAGCTGGGGGATTTGAACTTGCAACTTTTTTTGGCTACTAGTCCAACGCTCTAACCACTAGGCTACCCTGCCGCCCCCCAAAAAATAAAATCAATCCCAGAACAGCAGCAAAGGACCTTGTGAAGATGCTGGAGGAAACAGGTACAAAATAATCTACAGTGCCTTTGCGAAAGTATTCGGCCCCCTTGAACTTTGACTTTGCGACCTTTTGCCACATTTCAGGCTTCAAACAAAGATATAAAACTGTATTTTTTTGTGAAGAATCAACAACAAGTGGTACACAATCATGAAGTGGAACGTCATTTATTGGATATTTCAAACTTTTTTAACAAATCAAAAACTGAAAAATTGCGCATGCAAAATTACAAGAAAAAAAAAAAGACCAACTTCCCGGAGTCGCCTCTTCACTGTTGACGTTGAGACTGGGGTTTTGCAGGTACTATTTAATGAAGCTGTCTTTTTAGAATAAGGCTGCAATGTAACAAAATATGGAAAAAGTCATGGTGTCTGAATACTTTCCGAATGCACTGTAGACATAAAACTGTGAACAGTGACCAATACGGGGAGAGAGCGAGTGCATAAATGTAGAAGTAAAAAAGACATGAGGAGACTATAAAAGAATAGAGGATGTTGAGGTAAAAGACTAACACCAGACGGTAGCAGAGAGGGAGAGGTATAGCGAGAGATCGACACACAAATAGCAAAATAAATCAAGACCATGAAAGAAAGTGAAAAAAAAGAAAGAGTGAAAAAGGGATGGGTTGAGTAACTGCCAGGCCTCAACCTCCGCTTGCTTTTTAACAGTCTCTCTATATTTATTTATTTCTCTCCGTCTCTCTCTGAGTGGTGCATCTCCTCCCCAAGCTCTCCTCCACGGTGCCAGTCTGTAGATAGAGACCTCAGAGCCCGTCTGCACCGCCGCCATGCCATCTGTTTGGCTTTCAGGGCAATTGAACTCCAAACTGAGATTGCATTTTAATCAATTTCCCAGCTCCCCAGGCTTCTGGGCTCTCTTTAGCTACGACTCATTAGAATACGACACCTTCACTAGCAGGCCCCTCGCTGGGACGCCTCCAACGCAACACGCCAACATAGACGGTGATGCATTGAGGAGTTCCAGCCAGCCCCCTATCAAGGTCTCCTGGCACCCCCTCTGCCCCTGAATGCCCTCATATCACCTTACCTGCCCTCAACATATCTCACATTGCCTCCTATCTTTACCTCCTTTCCCTCATCCCTCCCCCTAACTGCTCCAGTGGAGCAGTCTCACAGATGTTAGCATAGCTGAGGCCATTGGATGAGGCCATTGGAGACCAAAGTCTTGTCAGTAGCTGCAATTTCTGCACAAGCAATCAGATTCTCCAAATTACCCCCCAACTCAAGAGAGAGTTAAAACATTTAATTAACTTTTTTTGTATGGGGGGATAGAAACATGCCCATCACTCATTCAGAGTCCAGGAAAATCGAATCACAGCAAATTAGTAGGCATGGAGTCACTGTACCGAATCTAAAAGTAGTTTTTTCAGTCCCAGCTATCCCATTAGCTTTAACACAGATCAATCTGAGAAATAAGATCATCCATTGAAGAATTAAAAGGGAAGAACATTTCAGTCAGCATAGCTTGCAGCAAGGTTCTTAGGGCATGTCCCTAATGCAAAAACATGTCATCAATCTGGCACAGTTGACACATTCTCTCACCACCTCCCCCATCCTCCAGGCCCTCGATTGAGCCCCCTGCCCTTTCCTGCTGGGTCCCCACGACCCCTGCACCAGATGGGGGACATGCTCCTAGCACTGCCCCCCTGTTTGTGGAGCATGGCCCTCTGCCCTTGGACCTCTCTCCCTGGATGGAGCTAAGCATCTGCCCTGATAGTGAGAGGGGAGTCAGCCATCCATGCTAATCTTCATTTACACTAGAGCAGACCGAGGCCTTCAACTGGAGACACCAGAGAGAGCGGGTACAGGACTTGATGATGAGAAAGAGCAAGAGAAACAAAGAGAGAGAGAGGCAGAGAGAGAGAGGAAAGGAGAGAGAGGACACACTGGCAAGGCCATGGGCATTGGGCCACTGTGCCTCCGAGGCTACACAATGACAGAGAACGACTGCTAGGAATCAAAATGTTACAGAGGAGAGTTGTGGGTTTGACTAGATATAGTAAACTTCTTAGACATTGGCCATGAGAGAGAGAAATAGTGCTGTGCACATGACTTCAGAAGTCTAGACACAATGAAATTAACATCAGACAGTGGCTCCTTTGGGATTAAAGATTCAGAAGGTGCTACCAATTAGTACTGATAGAGAAAGCTAACATTAAGCCAACACTCTTTGGACCAGCAAAACATCATATTCGCATAGCTGACAGCTAAAACCTGTACGTGTTTACAATTGTATTTGACCATCACTTGAACTCGTAGTCATGCATACATTAGAAATCAAATCAAAGTTTACGTGTCACGTGTACCGAATACAACAGGTGTAGGTAAACCTTACAGTGAAATGCTTCCTTACAGGCTCCAACCAATAGTGCAAAAAAGGTATTAGGTGAACAATAGGTAGGTAAAGAAATAAAACAACAGTAAAAAGACAGGCTATATACAGTAGCGAGGCTACATACAGACACTGGTTAGTCTGGCTGATTGAGGTAGTATGAACATGTAGATATGGTTAAAGTGACTATGCATATATGATGAACAGAGAGTAGCAGTAGAGTAAAAGAGGGGTTGGCGGGTGGCGGGACACAATGCAGATAGCCCGGTTAGCCAATGTGCGGGAGCACTGGTTGGTCGTCCCAATTGAGGTAGTATGTACATGAATGTATAGTTAAAGTGACTATGCATATATGATAAACAGAGAGTAGCAGCAGCGTATAAAGAGGGGTTGGGGGGCACACACAATGCAAATAGTCCGGGTAGCCATTTGATTACCTGTTCAGGAGTCTTTTTGGCTTGGGGGTAAAAACTGTTGAGAAGCCTTTTTGTCCGAGACTTGGCACTCCGGTACTGCTTGTCATGCGGTAGTAGAGAGAACAGTCTATGACTGGGGTGGCTGGGGTGATGATGCCGCCTGGTGTAGAGGTCCTGGATGGCAGGCAGCTTAGCCCCAGTGATGTACTGGGCCGTATGCACTACCCTCTGTAGTGCCTTGCAGTCAGAGGCCGAGCAATTGCCGCACCAGGCAATTTAGCTTTTATAATAAACCAGTCAGGATGCTCTCGATGTTGCAGCTGTAGAACCTTTTGAGGATCTCAGGACCCATGCCAAATCTTTTTAGTTTCCTGAGGAGGAAATAGGCTTTGTCGTGCCCTCGGACCATTCTAGTTTGTTGTTGATGTAGACACCAAGGAACTTGAAGCTCTCAACCTGCTCCACTACAGCCCCGTCGATGAGAATGGGGGCGTGCTCGGTCCTCCTTTTCCTGTAGTCCACAATCATCTCCTTAGTCTTGGTTACGTTGAAATATTTAGCATCAGCGTTTCCCCTATATTGATTCCTCCCCTGCTGCAACAAATATGTGACTCGATTCAGAAAACTAGGCATATGTCGCACATCATTACTTCACAGGAGAGCCATTTGAATGTAAACATAAAAAATCTATCAAAATTAGTTTCTTGGCAGAAATGTCTTCTGGAACATGTGAACTTTCATGTGCTGTAATAATAAACTTGTATTCAATCCATAAATACAAATGAAATGGTTAAATTATGAGCCTAGTTTGTTTAACCACGGACAAAGACAGGAACCTTACCACTAGCCATGATTGGCTGAGATAATGGATGGGCTGGACATGCCGGGAGATGAGCTTGGATTGGTCTGCCATGTAGCATGCTTCTGTCTGTAAAGTGAGCTGTTCAGTATGTGCTGATAGAAAGGACTAACACACCGTTTTTGAAAAGTATATAACGTTAACCATCGAGAATTACAAAAATGTTGCTACTTTTCCTCAACAACATTGATGCCCTGAATTTAGCAGGCGCTATCGACAGATCAGTTGGAAAAAGTGATGGGCTCCTTTCTGCATACGCCACGGTTAGTGGGAGCTGGAGTGACTTGACAAAACAAGATTTAGCTACAAACAAAACTGAGGTTCCAGTCTGCCGTGAAGCGTTCATCCATGTATACAGGTAAGAGACTCGCCACATATTCAGATATATGCTTCTAATTTTATCAGAAAGTCGTTGATCTATGAAGTAAAAGTATTTGAATCAGAAATCCATGCGCATTGCTAGTTAGTCTAATGTTAGCTAGCTAACACTGAACCTAGATTGTTAGCTTTAGCATCCTGCGGATTCGTACTACAGCTATGACAATGCTTGTATTGGTAGTAATACAAGTTCGGATTATGCCGGTACATTGTTTAGCTAGCTAGCTACATGTCTAAACAAAAAGACTCCACTTCGGACAGATTATTACATGACTCATCAAATTAGCCAGGTGTATCTGGGGGTGATTACGGCCATCTATTGTACTTCATGAACATGTGTACATGGCTAGACAATAGTGACCCATCCACTTAGCTAAACATGGCTAGGGGGTGGTTATAGAATTTCCTTCATATGGCCCATCAAATTTGTGTGTTGAGTAAGTGTCATCTAATAATTATAAAATATTTCTAAAATATTTTTTATCTGGACACTGTTTTTGATATTGCTACTATGCAAGTCACCATTTCAGTGAACCATTTCTACCTTCCGTATCCTTTGCATGTGACAAATAAACATAGATTTTATTACATATATATATATACCACATGGCCTCACATGTGAATCCTTAATGAGATGGGTGGGGCTAAGGCTTAAGAGGGTATGAAAGATGCTGAAAGGGTGTAGACAAAGAAGAACTCTCCAGTAGATGTAGCAAATTAGTCAAGGGACATTTTCTCAAAAGTGGGGTTACAAGTTTATCAACTTGCAAAGCAGACTTACTTCCCATTGTTCCTCAACTGCAGTGTATGATATACCATTTACTAGCTCGGAGTCATTACTTTTATCCATTGTAAAAAATACTATTTCAAATTTTGCTACATAAGACCGAATCGAGGAGGTTGGTCACATATGTATATATTTTTTAAAGGGATTGTTGTTGGCTCAATGACTGGAAGCCTATGGGAACTGCTAGCATGTAATTGTGCTAACACTAGTAGCAATGCACCCAGGTGCTAACTTTAAAAGTGAAAAGCACCACATTAAAATGTAGGAGCACCAGAAAATAAGATTTTCTAAATTGACCGAGAAACAGCCTATATTGGGTCAATATGATTTCTACTCACTGGGCACAGACATCAATTCAAGGTCTACTCTGCGTTGGTTCAACATAATTTCATTGAAATTACATGGAAACAACGTTGATTCAACCAGTGTGTGCCCAGTGGGTGGTTTATTATGAAGCACATGTTGTGCCCTATAAACTAATATGTAACACTGTAAAGACATGAGTTTATTATAAAAGCTAAATTGCTTATACAAATATCTGGAATTGAAAATACAAAGTGATTTGTGAAATATTAGGTTTCTACATGGTGTAAAAACACAATTTCCCTGTTGAGATGCATTATTTTGAAAATTGTACACGTCCCCTAAATACATAGTGATGATGACATGCAAGAGATCTGTCAATCATTCATTGCCATGTCTATGATCATTGATCTCCTGAAGAAGCTATCCCTTTAACTTTCTTTCTGTGCTCCAAATGTTTGGCTATACTGGTAAATCTACCAGGTTATTAGCTAGCTAGCCAATGAGGTAACATGTCTGAACAGAGTGTAAACAAATGGTTAGACCATGCGGTCCCTGAGATCCGCTATAGGTAATAATGGGTCAGATCTTTAGACCTGGTTGGGTTAAAAGCAACACTGAGCAAATCATAAATGAAACATTAAGGTCTGTACACTTTGTGTGCAGATCTCCTCTCTCTATATACTGTAGGTCCGGCTGGTGCTTATTCCCAGTGCCAGGCTCTGCGTACTGTTTTTACAAGGCCTAAAAAGCACTAATGGAACATTAGGACTAAATGGCTTTGAACGGTCTATCCCTCCCTCTGGCAACAACGGCCCTGCTCTAAACACTTTTCCAGAGAGATCCAAAGCCCCATTCTTCTCTCTCTCTAACTCTCGCTCTCCGTTATCGGCATTTCTCTGCAAGCAATCACATTCTCCAAATTACCCACTAACTCAACAAAAGGAGAAGTACATTTTTTTTAATGTACTTTCTCCCTTTTTTCCCTCTAAAATAATGTACAAATGGGGAAAGCAAGAGAGGGAGAGAGAGGGTCAGACAGAGGGAGAGAAGGAGAGGGCCTGTGACATCGGCTGTGAAAGAACGTCAGCTACAGTGAGCTCCTGTTTAATGATACATACGGTAATTAAATTAAAATGCTGTGAAGAGAGAAAGAAGGATAACTGGAGGTAGAAGCAGATAGAGAGGGAAAAAAGAGAGAGAGAAATAGCCCATCACCATATACAGTGCCTTCCGAAAGTATTCGGCCCCCTTGAACTTTGCGACCTTTTGCCACATTTCAGGCTTCAAACATAAAGATATAAAACTGTATTTTTTTGTGAAGAATCAACAACAAGTGGGACACAATCATGAAGTGGAACGGATATTTCAAACTTTTTAACAAATCAAAAACTGAAAAATTGGGCGTGCAAAATGATTCAGCCCCCTTAAAAAAAGTTAATACTTTGTAGCGCCACCTTTTGCTGCGATTACAGCTGTAAGTCGCTTGGGGTATGTCTATCAGTTTTGCACATCGAGAGACTGAATTTTTTTCCGATTCCTCCTTGCAAAACAGCTCGAGCTCAGTGAGGTTGGATGGAGAGCATCTGTGAACAGCAGTTTTCAGTTCTTTCCACAGATTCTCGATTGGATTCAGGTCTGGACTTTGACTTGGCCATTCTAACACCTGGATATGTTTATTTTTGAACCATTCCATTGTAGATTTTGCTTTATGTTTTGGATCATTGTCTTGTTGGAAGACAAATCTCCGTCCCAGTCTCAGGTCTTTTGCAGACTCCATCAGGTTTTCTTCCAGAATGGTCCTGTATTTGGCTCCATCCATCTTCCCATCAATTTTAACTATCTTCCCTGTCCCTGCTGAAGAAAAGCAGGCCCAAACCATGATGCTGCCACCACCATGTTTGACAGTGGAGATGGTGTGTTCAGGGTGATGAGCTGTGTTGCTTTTACACCAAACATAACGTTTTGCATTGTTGCCAAAAAGTTCAATTTTGGTTTCATCTGATCAGAGCACCTTCTTCCACATGCTTGGTGTGTCTCCCAGGTGGCTTGTGGCAAACTTTAAACAACACTTTTTATGCATATATTTAAGAAATGGCTTTCTTCTTGCCACTCTTCCATAAAGGCCAGATTTGTGCAATATACGACTGATTGTTGTCCTATGGACAGAGTCTCCCACCTCAGCTGTAGATCTCTGCAGTTCATCCAGAGTGATCATGGGCCTCTTGGCTGCATCTCTGATCAGTCTTCTCCTTGTATGAGCTGAAGGTTTAGAGGGACGGCCAGGTCTTGGTAGATTTGCAGTGGTCTGATACTCCTTCCATTTCAATATTATCGCTTGCACAGTGCTCCTTGGGATGTTTAAAGCTTGGGAAATCTTTTTGTATCCAAATCCGGCTTTAAACTTCTTCACAACAGTATCTCGGACCTGCCTGGTGTGTTCCTTGTTCTTCATGATGCTCTCTGCACTTTTAACAGACCTCTGAGACTATCACAGTGCAGGTGCATTTATACAGAGACTTGATTACACACAGGTGGATTGTATTTATCATCATTAGTCATTTAGGTCAACATTGGATCATTCAGAGATCCTCACTGAACTTCTGGAGAGAGTTTGCTGCACTGAAAGTAAAGGGGCTGAATAATTTTGCACGCCCAATTTTTCAGTTTTTGATTTGTTAAAAAAGTTTGAAATATCCAATAAATGTCGGTCCACTTCATGATTGTGTCCCACTTGTTGTTGATTCTTCACAAAAAAATACAGTTTTATATCTTTATGTTTGAAGCCTGAAATGTGGCAAAAGGTAGCAAAGTTCAAGGGGGCCAAATACTTTCGCAAGGCACTGTATTGTTTAATGCATTTCTGTCTGTTCCTGGCCTCCCCATGACAGCTTTAATGTGTCTACTGCTCTTGTAGATTTTCTGAAGCAGGGTAAAGAGATGGAGACAGATGGTATATATACTGTATGTATTACTAGCCGCTCCTGAAATGGAGTGATTCCTCACAAAACCCAGACAATGATTTAATGATTTGGTGGGTTTTCACAAAATGTAATCCATCGAATAGTCCTTTGAAGGAAAGAATGTTGACATTTTTATCTAAAAACAAAATTGAGAAATAATTGATCAAAGTTGGCGTTTTTATGACATTTTGGCCACACCCAGTCCTTCGAATCAAACTTTATTAGTCAGATGCGACGAATACAACAGGTGTAGGTAGACCTTACAGTGAAATGTTTACTTACGAGCCCCTAACCGACAATGCAGTTAAAAAAATACGGATAAGAATAAGAGATAAAAGTAATAAGTAATTAAAGAGCAGCAGTAAAAAAATAACAATATATACAGGGGAGTGGCGGTACAGAGTCAATGTGCGGGGTCACCAGTTAGTTGAGGTATTATGTACATGTAGGTAGATTTAATTAAAGTGACTATGCATAGATGACAACAGAGAGTGGCAGTGGTGTGGAGAGGGGGGCAATGTGAATAGTCTGGCCATTTGAGTAGATGTTCAGGAGTCTTATGGCTTGGGAGTAGAAGCCTCTTGGACCAAGACTTGGCGCTCCGGTACCGCTTGCCGTGTGGTAGCAGGGAGAACAGTTTATAACTAGGGTGGCTGGAGTCTGACAACTTTTAGGGCCTTCCTCTGACACCACCTGGTATAGAGGTCGTGGATGGCATGAAGGCCATACCCAGGTCTTCTTTAAGAGAGTCTATAATGTTTAACCTATAGATGCTACAAAGCATAAATTGGTGTCATATGAAGATTTAGCGCCTGCTATGCAATGAGTATTTTATTCAAATATAATAATTGTTACATTAATTAATGACTATGGAAAAAATAAGCACATTTTTCAATAAATTACACTCCGTGTGCAAATCAAAGTTCCAAAGTGGGATCTCAGCTAGTTTTAAAGAGCAAATTCCCCTAAAAAGCAAGTAATCAATTTGAAAATGGCCTGTGTGGCATCGATATGGGTCAGTAACATCTATTCTCGTGTCGAAATGTAGTTTGGAACTTCCGTGCGTCACAACAAGTAAATGAAGGTTGCGTTTGGGTGAACAATTATGACAAGAAATCATGCCCCGTTATGCCAAGCTCCATATGCAAATCACCCCTCTGCCCTTCCCTTATGATTAGGGCTCCGTTGTTTCATCTCCCCCAACACGCTCAAAGGATCACTGCCTTTAGAGAATGAAAACCCCAATACGTATTGACCATGCATCTATGGTATGCATGCTCTGCCGAAGGACCCTAGTATGCAGAATAGGTGCTTGGAGTTCGTCGGCCCCTGTCTGCACTAGTAATGCTGGCTTGGTGTGCAATGACCCGTGGTGGTTAATTATGACCAGAGATACTAGAATATAATGCACTCTCTGGTATAATAGAAGACTACATGAAAAGGCGGGCCGAACAGGCCACCATTAACATTGACGGGCTGTAGTGGAGCGGGTCGAGAGTTTCAAGTTCCTTGGTGTCCAGATCACCAACGAACTATCAAGGTCCAAACACACCAAGACAGTCGTGAAAAGGGCACAACAAAACTCTTTCCCCTGAAAAGATTTGGCATGGGTCCCCAGATCTTCAAAAAGTTCTACAGCTGCACCATCGAGAGCATCCTGACCTGTTGCATCACCACCTGGTATGGCAACTGCTCGGCATCTGACCGTAAGAAGCTACAGATGGTAGTGCATATGGCCCAGTACATCACTGGGGCCAATCGTCCTGCCTTCCAGGACCTATATAATAGGAGGTGTCAGAGGAAAGACAATACAATTGTCAGAGACTCCAGTCACCCAAGTCATAGACTGTTTTCTCTGCTACAGCACGGCAAACGGTGCCGGAGCGCCAAGTCTAGAACCAAAAGGCTCCTTAACAGCTTCTACCCCCCCATTGCTGAACAATTAATCAAATGACCACCATTATTTACATTTGTGACCCGATTCAGGAAACTAGACAAGTCATGACTTCACAGGAGAGCTGTGTGAAAGTAAAACATTTTTTCAGCAGAAATGCCTTCTCGACCATGTGACCTTTCATGTGCATAATATCAAACTTGAATGCCATCTGTAAATATGAATAAGAGTTCAATTACAAGCATAGTTGGTTTTGCCACAGAAAAAGCAGGCAACCTTCCCAATAGCTATGATTGGCTGAGATAATGAGTGGGCTGGCCATGCCGAGAGATGAGTTTGGATTGGTGTGCCATATAGCACTCGTCTGTCTATTGGAGCTGGTCAGTATGTCTAGGTAATCGTGTCAAACGCAGCTTTAAATAAAAATTGAGCTCAGGTTCATCATGTTTCCATTGATCATCCCTGAGATGTTTCCACTTGTGGTTTGGAAAGGCACACACCTGTCTATATAAAAAGGTCTCACAGTTGACAGCATGTCAAAGCAAAAACCAATCTAGAAGAAAAAGAAACGCACACCTATTATTAAGACGAGGTGCTGGCTAGCGGAGTAGAAACTTGAAAATAAAAGAAAGCCTCACACTCTTGGAGCTCAGATGCAAAAATGTAATACCAACGTTTTTGACAGCCAAGCTGTCTTCATCAGGGTATAACCCAAAGCAAAAACCAAGCCATAAGGTTGAAGGACTTGACAATAGAGCTCCGGGACAGGATTGTGTTGAGGCACAGATCTGGAAAGGGGACCAGAACATTTCTGCAGCATTGAAGGTTCCCAAGAACACAGTGGTATCCATCATTCTTAAATGGAAGAAGTTTGGAACCATCAAGACTCTTCCTAGTTCTGGCTGCCTGGCCAAATTGAGAAATCAGAGAGAAGGGCCTTGGTCATGGAGGTGACCAGAACCCGAAGGTCACTCTGACAGAGCTCCATAGTTCCTCTGTGGAGATAGGAGAACCTCCACCAATCAGGCCTTTATGGTAGTGTGGCCAGATGGAATCCACTCCTCAGTAAAAAGCACATGACAGCCCGCTTGGCACCTAAAGGACTCTCAGGCCATGAGAAGCAAGATTCTCTGGTCTGATGAAACCAAGACTGAACTCTTTGGCTGGAATTCCAAGCATTACGTCTGGAGGTAACCTGGACATGTGTGGGGATGTTTTTCAGCGGCAGAAACAGGAAAACTAGTCAGGATTGAGGGAAAGATGAACCTGCTCCAGAGCGCTCAGGACCTCTGGGTGGGTGGGGGTGGGGGGGACAACAACCAAAAGGACAACAACCCTAAGCCCACAGCCAAGAAAACACAGGAGTGGCTTCAGGACAAGTCTCTGAATATCCTTGAGTGGCCCTACTGAGTCCGTACTTGAACCCGATCGAACATCTCTGGAGAGACCTGGAAATAGCCGTGCAGTGAAGTTCCCCATCCACCCTGACAGAAATTGAGAATTGAGGATCTGCAGAGAAGAATAGGAGAAACTCCCCAAATGCAGGTGTGCCAAGCTTGTACTGTCATACCCAAGAAGACTAGACTGTAATCGTTGCCAAAGGTGCTTCACCAAAGTATTGAGTAAAGGGTCTGAATACTTACGTAAATGTAACAAAATGTGGAGAAGGTCAGGGGGTCTGAATACCTTCCGAATGCACTGAACTTCAACATTTTGCCTGTTTTGGTAAAACATAGTCACTGTTCTATTACCAGTGGCAGGTACTATGTGTGTATGTGTTCACAGAAACATGTATGGAGCCAGCACATGGAGAAGAATGTGATGAAGTCCAGACTGACAGACTAGCTTGATACTGATGTATCTAAGTGGAGAGACCTGTCACTCAGCACTAACATTTTACTAGACAACTTTTACTTGTATTGTATTTTTTGTTGTTATTGATTTGAATGGTATCATTCAATATGGGGAGGGAGAAACCCTGTGTATTCTGCACCAGGATCAGGGAACCCCTGCTGTATACGGGACACCACACAGGAAGGTGTGTGACATGTTTGCCAAAGTAATTTCATTACCACCAGACAAAATGCCCATAGGCACAGTGTCTGTATCAGCTGGGAATGGTGAAAGGTACACATTGTTATATCAGCAGAATACTGATTCTATGGTATTATATAAAAGGTTGTTTGTCAAGGACACATCCAAGAAACATCCACATCAAACCACACCCCCAAACCAACTCACGCTTGGCTTCTGTCATGGCCACCAGCAATTCTTGAGGAGGAAGTTCTGCTTTAAAGTTATTGCCCATTTTATACAGAGAATTTCGCATAGTAGGCAGTGTAACCAATCCCAGCCTTCTTTTTACTTGTATCATTGCACATCCAGCAAAATACCAGCAGAGAGCAACCTTTTTGAATCAATTTTCACATTCACTGTTGGTAATGCCTACAAATCGGATCATAACTCTAAAAGTAGCAGAGACCTATGCTTAATATGCCTATAAAGTATATTATGTTCAACAATATCTTGCCCAGTCAAACATGTTTATATATATTTTTTATATTTGTAAAGTAACATAAAAAAATAAAAAAGTTATTGAAATCAAAACACTACTGATATTACAGAGCAAACAATAAAACTTCATATGACACCAATGCTTAGTAGCACCTACAGATGAAACACTATGGAGTCTTAAAGGAGGCCTGTGGAAGGCCAAATGTCACAAATATGCCAACTTTTCTCAATTATTTCTCAATTATGCTTTTAGATACAAATGTCAAATATATGTCAACAATTCTTCCTCCAAAATGAATTATGGATTACACTTTGTGAAATCCCACAAATCAATGGGTCCTGTCTGAGGTGATTGAGCCAGCAACACCACAGAAGGCAGTGCGCCACTGACAGAATTATGGAGGAGACAGTAAATAAAAAAAGAGACAGAGGTAAATATGCTGACTACCTGCTGCCTTGATCTAAACCTCCCCGCTTCACACAATGTTACCTGCTCTCTGAGACAGACACGTAGACACACACAGAGAGATGCCCAGACAGAGAGACATGCAGGCAGACGGTTAGGTATGCAGGCAGGCGGTTAGATATGCAGGCAGGCACACCCCCCATGCTATCCTAATCCCTTGGTCACCCATTAATATGTATGGGCTGAGTCACAGCATTACTGTGCTTTTTGTATAATATTCCATTCTCCCTGCAGGTATAGTGTGTGTGTGTGTGTGTGTGTGTGTGTGTGTGTGTGTGTGTGTGTGTGTGTGTGTGTGTGTGTGTGTGTGTGTGTGTGTGTGTGTGTGTGTGTGTGTGTGTGTGTGTGTGTGTGTGTGTGTGTGTGTGTGTGTGTGTGTGTGTGTGTGTGTTCCATCCCCCTGCAGAGCATGGAGATATGAGTTAAGAGACGTGAAGATTAAAATCCCCATACCTGAGGCAGAGTACATAATTAAGTAGAGGGAATTTAATAAGTAAACAGCAGCTATGGGTTAAACCTTTTTATCCACTCACCTCCCTGAAAAGCACACACACGCACGCACACACACACTCCCTTGGGACCATGCTAAAGTTTAATCTCTTCAAACTTCCCCTTCACACACACACCCTTCCCTCTGCCAGCATTGAACTGTAGTCTGAACTGTAGTAGTCTTGCATAATGAGAAGCTGTGGCATTTGAGAGCATGGAGAGGACACACTGACAAATCGACCTAATGGTTCCTGACGCTTCAGCCTGTGAGTGAGGAGGGAAGTGGATTCTCCTGAACAGGCCACACCTCTCTGGTGGGAAGACAGGAGACAAAAGGTCCAGGAAGGCCCAGGGGCAGCATTGGTATTCTAGTATGATAATATGCCAGGGCTGGTATTCCAGTGAGTACGATATTAAACTGATTATGACAGTAGGCAGATTATGCAATAGTCACGGAAACACCTTCATTCTGCTTATATTAAATCACCATGAGGTCCAAATTGAAGTATGCATATGTCGATTAAAACACCTGGTTTTCTGAGCAATCTCTCAACTTATTAGGACATGTAAAGACCTCATTCGGCGTTCCAGCGGTGTATTTGATCAGCTCATGTGCTACCACCAGCCGAGAGCCTCCCTCTTTAGCACAAGTGAAGTGAGTTCGTAACAACGGAATGCATGTGTCTTAGAAGTAGTTTTCACATACAAACTTTATATATGTCTGAACTCAGAATCAAATAGGCTTCCCAAACATAACACTGTGATAGGATGTTTATTTTGATTGGCATTGATAAGAGTGCTAGCAGGTAGCCTGATTTCAGATGTGTCCATGTAAATATAATTATTAGGGAAATCGTTCTTCTTGCAAGGCATGTCGTTGTTTTAATCCACAATAATCATAATATTGTATACATGTAACTGTACTCAGTGGCTACTTGCCAATAAGGGTATTACCTTTTCACAGGGTGTTCAAATGAACCTGCTACATTATGGTGCTTGACAGCGGGTCAGCTCTCAGAGGGGACGGCGTCACACCGCTCCTCTCACAGAGAGAGACATAGTTATGTAACGACACAGCAGAGTGTTAAGGCTGCAGGGTTCGCTGGAGGGCCAGGTTCAACACTGTCTATGGTAAATAAATTAGACCTGGCTGATTAGCAATGACCTCCCGTGTGCGCACGCACGAACACACAGTTTTACTCCCAGTGACTGTGTCCCCGCACTAAGTTATTTAGGCTGACATTAAAGACATTATTTCCAAGGTTGACCAACTTAGCAACTTAGCTACCTGCCAATCCTATAGCCTACTGTAGGAACCAACAGCACAGAGGGAAATTATTAATATCACTCTGACTGCTGCCAAATAATCAATCCCATACAATGAACAATAAACTCCTTAGAGGAAAACCTACAGTCACTAACACAGTATAAAGGACTCTGTGCTAAAGGACTCTGCTATTTTCTATTTTATTTAACTAGGCAAGTCACTTAAGAACAAATTCTTATTTACAATGACGGCCTACCCCGGCCAAACCTTGACGCCGGTCCAATTGTGCGCCGCCCTATGGGATTCCCAATCACGACCAGTTGTGATACAGCCTGGAATCGAAACAGGGTCTGTAGTTACGCCTCCAGCACTGAGATGCTGTGCCTTAGACTGCTGTGCCACTTCTGAGCCCTCTGCTATGTCTCAGAAGTAAACCAGTTGGTATCCCTGTTACTCCAGTACTGCTCAACAAAGCCATAGATGTCTGTCTGAGAGTTTATGAAGACAGATTTAGGTGGTGATGTCATAAATATCTAGATTTTTAGAAAGGTATGACGCTCCAGAAAGCCAAGTGGAAGCCTTCTCAGTGAACGGAACACAGTGAGTAAATAGGAATAATTGGCTCCCATGTATACTTCCTCTGTCTCATTTAGGATGTAATCTCTGTGTATTCCATCTTTAGCTCACACTAGACTAATGTGTGTCATACTGCCACAGCTGGGTTTTGTTCTTAGAGAATTAGGAGAATAAATCAGACTTTCTCGTTCAAAGCAGTGTTCCCGAGGTAGAAACACTGTCGGCCATATTGGAATGTTATTTGTAATAGTGTGGTTGTACTGACCTCAGGGTTGGTCCACTTGGTCTTGATATGGTCAGCCATGTTCTGTGTGCAGCCCAGCAAGTCATAACCCTCCCTGCTCTGGAGGAGAACAAAGACAACACAGAGACAGACAGTCACACAACTTGAAGTTGGTTTGTTTTTGAATTTTGTAAAATTCCATCACTCCTAGGCTTAATCTATTCCTCAGAGGCAAAATGATGATGATGATGATTACCCCACTTGGTTCATCACTAATTGGTACTATAATGATACGGAGTGTAAATGGGGCCATGATAATGTCATCTCTCTCCTCCCTGCGTAGTGATGATGATGTGTCATTCCCTCTCCTGCACATTATCCATGATATCTCCTCTGCCCACAGAGAGCAGTCAGTTAGTCAGTTAGTCACGGGATGGGACGGGCTGTAAAACGCCTGCAGTAAAAAGCCATCTGGGAAGGAATCGCTCCCTAGCCAAACAGACATTGGAATATGTTAATCATATATTAAAAAAAAGTTTCCATACAAATTATTAATAGGCCTTAATAATTGGGAGGATTTGTCATGAGGTCATTGTAGCCTTTACATGGTGGCATACTATTATTATTTTTACATGAAATCATTGTGTTAAACATATGGAGGGAGATACTCTGCTCAACTTTTATAAATCCCTAGTGTGTTGACTGGAGGTAATGTATCCGTGCATGAAAGCTATTAGTCTATTGTAATCATATAATATTACAGACACTACATAAACAATATTGATAGTATTGTTTCTCCTATAGGGGATGTAATTTGCAGTAGAGGGCTTAGAATGAGCCTCCACTGTATGCCAGTGGAGGCTCCTCAGAGGAAGAAGGGGAGGACCATCCTCCTCAGTGAATTTCATGAAAATTAAAACGGTAAAACATTGAAAAAGTTATCCTTTTAAATACAACTATACTAAATATAGTCACATCATCAAATAATTGATTAAAACACACTATTTTGCAAAGAAGGTCTACCGTAGCCTCAACAGCTATCTGTGGGGTAGCACCATGGTGTTGCCGGAAGACAGCTAGTTTCCGTCCTCCTCAGGATACATTGACTTCAATCCAAAACCTAGGAGGCTCATGGTTCTCACCCCCTTCCATAGACTTACACAGTAATTATGACAACTTCCAGAGGAGAGTCCTCCAACCTATCAGAGCTGTTGCAGAATGAACAGACATGTTGTCCACCCAATCAAAGGGTCAGATAATTAATCTGGTACTGAAAGCATAAGCTACAGCAGTGCATAAAATGTGGTGAGTGGTTTACTCAAAGAGAAAGAACGACAGTAGTTGTAAATGTCTTCCAAAATGAAAGAGAAGCAAGAAAGAAATAGAGAGAGAGATTGTCTTTTTTCTCACTTTGTTTCCCTTACTTAGCTATCAAATGAAGCTAGCAGGTTTAGCCTACTCAAACATCCTGCTCAAACAGAAGGATGCTATGTTAGCTAGCAGGCTATGACTATCCAACAAAACACTGGAACTCTTCCAAGTCTAGGTAAACTTTGGTTTGACTAATTTAGTGCTTACTGACTTTACACTGTAACGTTACTGCATGATTGTAGCGGGTTTACGAACGCGTTAGTTCTATTGGCTATGCAGACTATGACGTTACTTTAGCTAATATGGTGACTACGATATAGGCTGTGTGTAGTGGTTTGGCTTGGAAAGGTTTTTTCACCTGGTCACATACAGCTGATGTGCATTGAAATCCACAAGCGAAAGGAAGAGTTGAGAGGAGGAGAGCCCATAGACGCAAGAAGAAATACAACGTGGCTGATATGAAAGTGAATGTGATCAGGGGTGTATTCATTTCACCAATTCTGTTGAAAAATTATTCTCATAACAGAAGCAAACGGACCAAAATGGGGATAAACATACCTGAATATCTCCAATCGAAACTCTTGTTTGCAAATGTTGGACTAATGATTACACCCTATATCAGCTAGATGCAAGCAGGAGTGTGTAAGGCTGTATGGAATTTCACTGTCTGTCCATGTGTCACTGTCTGCCACCTCAAATTTGTCTCTCGACCTGTGTGCACCTACATTGTAAACTTTCATTCATAGGCTAGGTTGTAGCAACCTCGTGATGGGTATCGGGAAACATTGAGTATCGTGTAGTAGTCTAAACCTATCGCTGATACATTGAACTGGGTGAATGGAACATGAATGACAGTCATCCAATATGCTGTAATAGAAATAAGGCCATGCTGAAGAAAAAAAACAAAATGCCTCCCTCATCTTAAATGGCAATGACTGCTACTGCTATACGATTTCTATCCATGAAGAATAACTTTGCAGGTCATTTAATCAAGGACACAGGTGGCAAGGATCTCTCTCCCCCGTTACAATGAAATGCAAGTTCAGAACTCTTGTTGGCCGTTGTTAAGGGTCTGCGTGTTTGTATACACTCTATATACAAAAGTATAAAAGGACACCCCTTCAGAATAGCGGATTATCTTGTGGCTGAATGGAAGCAAGTCCCCCCACAGCAATGTTCCAACATCTAGTGGAAAGCCTTCCCAGAAGAGTGGAGGCTGTTATGGCAGCTAGGGGGGGGGGGACCAACTCCATATTAATGCCCACGATTTCGGAATGAGATGTTCGGCAAGCAGATGTCCACAAACCTTTGGTCATGTACTGTAGTGTTTGTTAAATTGTGGGACTGTGCTTAAATCCATGTTATAAATGTGGTACTGCGCTTATATCAAGTTTATTAACAGTGGTACAGTGTAATATCAATGTTATAAACATGGGTTGACAGGTAGTGATCATTCTTATGTGAAGTCATTGCGAGTCCGCCTGCAGGTATGATATTTTTAAGTGCGACTCACCTTTTGCCAGATGTAGGCCTCGCGCAAGGTGATGATCTCATGCTCGCGGTGCTCCCCCTGCACGGCACACACCACACAGATGACCTTCTCGTCAGTCTTGCAGTAAAGAGTACCCTCCTGGCCATGCTCATTACAGCGCAGCCTCTCCACTGTCACCGTCTCCCTCTTACTGCCCCCCTCTGGGGCTGCCACCGCCTCTTCATCACCATCAACTTCATCATCAACTTTCCCCTCCCCTTGGACTCTCTCTCCTCCACACGCCTCGTTCTCTTGTACCCTAGCCCCACCGCATGCCCCATTTTCCACCACCTCTTGCTCTGCCCTACGCCCAATCTCTCTAACCCTTTCCTCCCCCTCCCCTGGGTCTCTGTCCCTGGCCGGCTGTTGGGACCGGGCCTGGGGCTGCGCCACTTCCTGGTCGTAGGGCGTCAGTAGGTGTCGTGTGCTGTGGACATGTTTCTCAGCGTGGGTAGAGCAGAAGGCAAAGCTGCAGGTGTAACACACCTGGGTTGCCTGCTGGGCCTCGTCAGGCTCACAAGCGTCACATGACCCGTCCATCTGTGGTAACTCCTCCTCCTCAGGTCCTCCACTTCCTCTCCAGGGTTTCCCTTGGTCTGTCATTATGGTGGGTATGAGTAGGGTCAATAGGAGGCGATGAGCAGGACACCCTGTAGGAGAGATCAGTAGTACAGGACAGAGTAAATAAATAGTGGTGACCAGGGAACATACTCACACCAAGCTCTGCAGAAAGGTTATGTAGTCAGAATGTTACAGTCAGCTCTTCTAGACATATCACATGTGTTTGGGAGGGACAGACAATCTCTCTCTAAGAAAACAACAGTAATCTACACCTTTAACAAACACATCCTCCTACTGTACATCACCTAAGCAACAGCAACAAGTTGTAGCGACTACTGTCAGAGGGAAGACACAACCCAATTCTTCCACAGGTACTGTACTGGATAGGTTACTTTCTAAATGTAATCCGTTACGTTACCTGTCCAAAATTGTAATCAGCAAAGTAATTTTGGGATTAACCAAATTTAGTAAAGTAATCTGATTACTTTGGGTTACTTTCCCCTGAAGAGGCAATTAGAAGAAGACAATGATATATTGCAGGATAAACCAATGTTAGAGTTTACATAGCTGGCCATAAATCAATGTTGCATTTTCATTTATGGGTTGGTTATGTAGGCCTCTTATAACCCATTGCTTTCTACTACAGATAATAATACAAATAATAATCCAAAGCTCGCTTAGGGCCCCCAAAAGGCTAGGGCCGGCCCTGAATCATTTACCCAACCAAGGAGGGGCCCCCAGTTACCCATGTGGGCCCCCTACCTCTTCTCCTTTGATGATTAGCAGAGTGGGCTCCTGTGGTTGACAGGTGGAGTAAAAAAAAAAGTGATATAAATATACACTACCGGTCAAAAGTTTTAGAACACCTACTCATTCAAGGGTTTTTCTGTATTATTACAGTGTAGAATAATAGCGAAGAAATCAAAACTATGAAATAACACTTATGGAATCATGTAGTAACCAAAAACAAAGTGTTAAATCTAAATATATTTTATATTTGTAATGCTCCGGGTGTCGTGGGTGTGGAGTCAAAATGCAGGAGACAGAGTTCAATGCTGTGCGTCTTTTACTAGCACCAACGTACCATAGGGTGCTCACAAAAGTAACGTTCCCAAACACAGGGGAAAAATTACAATGAAGAAATACACGACTAGGCACTAAACACGTACCTCTACAACAGAGCCGAAGGTTACAATGAAAATAATCCCGCACAACAACCAGGCGGGCCGGCTGTCTAATAAAGACAAACTAATTAAACTAATTACACATGAACAGGTGCTACCACTAAACATACAAGGAGGGAGAGGAAAAACAATCAGTGGCAGCTAATAGGCCGGTGATGACGACCGCCGAGCGCCACCCGCCCGGGAAGGGGAAACACCCTCGGTCGGACTCGTGACAATATTTGAGATTCTTCAAAATAGCCTTGACAGCTTTGCACACTCTTGGCATTCTCTCAACCAGCTTCACCTGGAATGCTTTTCTTCCAACAGTCTTGAAGGTATTCCCACATATGTTGAGCACTTGTTGACTCCTCCCAAACCATCTAATTTTGGTTGAGGTCGGGGGATTGTGGAGGCCAGGTCATCTGAGGCAGCACTACATCACTCGACCTTCTTGGTCAAATAGCCCTTAAAACAGCCTGGAGGTGTGTTGGGTCATTGTCCAGTTGAAAAATAATATTATATTCCCACTAAGCCCAAACCAGATGGGGTGGCATATCGCTGCAGAATGCTGTGGTAGCCATGCTGCTTAAGTGTTCCTTGAATTGTAAATAAATCACTGACAGTGTCATAAGCAAAGCACCCCCACACCATAACACCTCCTCCTCCATGCTTTATGGTGGGAAATACACATGTGGAGATCATCCGTTCACTTACACAGCGTCTCACAAAGACAAGGCGGTTGGAACCAAAAATCTCCAATTTGGACTTCAGACCAAAGGACAAATTTCCACCGGTCTAATGTCCATTGTTCGTGTTTCTTGGCCCAAGCAAGTCTCTTCTTCTATTTGGTGAGCTTTAGTAGTGGTTTCTGTGCAGCAATTCAAACATGAAGACCTTATTCACGCAGTCTCCTCTGAACAGTTGATGTTGAGATGTCTGTTACTGAGTGTCTGCTACTTGAACTCTAAGTAGCATTTATTTGGGCTGCAATTTCTGAGGCGTGTAACTGTAATGAATTCATCCTTTGCAGCAGAGGTAACTCTGGGTCTTCCTTTCCTGTGGCTGTCCTCATGAGAGCCAGTTTCATCATAGCACTTCATAGGTTTTGCGACTGCGCTTGAAAAAACTTTCAAATTCATTACATTTTCCGCATTGACTGACCTTCATGTCTTAAAGTAATGATGGACTGTCGTTTCTCTTTGCTTATTTGAGCTGTTCTTGCCATAATATGGACTTTGTCTATTACCAAATAGGACAATGTTCTGTATGCCAACCATACCTTGTCACTACACAACTGATTGGCTGAAAAGCTATAAAGAAAGAAAGAAATTCCACAAATTAACTTAACGATGCACACCTGTTAATTTAAATGCATTCCTGGTAAACTACAATTTATGCATATTCAACAGGTATTGAATATGCCACTGCTGTCGTCCTGCCACTGCTGTCATCCTTACTTCCAAGCATTTATTCAAGTTGGATAATCTTTGGATGCCGACAGCAGTCACACATTGGAAGACATAGCTTGGACTATGGCCTATAAAAGTGTATTCCTGCTCTTTTCCCGCAATCCATCACAGATTTGGTGTGTAATTGTGGTCTCTGACTTGTTGTCAGACTCATGTGGAACAAACTTTAACTTGTGCCTTTTTTCAATGCTGATTTGAATGTAATTGAGAAAACAGAAAAATGTTAAAGATAAATATTTTCTTCTAATCCTAGAAGTAATCATCTGTAATCTGATTACAATATCTTTGCTGGTAACGTAACGGATTACAGTTAGGTTTTTGGCAATACGTTACTCCCCAACCCGGAGACTGTACCTGCCAAGGTTTACTGTCTTGGTCTGCACACACATACACTCTTTTTTGAAGACTTTGCCCCACATACATGCATACACACAGTCACACAACTACTGAGAATGCATACCCAGCAACAGCACAAGCAAATACACACACTCTCTCTCTCTGGGCAAGTTCGTTTTCCATAGACCAGTGCCATGAGTGGGTGAAGATTTTACTTAAGGACCAATGGAATTGTATAAAATGTACAAACTTCGCCCACCCCGGACACCGGCCACGCAGAATGAACTCCCTTTCTCTCTTCCCTCCTTCTGTCAACCGTCAGAACTTGACCTTTTTTTTTTAATCGCTTCACTCGTCATCTTTTGCTCCTGTCCCTTTCTTTCATTTCACTCTACAGGAGAGCATATAAGAATGCAAGCTACCCGCACTGCCTGCCTGACACACACAGCAGGACCTAAGCTTCATACAAACCCATTATCTGGCACTATATTGAATCACTCCAATATGGTATCCTTCTGCGCGGAAGGATACATTTAAAAGTAAGATTAGTCCCATGTACCGGGTAGTGCTGCTGCCACCGCACTACTTCCAAATCTTTCATTTCTTGGCTCATTCCAGAGAGGATTTGCTTGGTAAGAGCTCTATATTAGAGAGTGTATAAGCACAGAAGTATACCCGCTGCTATTCAATACCTTGGAGCAGCTAGCTAGCCTCTCCATTTGGGTGCTCTGCTGTCCCCCTACTCAGTTTGGCTTGTGTCATCTCGTTCGGGTTTTGTTCTTGTTTTTAAATCACTCGTGACAGTGTACCAACATGGGCAATACTCAATTTGGTCGACCAGTATTGCGGCGCTGGCGGTTTGTCTTAGTTGTCTGTGGGACTGTCCACCAGAACCCTCGCGGTTTTAGCCTTCCGGTTCTGGGACCGCCTACCCTGCAGCCATTTTGCCTAGACTCTTGCTCTTATGTGTTCCACAGTGAACAAGCTATGCAAAGAGGCTAGCTTAATGAGGTGTGACCATTGCAGAACTAAGCACAATTATAAATACACTGTACACTTCCCATAAGTCCTGCCAACACTTTCCTTAAGTCCCCGCATTTATACCAAGAAATAAGATATAAAAAGGTGGCTTGAATTACAGCTGACCCACACGTATAAAGCAAGAAATGAGATATAAACGTGTGGTAGAATGCCCTGCCCCTTAACAGTCAGACAGTTCACACTCCATGTGTCCACCTTCACATAGTCTGTGTTCAAAATACCCACTTGCATTCTGCGTTCTGTTCATTCAAGGGTGATCTTCTGAGAACACCTGAAACAGCATATCGTGTAGATTGGGAGAACACAGAGCGCTTAAAATTGAAAGGTACCTCGATGTGACCGCTAACCCAAACAGTAAATTTCATCACGCACCTGGCGTCAACTAAGATATATTGTGTAGCATAAAAGCATGTGGACCCTCCTTCAAATTAGTGGATTTGGCTATTTCAGCCACACCCGTTGCTGACAGGTGTATAAAATCGAGCACACAGCCATGCAATCTCCATATCCAAACAGTGGCAGTAGTAGAGCTCAGTGACTTTAAACGTGGCACCATCATAGCATGCCACCTTACCAACAAGTCAGATCATCAAATTTCTGCCTGCTAGAACTGCCATGGTCAACTGTATGTGCTCTTATTGTAAAGTGGAAACATCTAGGAGCAACAATGGCACAGCTGCAAAGTTGTAAGCTCACAGAACAGGACCGCCTAGTGCTGAAGTGGGTAGCAAGAAAAAAATATAGTCTGTCCTAAGATGCAACACTCACTGAGTTCCAAACAGTCTCTTGAAACAACATCAGCACAATAACTGTTTGTTGGGATCTTAATAAAATGGGTTTCCATGGTCTGGGGCTGTTTTTAATGGTTTGGGCTAGGCCTCTTAGTTCCAGTGAAGGGAAATCTTAACGCTACAGCATACATTCTAGACAATTCTGTGCTTCCAACTTTGTGGCAACAGTTTGGGAAAGGCCCTTTCCTGTTTCAGCATGACAATGCCCCTGTGCAAAAAGTGAGGTCCATACAGAAATGGTTTGTGGAGATCGGTGTGGAAGAACTAGACTGGCCGGCAGAGCCTTGACCTCAACCCCATCGAACACCTTTGGGATGAATTGCCGACTGTGAGCCAGGCCTAATCATCCAACATCAAAGCCCAACCTCACTAATACAGTTGTGGCTGAATAAAAGCCCCCACAGCAACATCCCAACATTTTGTGGAAAGCCTTCCCAGAAGAGTGGAGGCTATTATGGCAGCAAAGGGGGACCAACTCCATTTTAATGCCAATGATTTTGGAATGAGATGTCCACATACTTTTAATCATGTAGTATAGCCAGCTACGTCCATTTACAATATACCCAATGTAGTAGTGTTAGCCACTAGTGCTACCAATTCAGTGAAGGACTATGCCAGAACTGAAATATTGAAGACAAATACTAAGTGAAGGAACAGAATCAATTTTCTGAGTACCCTAGTAGTTCACTAAATTAAGCTGAAACCAACCAGAATTGCTTGGTCTGCTGCTACATCATTGTGGACGTATGACAGGTAAGCTTTCATGAATTGTACCGCGGCTGAAGCAACAAAAAAAAGAAAAGTGAAATAAGCTATTTTGCTTACTGTTTAAGAATGATACATTGCCAGAAAACTGTAAATCTAATATTGCATTGCATTAGGACTGCTGGTGTTTTATTTCCAACGAGCAGGCTTACATTGTGATAAATTCATACAACAACCATGCATATTATTAAATTACACCGATGGTCAAGACAGCTTGAACCCTATACATTGACAACTAATTTATAGGCAATATGATTCAATACAACTACATTAAGTCTAGACTACTTCATCTTAATGTATTGGATTCAGAACAAACACTGGCATATTATAAAAGAAGAACAGGACCAATTTAATTATATGCATACATAAACAGGAATATCTATTAAATGAATACACCAAATATGATGAATGCCCTTCTCTCTCCTTGCAGGAGATTAGACAGATGAACTGCAGTCCCCAGATGCCCATGCCTCAACCAGAATTGTGTGGACATCAACACTGGTTATTTCTTATAAAATATTAACCCTGTTGTTTTCCTGTATCTGTGTACAGTATGAATACAACAGTATACATATGGTCCAAAGAAGTGCTTACGTGCTTGTTCATTCTCGACAAAGTAATAATAAGAAATAAAATGAATACCAACAGAGTAAATGGCTCAGTAGCATAAACCTTTAATCAACCCCAAGAGATACACATCAAGGAGATTAACATTCAAAATCTTGTTCAGGACATGAGGGCACCTTTATTCACAACAGCCACAAGTTTTTTTTTTTTTAATACACAGGACAGGAGTTTATAGGTTTTTGTTCCAACCTTTCACCAACACCTCATTCAACTAATTGTTGTCTAAATTGTAGACAAATAGTTGAACATGGTGTTTGCTGGGCAGTAATAAAATGTGCACACAGTACAGTACCCTGGGGCAGAAATCATCCACATCTGTATATTAGAAAGAGCTTCATATGTTACAATGAGCTGACAATTCTGCATGATGGAGAATAATGTGTGGATCCACTTCTAACATAATGACGTTGCACACTGCTGAATAAGTTCCTGACTAAAGTCCTGTGATAGGGTGATTTTCCTGGTGGACAGGAGGTCCTCAAGTTCTTCACATCTGTCTGGGTGTTGGGGTGAGATGTGTGTCAACCTAAGGAAAACAGAGCAGAAACAAAGCCAAGGGAGGATAAATTAACCTCACTGCTCAAATTTAAAATGCTGGTTGAAGCTGCTGAGAACCACAACTAGCTTTGTTAATGTGCAATGTTTTTTCATATTCCTTGGCTTGATCACGTTAAGTTTTAAAACGTTCATTTCATTATATGCAATGGTGAAACAAGAGGGGAGGGGTGACAAGAAGAAAGTTAGCTAACGTTAGGTAAACATACTACATGCATGTATTTACTGATAATTTAAGAATGCACAAATAACTTGCCTGGCTAGCAAGCCGAGATTGAACAGAACACAGTTAGCTGCATTTCCTGTAGTTGTTTTTATCCGATGTTAAAATGTCTTTACCTCCAAACCAGTTGGCGCAGTGACTCAACATTTGAATAAAACATTTATATGAAAGTAATTCGTGCAATATTAACAAAATATGGTGAATCAATAAACCTAATACTTACATTTTACAAAGTTATTCCTTTGGAACATTTTCTCCCAAGCAGGAACCTTAGACCCCGTTCATTTAAAAGTGTCGCTCTGTCGCAAGGTGTTATGGGATATCCTCCCCGGTTAACAAAAAAATGTTCCAATGCGTGCTTTGTTTTCCAGACTTTTCGCTCATAGAACTTCCGGTAAACTTAGTACATACTTGCCTTTTTGCGTTCTAATGTTTGGACTCGCAATTGAAAATGACAGTTGTCTTAAGTACTCGCTACACGCTCTAGATAGAACACCAGTATGCATTTTGGAACTCAGTAATAGTGTATGAGACAAAGGCTGGTACTGTAGTTCCGTAGTAATATTTACGATTATACACAGCAGGGCCTAAACTTAATTCAAATCCGCTATTTTGTTTTCTCTTCGGTTCTCCTTCGTGTTGGGGCCTATTCCCTCCTGAACAATGCTCGGGTATTCTCTCTCCTTCCTGACACGAACAACCAGCACAAACCGGGCTTCGCTGCAACAACAAAAAACAACCATCTTCTCCCCTCTGCTATATCCAGTTCTCTGACTCATTCACACACTCACTTTTCCCCTGTGAGGCCTACCAGTGGGCAGCTCAGTTCAAATGGGTACTCACTGCTGGTATTTCTGTGAAGCAGGCGCTGCAGTCTCGTTCTCTTTCTGTCGCTCTTCGTTAAACTCTCTGCTGGGGAGAGCACAGCCAGTGTTGACGTTAGCAAGCTAGCACTTCCTTATGCAAACTGCCCTGGTCTACTTTCACTTCACAGCTGAAGCTCTGACTGCATTCACTTCCTTGTTTTCCTCAGCTGCTGGGTATTTATTTTTCTCCCCCCTTTCTCTCTTTACTTCCTGGTTCTCTAGCGGCAGCCGGAAAGAGAGACACAGAAGTGGGAGAGAGAAACTATCTTGACAACCATAAAGGCAGAGGGAGCAGCCCGCTAGCAAACACAGACAACGGAGCAGGATTAGAAGTCTTCAGAGGGAGAGGAAACAAACTCTTCCACCGTTCTCCTCAGATAGAGCTAAGAGGCTATTGAGCTAGGCTCCACATAAGCAGAAGTGTTTGGTCTGTGTTTAGAGTGCTGCCTCCTACTCTATGGTGAAACATAAATACATTTTCCATTAACTAAACCGGTTACGTTGAGTGGCCATGTGCTATTTTAGACGATTGACACGCTGAAAGTCGGCCTCTCCCATCTACTAATTGTTTTTTAGGAGAATACTGGCGGTAATTCACTTTAGTTGTTTGCCAACTGCCATATAGAATTCACAGAAGAAAAATACGAAAGATGAGAGATTAATAAAAGAGAACTAACTAAAAACGATCTAGGTTTCCCCTTTATCTGTGGATTAAATGTCAGATTAGAAAAAATATGACACAAAATGGGTCAAAATTCTACAAAGATCCAGCTAAAAAAAAGTACCATATGCATTTCAGGTTAAAAAACAACAACAACCCAATGATTATCTAACAAGACAAATTACCTAGTAACAGCAAGCTAGAAATGTCCATTAATGTTTCATCTGTGTTTTGACTTGTTCACAGTTGGTTTTGCTATTTTAACTGGCGTGTCATGAATGCATCTGGTGGGAATAGACTAAATCAACATGCGCTTGGTGTAGGATGCATGCACAGAGGCAGTTTGGTCAAGGTGTAAACTGAAATCACAGTCTGAGTGGGCCTCAGAGGATGTGGACAAAGATGTGTTGCCAATTACAAAATATAAAATAACAAAGCCAGACAAGCCACACTGCAAGAGAATAAACAGAGACAACAAAAAAAAACGTATTTAGCACAAATGGATGAGAAAATTATATTGTCCAAATCTTTAGTGATTTCCAGTGGAAAATAAGGGGCGGCTAAAAAACAAATCAGAATCACCTGCTGGAGCGCGTGCTAGAATTTCAACAAAGACAACACGTGGTGGGTGGCATACAAAATCGCAGTGGTGGGTGGTATAAGGTACTTGATATATCGCACTTGGGTAGTTTCACAAGAGTCCCTTTTGGGTTGTGTAACTTGGTGGGGAATAAAACAGTTACCTAATTTTAATTCTGTCATGACCAGCACATTCAACTTAATAAAAACACATTTCCCATCTCAAGATGTTAAATAAAATAAAACATGTAATTAATTAAAACATTTCTAACCTGTCTATGGGTAACATTGTTGAGGTGTTACGCTTATACGACCCACTCAGTTTTGCACTAGAAAGTGGCCAAAAAGAGTAGAACGAGCTCACTTGCGTTTACACTATGATTTGACTATTAGATGTTCAATGTTGATTTAGGAAAAAAAACATGTTTTAAAAGGAATAGCGTCACCAAATTAAGAGTTCAGTTCACGGTTAACCTTAAAATTGAGGGATGAACCCTCATGAAATATATAACAATCATCAGGAATAATGTTCTCAAAGCAACAAAATAACTAGGGCTTTACAAGGATGGTGAAAACCTGGAGAAGGGTGAAACTATGCAGAGGGTTAAGTAAGCTCTAATTCACCAGATATGGCAAGACCACATAACTTACTCACTATAGAACATCATTGCCTTTTTATGCACTTTTTATCTATGCTTATTCTGACCTTGAACTTTAGTATGAGAATAGCATGCTATTCACCCACTAACCGTTTGAGGTGGAGCGCAAATAAATGAAGGTGTGGTAGAGGTGTGTCTAAAGATACAACGTATTCGGACCTTCACTTTAAGCCAATTGAAAGCCAATTTACTTCCCTTTTTCCACATTTTGTTATGTTAATTAAAGCCTTACTCTAAAAGTGATATTAAAAAAATAAAAATCCAGGCCTCCTGGATGGCGCAGTGGTTAAGGGCACTGTACTGCAGCACCAGCTGTGCCACCAGAGATTCTGGGTTCGTGTCCAGGCTCTGTCATAACCGGCCGCGACCGGGAGGTCCGTGGGGCGACGCACACTCTTTATTGGCCTAGGCCTAGCGTCGTCTGGGTTTGGGAGGGGTTGGCGGTAGGGATATCCTTGTCTCATCGCGCACCAGCGACTCCTGTGGTGGGCACCAGCGCAGTACGTGCCAACCAAGGTTGCCAGGTGCACGATGTTTCCTCCAACACATTGGTGCGGCTGGCTTCCGGGTTGGAAGCGTGCTGTGTTAAGAAGCAGTGCGGCTTGGCTGGGTTGTGTATCGGAGGACGCATGACTTTCAACCTACATAACGAAAAAGCTATTAAAGGAACATATCCTGGGTCTTCCTTTCCTTTGGTGGTCCTCATGAGAGCCAGTTTCATCATAGCGCTTGATGTTTTTTTGCAACTGCACTTGATGTTTCCTCATTGACTGACCATCATGTCTTAACGTAATGATGAAGTGTCATTTCTCTTTGCTTTTTTGAGCTGTTCTTGCCATAATATGGACTTGGTCTTTTACCAAATAGGGCTATCGTCTGTATAGCACCCTACCCTTGTCACAACACAACTGATTGGCTCAAATGCATTATTAAGAAGGAAAGAAATTCCACAAATGAGCTTTTAACAATTGCATTCCAGGCTGGTTGAGAGATTGCCAACAATGTGCAACGTTGTCATCAAGGCAATCTCAAAAGTAAAATATATTTGGATTTGTTTAACACTTTTTTGGTTACTACATGATTCCATATGTGTTATTTCATAGTTGTGATGTCTTTACTATTATTCTACAATGTAGAAAATATTCAAAATAAAGAAAAACCATTGAATGAGTAGGTGTGTCCAAACTTTTGACTGGTACTGTATATTATATATTTTCTACTCATACCACCCGCAGACCGTATTGGACCCCCTGACAGGCAATATGTTTGACATACCTGCTCTACAACCTAGTGTGTCCCTCTGTTCATGAACCTTGGTTGAATGGAAAGGTGCAGAATATACAGTACGTTCCTGTTTCTCACTCATCTCAAAGCAGGTCAGTTCCTGGGCTGCTCTCTTCAAGCCCGGTACACCCTGCCTGGTATAACACGGTTTCAAATAATAATAATGCAGAATCAATAGGTTTTAGAGAGTAAGTCAATGTCTGGACTGGTGGTGCTCAGATGGGTCTGTGTGGAGGGAGATTATTTTTTATTTATTTAACCAGGTGGGCCAGCTGAAAGTTGTCATTTACAACTGTGACCTGGCCAAGATAAAGCAAAGCAGTGTGACAAAAAACAACAGAGTTACACATGGGATAAACAAACGTACAGTCAATAACAATAAATCAATCTACATACAGTGTGTACAAATGAAGTGAGGAGGTAAGGCAATAAATCAGCCATAGTAGCAAAGTAATTACAATTTAGCAATTAACACTTGAGTGATAGATGTGCCGATGATGATTTGCTAGTAAATATAAATTATGGTGTGCAAAAGAGCAAAAAATAATAATAAAATCAATATGGGGATGAGGTAGGTAGTTGGATGGGCTATTTACAGATGGGCTGTGTATAGTTGCAGCGATTGGTGAGCTGCTCAGATAGCTGATGCTTAAATTTAGAGAGGGAGATATAAGTCTCCAACTTCAGCGATTTTTGCAAATCATTCCAGTCATTGGCAGCAGAGAACTGGAAGGAAAGGCCGGCCAAAGGAGGTGTTGGCTTTGGGGATGACTAGTGAGATATATCTGCTGGAGAGCGTGCTACGGTGGGTGTTGTTATGGTGACCAGTGAGCTGAGATAAGGCGGAGCTTTACCTAGCAAAGACTTATAGATGACCTGGAGCCAGTGGGTCTGACGACTAATATGTAGCGAGGGCCAGCCAACAAGAGCATAGAGGTCGCAGTGGTGGGTGGTATATGGGGCTTTGGTGACAAAGGGATGGCACTGTGATAGACTGCATCCAGTTTACTGAGGAGAGAGAAATGGAGAGGGAGAAGAGAAAGGGGGAAAAAGAAAGGGGGAAAAAGAGAAATAGAAGGAGAGAGAGATATAGAGAGGAGGGGAGAGATAGCAATCCATATAGCAATCCATATTTTTTTAATGAACTTTTATTTAATCAGGGTCTCATTTTCAATTGTGCACTGAGAGCATAAAGTAACATATTTAAAAAATTACAAAATACAATAACAACTACATTACATTAGAACATCACAGCCATCATAAACAATCAATCAATTAAAACAATTGTCTTAGTTCCCTAGTAGCACCACGGAATCCAAATGTAATAAATTTTGCAAGTGATTACAAAAATGTGGAGCGTGAAAACTTAAAGCAGATTTACCTAATTCCGTGGAGACCCGAGGAATCTGAAGAGTTAATAAACCATGCTTGGTTTGGTATCAAATTATTTTAGATGTCAGCAACGAAGTCAGGTAAGTTGGAAGCTTCTGTAATAGGTCTTTGTAAACAAAAAGGGAGTAATTCACTTATCTTTGGGCCTTTAATGAGGACCAGCCAACCTGTTGATACAGGATGCAGTGGTGAGTATTAAAACTGTCCTCAATGATAAAACGAATGGCGCTATGGTGGACGGCATCCAAAGGTTTAAGAGTGGTGGCTGCTGCAATCTGGTAAATGGTGTCACCATAATGATCTGTCAGGAAGGTGGACTGTACAATCTGCTTCCTGATATTTTGGGAGAGGCAAGATCTTTAAAAATATATATATGTCACTTCAGCTTTTTAACTAGCTCATCCATACTTTTTTTAAACATGAAGTATTTGTCAATCCAGATGCTGAGATATTTGTAGATGGGAATCCGATCAATGGGAGACCCATCCAATTAATAAACATAGTGGGAGATATAGAGAAAGAGACAAAAATAGGTCAGACAGAAAGAGACAGAAAGAGAGAGATTATAATGCCAAAGGGGGACATTTGAATTTGCTCCTGATCCTCTGCAGTCCCAGAGGGAAAGCTAATAATTTCAGAATCATCCCAGAATATTCTATATTCAATACAAAACTCTCAAACAATTTTCTGCAGAATCATTCATTCCTGCAAGGAAGGAGAAGTGGAGAGAAGGCAGAGAGAGTGTTTGCTTCATACAATGATAGAAAGGTGACACACAGTGTGTGTGTGTGTGTGTGTGTGTGTGTGTGTGTGTGTGTGTGTGTGTGTGTGTGTGTGTGTGTGTGTGTGTGTGTGTGTGTGTGTGTGTGGTGTTAGGCACAATCTAGATGCAGCATTCAGCTCTGATGTTATTTTCAGTAATGTTGGTGATTTCACATCACTCACACTTCACTAACAGCTCTCAGGCTATTTTATGAGACTGCGAAAGCCTTCATCTGCACATTTTTCTTTTCCTTCTCTTATATTACCATAGGATCAATACCCAGGTTTAGTGGACACTTTCCCCCACTAAGTCATTGATTCAATCATTTTCTGAGCAAGGTCTGTAGCGTGTCTATTATCATAAAACCAGGCCTGACCTGGACTTTATTGCTACTAGCAGATGGTAACGCTAGGAGTGTGGGAGAGAGCCACTTGGCAGGAAGTTGCAGGTCTTAACATGCCATTTTTCACCACTAACAGAAGAAATGGCTAAGACACAACAGGATGGAGTGAAATCTTCTACTCCACATATTTTCTTATTCAACCTTTATTTAGGAGTCATGCTTAGTCCATGTTTTTTTCAAGGAGATGAGCTCTGTATGAACATTACAATAAACAATTACACCTATACATATCTTTATACATCTTCATCTTAATTTACAAAATACATGAAAAGAAAAACGTAATCATATGAAACGAACACATTCTTCAATAAAAAGGCCCTCTAACATCTGCCTGAATTGCCTTAGAGGCACCAACATAAGATGAAAAAAAACTAAAAGCTCGGTGGAGATGGAAGGGATCTCCAAGTTTAGACATCCCTGAGTCTGGGTCTGGTAACTTAAACTGTACGTCTGAAGGTTAACAATGAGCTAATGTATGGCGGATGTTTATGTAAGAGGTCTTTAAAGTCAAAAAGAGCGCAATGCATCGATCTACGAGACTTCATAGAGGGCCACCATACTTTCTGATACAAAATGCAATGATGTGTATTGAACCCATCAACCTTAATACTGCCTCCAATACAGTGGCAGCTACATTCATATAGACAATATGGCCATTGTCAATAAGGATTTATTTTACTCTATTTAACGAACGACAGGACCTGTTCATATGGAATAAGCCTATTTTCATTCTTAGTTTCTTAATGAACAGCTTTTAGGTCAATCCAGATGCCCAAATATACCGTATATAAGCAGGGATACAGTCAATGAAGGGCACCATCAAAAGTATGTATGTATAAATCACCAGATACATTTTTATGTGATATGGAAAATAAATGTGAAAAGTATTCAGAACCCTTCCCTTTATCCACATTTTGTTACGTTACAGCCTTATTCTAAAATTGATTTAAAAAAAGTATATATATCATAAATCTACACAAAATACTTCACAATGACAAAGTGAAAACAGGTTATCAGAAATGTTTGATAATTTATATATAAAAAATAAAAAATAAATACCTTATTACATAATTATTCAGACCCTTTGCTGTGAGACTCAATTGAGCTCAGGTGCATCCTGTTTCTATTGATCATCCTTGATATGTTTCTACAACTGATTGGAGTCTACCTGTGGCAAATTCAATTGATTGGACATGATTTGGAAAGGCACACACCTGTCAATATAAGGTCCCACAGTTGACAGTGCATGTAAGAGCAAAAACCAAGCCATGAAGTCAAAGGAATTGTCCATAGAGCTCCGAGATAGGATTGTGTCTGCAGCATTGAAGGTCCCCAAGAACACAGTCATATATTGCACAAATCTGGCCTTTATGGAAGAGTGGCAAGAAGAAAGACATTTCTTAAAGATATCCATAAAAAGTGTCGTCTAAAGTTTGCCACAAGCCACCTGGGAGACACACCAAACATGTGGAAGAAGGTGCTCTGGTCAGATGAAACCAAAATTGAACTTTTTGGCAACAACGCAAAACGTTATGTTTGGCGTAAAAGCAACACAGCTCATCACCCTGAACACACCATCCCCACTGTCAAACATGGTGGTGGCAGCATCATGGTTTGGGCCTGCTTTTCTTCAGCAGGGACAGGGAAGATGGTTAAAATTGATGGGAAGATGGATGGAGCCAAATACAGGACCATTCTGGAAGAAAACCTGATGGAGTCTGCAAAAGACCTGAGACTGGGACGGAGATTTGTCTTCCAACAAGACAATGATCCAAAACATAAAGCAAAATCTACAATGGAATGGTTCAAAAATAAACATATCCAGGTGTTAGAATGGCCAAGTCAAAGTCCAGACCTGAATCCAATCGAGAATATGTGGAAAGAACTGAAAACTGCTGTTCACAAATGCTCTCCATCCAACCTCACTGAGCTCGAGCTGTTTTGCAAGGAGGAATGGGGAAAAATGTCAGTCTCTCGATGTGCAAAACTGATAGAGACATACCCCAAGCGACTTACAGCTGTAATCGCAGCAAAGTAAACAAAGTATTAACTTAAGGGGGCTGAATAATTTTGCACGCCCAATTTTTCAGTTTTTGATTTGTTAAAAAAGTTTGAAATATCCAATAAATGTCGTTCCACTTCATGATTGTGTCCCACTTGTTGTTGATTCTTCACAAAAAAATACAGTTTTATATCTTTATGTTTGAAGCCTGAAATGTGGCAAAAGGTCGCAAAGTTCAAGGGGGCCGAATACTTTCGCAAGGCACTGTAAATGTCTTTGAATGGCCCAGCCAAAGCCTGGACTTGAACTCGATCGAACGTCTCTGAAGAGACCTGAAAATAACTATGCAGTGATGCTCCCCATCCAACCTGACAGAGTTTGAGAAGATCTGCAGAGAAGAATAGAAACTCCACAAAATAAAGGTGTGCCAAACTTGTAGCGTCATACCCAAAGAAGACTCAGGGCTGTTATCGCTACCAAAGGTGCTTCAAAATTCAAAAAAATACTGAGTAAAGTGTCTGAATACTTATGTAAATTAGATATTTCATTTTAAATTTGTAATACATTTGAAAAATTGTCTGAAATCCAGATTTTGCTTTGTTATTTTGAGCTAGTGTGTGTAGATTGATGAGGGGGAAAATATTTAAGGCTGTAACATAATAAAATGTGGAAAAGGTCAAGGGGTCTGAATACTTTCCGAATGAACTGTACATTTTTTTACCTGCATTAAGTACCCATTTCAGTTCTACAAAGGCTTTCTGCAGGGCAATAAAGGCAGATTAAAGCTATGACAGAGCCTGGTCAGCTGTGGGGGCAATAGCATACACCACAGGGTCATCTGAGGTCAGGTGAAAGCATTTTTTTTTTTTACAGATAAACCAATATTGTTCATGTAAGTGGTGAAAAGAACCGGACCAAAAATCGTTTTGTCCAGAAAATATGATTTGACACCATCAGTAAATACACACTATTCTGTCCTTTAAATCATTTCCAAACCAGCTACACGCAACCTGGTCCAGCCAAATGTATGAATGCCTATGGATAAGTAATGAGTAGTCCACAGTGTTGCTTTAGACAGGTCAATAAAAAGTGCTGCACAGTGTTTCTTCTTTTACAAACAATTAAGAACATCATTTAAAACCAAAGAAGTAGCAGAGATGATGCTATGACCTAGTCTGAAACCCGACTGATGGACATTTAGAATAAATGTTGAAGTTAAAAAGGATGTAAGTTGAATATTTACCACCGATTCTATAATTATTGCAAATCAAGAGAGTTTTAAAGTGGGGCGATAATTATTTAAGTCACAGGGGTCCCCAACTTTGTGAAGGGGGAGTATATGGCCACCTTCCAGACCCTGGGGATGGTACCAGAAATAATAGTAAGGTTATAAATATGTGTTAAAGATTCTGTAATCAGAGGAGCAGAAAGCTGCAGCAAGAAAGGATCAAGCAAATCAGCCCCAGTTAATTTATTTTACATCAATCTTGTTCAAGGTGTCTAGTACATTACAAGTACAAAATTGTTGAAATGAACACAAAGATTCAATAGAAGTGAATGGAACTTCCATTGAGCCAATTAGAGGCTGGGAGAGGGTCAGGCAGTCGACTGGCTGACCAGGGTAAATATCTACAGTACAGTATATGCAAAAGTTAAAGAGGCTCATCCACTAAACCAAAATGCACCCCAAATCACTAACAATGTCCTCTGCGCCTAAAATAAACCAAAATGCATCCCGAATCATGAACAATATCCTCTGTTAATCTGTTCAAAACACTTCGATTTTGAGAGGATGTATGGTTAGTCAATATGCTACAGTGGCTGGGTTAACACTGGCAGTCGTTTGATTGATGAGAAGACTGGCACAATCAAATAACTGTTGGAAGGAAAACGGTGTACTCCTTGACAGTGATTCACTGAGTGTTGACAGTACAATATATGGACAATAGCCCCTGTCACTCTGTGGCTCAGATGAAAAGCGTTTCCCCGATGCTGTCAAGCCTGACACCCAGCCAGCTGTCTTGAGACAAACTGAAAGGAGATGCAAGCTTGTAAACATCACCACTGTCATATGCCTTATCAAAGTTGCTTTATATCAATCAGTATACTGATCAAAGCTAATCAACTGATCTCCCGGTTCCAGCTCAGAAAAGCCTCCACGACAGGGAACACTAATTTGTCCACTGAGGCCAATATTTGATATTTTCTCTGCTCAAAAGGGGTGAAAACAAAATGGTCATCCAAAGGTTGAAAGTGTACCATATTTTCCAAAGACGTCAGAGCACAATCCCTTTCCCTACCATTCCGTTGCTCATGCTCTGGGCTCCAGGCGAGCTCCACCGAGCCGCAAACAAGATTCTATCGATTTGGCTACGGTTTGGATCCTGTGCCATGTCAGTCAGTCAGACAGACATGTAAATAATCAGATAAATCGGTGACTCACCATCAGAGCCTTAGTGAACGCAGTCCTGTTCTGCAGCCTCGTTCCACCCCACTCGATCCACGACTACCTCTTATTAGTCCCCTCTTCACACAGGCCGTCTCCATGGTAACCATCTTCCACTACCAATTTGAGGGCAGCGATGTGCCTCCGTCGGTTTCCAGCGAGGTCGGCCCCTGCTTTTTCTGACTGCTGTCAGAGCTGGGGAAACTAGAGAGAGTTATTTAGTCAAACAACCCATTCAGCTAATATTATGACATTCTGTTTGCCTTCTAATATCTCTCTTGGATTTCCACTTCTGTTTGTGCTTGATCTCCAGAGATCAAGTTATGCCAATCCGTGTAACTTTCAACCCTTATTTGAACAGAACCATAGGTTAGCAAAGTTCCCAACAGCAATCCCAAAACCTTACCACTGCTCCACCTGGCTATCAGCATAGCCTTGTCTGGCAGTTCAAAATAGTTAATTCAGCTGATATGGCTGACTTGCATGTAGTTCCTACTGACAAATGAGATGTACAAACTATGGCATAAGAAGATGACAAGCAGATAAGAGGCAATCCATAATTATTATTAAGATTAAGACAATAAGCGAGCTAGGACGGATTTAGTCAATATAACTATTTGCTCAGCACTTTTGAAATGTACAGCGCCATAATTCAGAACATGGGCCGTTCATACAGTGTCATCCCTGTACACCAAGTCAGAACCGTAGGATAAATACAGGGGGCATGTAAGCAGACAATGAAAGCTCTTACAATATTCGATGATTACATTTCTCTAAAACAGGTCATAGGCTGCATGTCAACCACCAAGTCAGAACAATAGGCGAAATTAAGAGGGGAAAATAGACCAGTGTTCCTTTGTGGACAAATTTTGTCATCAAACTTTGTCATCAAAGTCTGGCATTCTCTGGATTTATGGTGCTTTCAAGACAACTGGGAACTCTGAAAAAAACAAGATTGAATCATGATGACGTCAGTGATCTTCAGGTCGTAGCTCTAGAAAGAGGCCCGAGTTCCCGACTTACAATTCTGAGTTGGATGACCGTTCAAAATGTATTTTCCCATTCGGAGCTCGTTTTTTCCTGAGTTCCCAGTTGTCTTGAACTCACCGAAGTCAGATTAGCGTCCCACCTCGCCAACAGCCAGTGACATTGCAGGGCGCCATATTCAAAACAGAAATCTCATAATTAAAATTCATTTTAAAGATACACTTGTCGTTAATCCAACCATAGTGTCCAATTTCAAAAAGGATTTTTGGCGAAAGCAGAACATATCATTATGTTAGGTCAGCAACTAGTCACAGAAAGCATTCAGCCATTTTCCAACCAAAGAGACGTGTCACAAAAAAACAGAAATGTAGCTAAAATTAATCACTAACCTTTGACGATCTTCATCAGATGACACGCCCAAGACTCAATGTTATACAATACATGCATGTTTTGTTCGATCAAGTTCATATTTATATCCAGAAACCTCAGTTTACATTGGCGTATTGTTCAAAAATGGCTCCAAAACATCCAGAGAAATTGCAGAGCCACATCTAATAACAGAAATACTCATCATAAACTTTGATGAAAGATACATGTTTTACATAGAATTAAAGATAAACTTGTTTGTAATGCAACCGCTGTGTCAGATTTTTAAAAAAAAGCTTTACGGCAAAAGCACAATATTCAATAATCTGAGAACAGGTTCAGCCACAAAAGCAAGCCATACAGTTACCCGCCAAAGTGTGGAGTCAACAAAAGACATAAATAGCATTATAAACATTCACTTACCTTTGCTGATCTTCGTCGGAATGCAGTCCCAGGACTCCCGCAAGAAATTTTTGTTTTGTTCGATTACGTCCATATTTATATCCAAATACCTCAGTTTTGTTTACGCGCTTAGTTCACTATTCCAAAGGCACAATGTGCGAGCTCAAAATCCATACGAAAAGTCAAAAGAGTTCCAATGATGATGATGATGATGTCAAATTATGTTTACAATCAATCTTTAGGGTCGTTTTATAATAAATCTGCAATAATATTCCATCCGGACAATAGCAGTAAACAGCTGATTGGCCTCAGCCTAGTCCACTTGTTGAAACAGTTCTTATTCAACACCCTTCCACAATAGAAGCCTCAAACAACTTTCTAAAGACTGTTGACATCTGCTGGAAGCCTTGGGAAGTGGAATCTGGCCCCAAAGACACAGCATATTGGATAGGCAACCACTTAAATGAAACTACAAACCTCAGATTTCCCACTTCCTGGTTGGATGTCTCAGGTTTTTACTTGCCATATGAGTTCTGTGATACTCACAGACATCATTCAAACAGGTTTTAGAAACTTCAGAGTGTTTTCTATCCAATACTACTAATAATATGCATATATTCGCATCTGGGACAGAGTAGCAGGCAGTTTACTCTGGGGACCTTATTCATCCAAGCTACCAAGAAGTTTTAACAGTTGTTTTTAGCGTGGCAGAAATCATGCTGGATTGACAGCATGGCCAATGTTGAATGTTTATCATTTTAAACTGGGAAAGAGAACCATAATCCAAGAATTGGGACAACACACCCACTCCACAGAATAGCAGGCTAGTGATTGCTTTGCAATGCTTGCATTTAGCCACTGATTCCTTCCAAACCACTCATTGTTGAATTTGCGATTTCCAACTTGTTGTGTAATGTTTATGTGCAATGGCCGATTAGCACCGATATGTTTTAGCTATAATTTCTCTTCATATGACAAGGATTAAAAAGTATTTGCGAGTAGGGTTGTCGACTTGATTCATGACCGCTAGCTAAAATTTTGAAAGTATGATGTTGAAATTATCAGTCCAATCAAAGCTACTCTAGATATAATGTGATTTGACATCATTTTATCTGTGGTCAATGACCTTGAGCCTTTTTGGATGGGCACTTCTAATGTAACTCTATGGCAGCACCCAAGGGCCTTGAATTTTCGAGCTCCCCCTTTAGATTTGGCAGTGACGTAGTGTCCCCATGAGTGACAGAACCCTGAGCCAATCACGGCGCAACTAGAGCTGAAGCACCTGCATTTTGGAGCTGCCTTACTCAAGAAAGCAAAAAAGAGACAATGTTTATATGGAGATTTTATTATTATTGTTTACATTGTTTGCAAACTGATATGTAACACATTAATACCAAAACAACATGCAAAACAGGCAACCCCAAAAACATTTTCTAAAATGTATTTATTTATTTGCCAAAAATCTGGGGCTCAAAACAATCTTTCAGACAGAATCCTTACAAGGGAACAGTGGAGTTACAATTACTTTACTGTAGCTTCTGGGCTTGTTAAGCATGTTAAGGCCTTGCTCCACAGGGAGCAAAGAGGAGTAGCTCTAAGTAAGCAAATACTGTCATCTATGTTGTCAAGTATAATTATGTCCTAACACAACACTTAATCTTGTCCAGATCAGCAGAATAGAGACAGAAACACTGACTACCTCCTCTGCCAGGAAAAGCAGGGTATAAAAGTCCTAACCAAACACAATGGGGATTTGTCTGAGACTGTCACGTGTTGGCATGGGGTAGGACACTGAAGGCGCTCGCTGATATACCGTATCAGTGATTCATCAGAGGTTGGCAAGTCTCTGCCTGTTCCTTGTCTGGGTGCTGCTCTACTCTACTTCACTTCACTCCAGAGGGCCAGACACTTCAGGACACCACAGACACAGAGACATGAACTCTCTAACAGGCACTGTTAGATAACAGTGTTCTCGGACTATACCATAATGGTTCAATTCAACGGAAGAGTGGATTATAAAGATACAGAAAAGGCATTCCAACATCACACTCATGCATGCACACACATCACTCATACTTACTCTTTCTTCTCCACAGAGCCTATGCTTTGAATGCCTCCACTCACAGTGCACATATTAGGGCACTGTTATCAGTCTGTCTGTTCCATTCTCACATGTTGTTCCACCACAATTAGAATCCTCACAGCCGTGACATCATAGCAGAGGACACAGAACATGTCCTTGGACTCCTCTTTACAATAAAACCCAGTGCTCCCCTTTCACCAGGGCCCTAACCGTGAGCGCACAACGGTCCTCTGTGTGTCAGTTCAGCTAAACCTAAGGTATGGCAGAGTAGGGTGTGTAGAAGTTGAAGCTCATTTTATGCATTTCTACACAATAAAAAAAAAACTCCAAAATGCTATTTGAGGAACAGCAAAAATGAACAAATATGACCCCAGACATTAATTATCACCTCAACATTAGGTTTAAATGTCTGTGGAACGGCATGTACAATGTCAACCACCACTCAACCTCATCATACACTGACTAATTTACTTGTGGAATGGGGCATACAGTGCAACATGAAATAGATGCATATAAAGTATTCAAAGTATTTACACCATTTGACTTTTTCCACATTTGTTGTGTTACTGCCAGTATTTAAAATGGATTAAATTGACATTTTGTGGCACTCGCCTACACACAATACCCCATAATTTAAATGTGGAATTATGTTTTTAGAAATGCTTACTAGTTAGTTAAAAATTAAAAGCTGAAAAGTCTTGAGTAAATAAATGTGTTATGGCACGCTAAAATAACTTCAGGAGTTAACATTTGCTTAACAAGTCACATAACACGTTGCATGGACTCACTCTGTAATAATAGTGTTTAACATAATTTTTTGAATGACTATCTCATCTCTGTACCCCACACATACAATTATCTGTAAGTTCCTTCAGTTGAGCAGTGAATTTCAAACAGATTCAACCACAAAGACCAGGGAGGTTTTCTAATGCCTCGCTATTGGTAGATGAGTAAAAACAAAATATCCCTTTGAGCATGGTGAAGTTGTTAATTACACTTTGGATGGTGTATCAATACACCCAGTCACGACAAAGATGCAGGCGTCCTTCCTAACTCAGTTGCTTGAGAGGAAGGAAACCATTAATACATTGCTTTATGTGTTAAAATCAATGAAGGGGACTGGCATCACATTTAGACATATATCTCACCGGATGTATAAATATGAAGCATCCACTTGCCATTTCCACTCACTACCAAATATGGAAATAATTTGAAAGAAGGAAATCATTTGAAAGACATTTACAATAGGGGAAAAAACTGTAGCACTTGACAAATACTTAATAAGGATCACATGAGAAAACACTTTTCCATCAAGCAATTATCTCTCCAAATGGTAGTGATAGGAATCCCAGTTGCCGGCATTGGGAGAAGATGGAACAAAATTGATTTTGCCAGTCTTCTAATTGATAAAACATTTGATCTCAATACAGTTCTGTTCCTAAAACTAGAATCTGTCATGAACAGAGTGGACTAAGTTTAAAAGTGTAAAAAAAAGAAGTGTAAAAAAATAAAAATAAAAAATAAAAATCCTCTATGACTGATTTGTTCCCATTTGAAATGACAGGCTGTGGTCCATCTTGGGTTAGTTATAAAAGTCTTTGCTACAAGTCCCAATCGTTATTACATACAACGTCATGGCCCCGCCCAGCTGTGGGGAAAACAACCTGTGGTTACCTAGGTTACCCCATTGGCTCACAACAAAAACGTTTACCTTTTCACAATATTCTTGATACTACATTTAAGAAAAGTACATGTCTTAAGAATACGTTTCAACATTGCCTGCTCCCGAATGTTCTCAGTACTCATAAAAACGTAATATTGTAGGGCTTCCCTCATGACCCTTTTCATAAAGGTGCTAGCAGCCACGTGAACACAGACTATTCAGCTACAAGTAATCAGTGTTACAAATGGATTATACCAAATCAAGTTAAATGTCTTACCTGTGTGTCAATGGTGTATTGAAGGTGAAGTCAGGTGCAGGAGAGCAGAGTATAATGAATAGGCACACTTTTATTATAGTTCCAAAAACCAGAGCACTACATAAAACAACCACGCTCAAAAAACGGAACATAAAAGTAAAGCAGGTAAACTAACTTCACATAACATGAAACAATTACACACAAAACATGATGGGAAACAGAGGGTTAAATACAAGTAGATTGATTGGGGAAATGAAAACCAAAGGTGTATGGAAACAAGACAAGACAAATGGATGATTGAAAAATGGATTTAATTTATTCAACGGTGAAGGAGAAGAAAGCGAGAGAGAGAGATTTTGTAATTTTTTTATTTTCTGTTTCACTTACTTAACTAGCAAATGCAGCTGGCTAGTTTAGATATGACAGAATGGCGCTGGAGATGATGGCTGTCATTTTACAGACTTCTATCCAATTGTGCTATTGTGTGTGTTCTTTTGCATTATTTGTAACTTATTTTGTACATAATGTTTCTGCCACAGTCTCTAATTAAGACCAAAAAGAGCTTCTGGATATTAGGACAGCGATTACTCACCTCGTACTGGATTACGATTGTTTCTTTAATTAACCTCTCTAGGATAGGGGGACAGTCACGTCTTACTTGGCCAAAAGAAAGGAAACTGCAGAGCGGCAAATTCAAATAAAATTATATAAAAATCTAACTTTCATTAAATCACACATGTAAGATACTAAATTAAAGCTACACACGTTGTGAATCCAGCCAACATGTCAGATTTTAAAGATGCTACTATCTGATGATAGCACAACAGTAAACAAAGAGAGTAGCATATTTCAACCCTGCAGGCGCTACACAAAACGCAGAAATAAAATATAAATCATGCCTTAACTTTGACGAGCTTCTTTTGTTGGCACTCCAATATGTCCAATAAACATCATAAATGGTCCTTTTGTTAGATTAATTCCGTCCATATATATCCAAAATGTCCATTTATTTGGCATGTTTGATCCAGAAAAAAACAGCTTCCAATTTGCGCAAAGTCACTACAAAATATCTCAAAAGTTACCTGTAAACTTTGACAAAACATTTCTAAATACTTTTGTAATACAACTTTAGGTATTTTTAAACATTAATAAATCGATCAAATTGTTTTCAATCTATCTGTTTTCAAAATAGGATGAGAGGAAACTAAAGCTACTTCTCTAGTCTTGCCCAACTCTCAACAGTGTTACCCTGTTCCTAGATGGCCGTAATTCTTCATTGCACAAAGGAATAACCTCAACCAAATTCCAAAGACTGGTGACATCCAGTGGAAGCGGAAGGAACTGCAAACAAGTGCCTAATAAATATTGTTTCCCCATGTGAACTCATTGAACAGACAGTGACCTCAAAAATAAATAATTCTGAATGGTTAGTCCTCGGGGTTTTACCTGCTACATAAGTTATGTTATACTCACAGACATGATTCAAACTGTTTAAGAAACTTCAGAGTGTTTTCTGTCCAAATCTACTAATAATATGCATATCTTATATTCTTGGCATGAGTAACAGTAAGTTGAAATTGGGCACCCTATTTATCCAAAAGTGAAAATGCTGCCCCCTATCCCAAAGAGGTTTTAACAAGTCGGACGCAAAGGATTTACTTCAGACACCCAACAAGGCCCAAATCCCCATCATTCGCAGGAGAAAGAGACTGAGATATCGGGGATGTAGGTCTTGGTGCCTTGTAAGGATCCAACGGCGAGTGGGTAATCTGCCTCTACCATCAGTACTATTAGCCAACGTACAATCATTGGAATCCAAAATAGAAGAGCTACGATCACAAATATCCTACCAACGGGACATTAAAAACTGTAATATCTAATGTTTCACAGAGTTGTGGCTGAACGTCGACTCTGATAACATACAGCTGGCATGGTTTACGCTGCATCGGCAAGATAGAACAGATGCCTCCGGTAAGATATGGGGTGGTTTTTTGTGTATATTTGTAAACAACAGCTGGTGCACAATCTAATAGGAAGTCTTGACGTTTTTCTCACCTGAGGTAGAGTATTTATGATAAACTGTAGACCATACTATTTACCAAGTGAATTATCAGATATGTTTTTCATAGCTGTCTATTTACCACCAGAAACCGATGCTGGCACTAAGACCGCACTCAATGAGTTGTATAAGGTCATAAGCAAACAGGAAAACGCTCATCCAGAAGCAGTGTGGCCAGGGACTTTAATGCAGGGAAACTTCAACTTGTGTTACCTCATTTCTACCAGCATGTCAAATGTGCAACCAGAGGGGAAAAAAACTCTAGACCACATTTACTACACACACAAAGCTCTCTCTCACCCTCCATTTGGCAAATCTGACCATAATTATATCCTCCTGATTCCCACTTACAAGCAAAAACTAAAGCAGTAAGCACCAGTGACTCGGTCAATAAAGAAATGGTCAGATGACACAGATGCTAAACTACAGGACTGTTTTGTTAGCACAGATAGGAATATGTTCCGAGATTCTTCCGATGGCATTGAGGAGTAGTGACCATACGTACACACACCCACCAGATGCCATGGATTACAGGCAACATCCGCACTGAGCTAAAGGGTAGAGCTGCCGCTTTAAAGGAGCTGGACTCTAACCCGGACGCTTACAAGAAATCCAGTTATGTCCTCAGACGAACCATCAAAAGGGCAAAGCATCAATACAGGATTAAGATTAAATCGTACTACACCGGCTCCGAACGCTCTTCGGATGTGGTAGGGCTTGCAAACTATTACAGACTACAAAGGGAAGCAAAGCCACGAGCTGCCCTTTGACACGAGCCTACCAGACAAGCTAAATTACTTCTATGCTCACTTTCGGGGCAAGTAACACTGAAACATGCATGAGAGCATCAGCTGTTCCAGACGACTGTGTGATCACGCTCTCCGCAGCCGATGTGAGTAAGACCTTTAAACAGGTGAACATTCACAAGGCCGCTGGGGCAGACGGATTACCAGGATGTGTACTGTGAGCATGCACTGACCAACTGACAAGTTTCTTCACTGACATTTTCAACCTATGCCTGACTGAGTCTGTAATACCTACATGTTTCAAGCAGACCACCTTAGTCCCTGTGCCTAAGAACACTAAGGTAACCTGCCTAAATGACTTCCGACCCATAGCACTCACGTCTGTAGCTATGAAGTGCTTTGAAAGGCTGGTCATGGCTCACATCAACACCATTATCCCAGAAACCCTGGATCCACTCCAATTTGCATACCACAGATGATGCAATCTCTATTGCACTCCACACTGCCCTTTCCTACCTGAACAAAGGAACACCTACATGAGAATGCTATACATTGACTACAGCTAAGCATTCAACACCATAGTTCCCTCATAGCTCATCACTAAGCTAAGGACCATGGGACCAAACACCTCCATCTGCAACTGGATCACGGACTTCCTGACGGGCCGCCCCCAGGTGGTAAGGATAGGTAACAATACATCTGCCACGCTGATCCTCAACACAGGGTTGTGTGCTTAGTCCCTTCCTGTACTCCCTGTTCACCCACGACCGCGTGGCCATGCACAAATCTAACACCATCACCAAGTTTGCTTATGACACGACGGTGGTAGGCCTGATCACTGCCAACAATGAGTCAGCCTACTGGGAGGAAGTCAGTGACCTGCCAGTGTGGTTCCAGAAAAACGACCTCTCCCTCTACATGAGTAAGCTCAAGAAGCTGATTGCAGACTACAGGAAATGTGGGCCCATCCATGTGGTCTACAGGAAACGTGATCCCATCCACGGATGTGGCCGCAGTGGAGCAGGTTAAGAGCTTCAAGTTCTTCCAAATCACTAAATACTTAAAAAGGTACAAACACATGCACACAGTCGTGAAGGCACAACAGCGCATCTTCCCCCTCAGGAGGCTGAAAAAGTTTGTCATGGGCCCTCAAATCCTCAGCTGTACCTAGGGCTGTGGCGGTCACAACATTTCGTCAGGTGGTGATTGTCAAGCAAATAACCTTCGGTCTCACTGTAATTGACCATTAATTAACATAAACACATTTAGCATCTCCTGCCTTCCACACCTTTAAAAAGTTTAATAAATCCATGTAATATAGCCGACACCTTCACAATAAATCCATTATTTATTTGAGACAGGTCTAAAGAAGCATGATATTAAGAAAATGTAGTCTCTTTAAGAAGAACAGAATAGCATACTCTGAGTTGTCCTTATGTTAGGTCCTGATCTGGCTATGCCAATTTCTGTGGGCTACACTAGTTCATTTAGCAGACAAGATTTGCTTAGAATTCCGTGGCATTATTTTATAGTATGAAGAATATAATTGGACGAACTGAATAAAATAGAAAGGATATTTTCTCCAAACAATTTAAGGGAGTGTGCACACGCAGGGAGGTGCATTTTTATGGTGAAAATTATCTTCCCCAAACTTGAACCTCACACGCTGCTTATGTGTGCCAGTTAGGCTCTACACCCCTTGTAAAGCCCATTAATGTGCTTCATTTTAAGAAGTTATTTGGCCACTTTAGTTGCGATACAAATGTTATTAAAACATATAGGCCTATGGGCTAGGCTACTTGAGGCGTGCGACTATGATTAGAAAAAGTCACACAAAAAAGGGCTTTGTTTCTTATGCTGGGCATAATTCACAAGTGATAATATATAGATCACAAGTGATAAGCTAATATTGTCACCCATCAGACTATTCTTGGTTTAATCTTGTCTTTACATATATTATTTAGTATATGTGTGAAATTTGTTTTAAATTTAGAATGGGCCATTATCATGTAGCTGTATTGAAACAGGGCCAATGGGAAAAGAATATGTCATCTATGCACTTAAATAGTGAATGTAGGACGCTTTTCTCCGTGGTTTATTTTCCTGCCAGCCAGGTAGGCTATACTCCTGTTGTAAATATAAGCAGGATTTAATATTAGAAAAGTTAGGCAGGTCTAGCCTATAAAAAGCTGATCCTCCTATTTTTAGGCCATCACTCCCTTTTCTCACGCAATTGCATAGCCAATTGAAATATTGCGCAACATGAACTCATGGCCTCTCATGAAGTGAGTGATTAGATTTTCAAATATATTTGCATTGATGTCAGAGTTATTAGAGGGACAATAAAGTACTACTACTACTACTAATGACCATGAGCAGCATCAGAGCTTGGAGAAGCCTAATTACCGTGACTAAACGGTCACGTGGAATTTGACTGCCTTCATGACTCATGACCTCCGGTGTGGCAGTAATATGATCACTGCAACAGCCCTAGCTTTACCATTGAGAGCATTTTGCCTGGTATGGCAAAAGCACCGCCCTCAATCGTATTGCACTACAGAGAGTGGTGCGGACACCTCAGTACATCACTGGGGCTGAGCTCCCTGCCATCCAGGTCATCCAGTATATCAGGCGGTGTGGTAGGAAGGTCCGGAAAATCGTTCAAGACTCCAATCACCCAAGCCATAGACTGATCTCTCTGCTTAAAGCAGTACTGGTGCATTAAGTCTGGCACCAACAAGCTTTTGAACAGCTTCTATCACCAAGCAATAAGACTGATAAATAGCTAACAAAATAGCTACAGAGACTATCTGAGTTAACCTTGTATCCTCATAGACATTTTAATTTGTATTTTTGTCTCTATGAACGCACAAAGGGCCCTACACACTCACTTACTCCATCATCTACTCACTCACACATACCATGCACATACATTTACACACGCACACCCACTCACATTCAAGCTGCTGTTACTCTGTTCATCTTATATCCTGATGCCTAGTCACCTTACCCCTATACATATCTACCTCCATCATTCCAGTATTCCTACACATTGTAAATATGGTATTGGAACTGGCCCTGTAAATAATATGCTTACTTACTTATTGTGTTCTTCATATTTCTTCTTATTTCTCATGTGTTTTTTTCTGGTATTACATTGTTATTGATTATTGTTATTGATTATTGCATTGTTGGGTTTTGAGTTTGACTGTACATTGAAACTATATAAGTGTAAGTACCATAGTGGTACCATGGTATGAATGAAAGTACCATGGTACATTTTTGTAAGGGATAGGCCTTTCCCTACATTGGAGAGGGATTTTTGACCTGGTTACATGTACATTGAACAACACACCAGCTTTTCTGCATTCTTTTGGTTATATCTGTATAACAAAAAATCGACAACGAATTTGGCTCTTTTACAATGGGAGTGAATAGTCTACTACAGTGGAGGCGTCATAATACCCAGAAAACCTATCCAATTTGACGTCTGGGATTTTAGAAATTTGTCATATAAAGTCTGTGTTTTGTGTAGACTTAAAGGCGCTGCATGGTTAATCCGACTTCTGCATTGGCCGTGTAGCATTTGCGGTGATATGGCCTCTGCAGAAGTCGGGGCATTCACACTTATTGCACTTCGTGGAGCAGCGCAGAGCTGTTATGAAGGAAGTTGTCAAGGAAGTGAGTTTGATTTTATACAGGACCTCCCGCCCTCACCCACCGTCAACCAATCATGTCAATGTGGAGCTTTACGGAGCCCTCTGCATTGTTACAAAATTTGAGAGTTGTAAAGCAATGCGGAACAGAGCTCAATTTGGCCTCTGCCTGCTTCCGGAGGTGCCACAGTTGTCACACTATGCATACGACGTCTCAGACCACATTTACAGATCAAGCATAACTTGTCTCTTACCCTGGCGTTTTGTTTTGATAACTGTGTAATTATCTCTCGGATAAGGTAAGTTTTATCATTATATTTACCTAAATTTTCAACATTTCTGAATGCTAATTAGCAACAGAGAAAACCTCAGCAAGACTACAAATTCCTGTAGTAAGCTCCAGCATGTCAACTCAACTGACACAGTCAGCTGCCATTCACCAGCTCGACCAGAGACCTTATGTGTCCAATCCATTAACTTCTTGTGTCCCCTTTCGCTGTTTTAGCTAGCCACTGGCTACACTTTAGCTAGCTAGTAAGCAGAGCAGTATATCAAACAATTATCTAGGCTAAGTAGAACAAAATAATTATTTGTACAGTCTGTCAACGTTGGTGTCTATTTCAGATCTTATGGCATTTTTCAAGGATGAGCATAAGAGCATTAATATCAAATCAAATCAAATGTTATCTGTCTTGTGCGCCAAATACAACAGGTGTAGTAGACCTTACAGTGAAATGCTTACTTTCAAGCCGTTAACCAACAATGAGTTTCAAGAAAAAAGTAAGCGATAAGAATAACAAATAATTAAAGAGCAGCAGTAAATAACAATAGCGGGGCTATATACAGGGGGTACCGGTACAGAGTCAATGTGCGGGGGCACTGGTGTTGACTAATTGAGGTAATATGTTCATGTATGTAGTCATTAAAGTGACTATGCATAGATAACAACAGAGTAGAGCAGCAGCGTAGGGCAATGCAAATAGTTTGGGTAGCCACTTGATTAGCTGTTCAGGAGTCTTATGGCTTGGGGGTAGAAGGTGTTTAGAAGCCTCTTGGACCTAGACTTGCAGCTCCGGGACCGCTTGCCGTGCAGTAGCAGAGGGACCCGTTTATGACTAGATGGATGGCAGGACGATTTGCCCCGGTGAAGTACAATGAATAGGTGAGAAGACCACCAAGTGGTACCGTACACGCATTCACACATTCTTGATTTATGGGATCCTTCTCACTATATGATTAATATCAAGTGATCAAATCCCAAGTGATAAATTAAAAGTTTATGAAAAAACTGCACTTGTCCTCATGTGAAAATGACAGTTTATTAAATATTCTACAGCTGTAATGTCATCAAACTTTGTTTATATAGCACATTTCTTACAACAAATGCATTTCATGGTGTTCAAAGTCATGCAATGAAAGGCATGTGGCACTTCATCCTTCCTCTTGACGGGTCTCTATAGGTGACCAGGGGATTTTCTCTACCGCCTGTCAATGCCTCGGTGGAGCTCATAAATGTAGTGGAGCAGCAGGATGCTGTACGGCAGGCAATAGTTGGACAGTGCATCAACCCCAACTGGCACACCATGAGGAGAGGGAGGTTGAGATCCGCCAAGCGCGTTACTCCGTTGCTGCTAAAAAGGTTCCTCAGATCACAGTTGTTGGATGGGGAGTTGTCTGTAAAGTGGGGCACAGATAACGAAGAGGAGGGCACCAGACCATCTGTTGAGGCATCAAGGCAAATGGCTACAGGAATGGATGTGCAGGAGTCAGGGCTTTGGGTCGCTGGGTCGCTGGATGGTCTGGTTGACACCACAGCAGTGATGGAGGTCAAGTGCCCCTATGCTGCAAGGGACCTTACCAGTGAAGAGGCAGTGAAGTCAAAGCATTTCTATATCAAGGACGGAGGGTTTTACAGCCTCCGTGGTGACCATCCTTTCCGGCACCAGGTCCAAGGTCAGCTCTATATCACTGGAAGGGTCACCTGCTTCTTCCTTGTGTGGACCACCAACACAACAAACACCTCCATCACCATCCCCATCAGCGTGTTGACCTCTGACAGACTCAAATTTCTCCTTCTGTCAAATTTCTCCTTCTGGAAGCCAATTGTCCAAATATATTCCATATGGTTCACACACACACACACACACACACGACTCCCAGAATAGGTTATTAAATTACATACAATATTTGCGCAAAGCAGCCAACTAATGTAATGTAGTTAACGTAAGTTCAAAGGCTGGTCTGAGTGTATCTTCTCAGTTTCATTCAGTAGTACAGCAAAATTTGTTATAAATGTCCTTGTTTTTGAAAGAAAAGCTATTTTTTTTGTCCATTAAAATAACATCAAATTGATCAGAAATACAGTGTAGAGATTGTTAATGTTGTAAATGACCTTTGTAGCTGGAAGCGACAGATTTTATATGGAATATTTACGTAGGCGTACAGAGGCCCATTATCAGCATTCATCACTCCTGTGTTCCAATGGCACGTTGTGTTAGCTAATCCAAGTTTATCATTTTAAAAGGCTAATTGATCATTCGAAAACCCTTTTGCAATTATGTTAGCACAGCTGAAAACTGTTGTCCTGAAAAGCAATAAAACTGGCCTTCTTTAGACTAGTTGAGTATCTGGAGCATCAGCATTTGTGGGTTCGATTACAAACAAATAACTTTCTTCTGAAACTCATCAGTCCATTCTTGTTCTGAGAAATGAAGGCAATGCCATGCGAGAAATTTCCAAGGAACTGAAGATCTAGCCCAACTAAGTAATCATTAATGATTTGCATTATCTCAATTATCATTCTGTCACTGCATGACAATGTACATTTGTTATTATGGCTCACAAATGTTATTGTATTTGAAGGAGAAAAAAAAGACATGTATTTTTGGGAAATGCTCTAAATAGCAAGTTGTTCAGGGCCCGGTTTCCCAAAAGCATCTTAATAACTTAATCATTAGAACTATAAGATCCTATGGTTCTAACATGAATTTAGCCTTACAATGCTTTTGGGAAACTAGGCCCAGTTGCATTTATTTTCAAACCAATAAGCCTACATGAAACCAAAGTTGCACTATCGTACTGTCAAATTAATGAAAATAACAATTAGGCCTACATCTATCACAACCTACATTTTAAATAGTCACCAAAAAGGAGGGCTCCCAATGCCTGGTTCAATTAATGCATGGCTATCAGATTACAAGGTTTACAAGGCCGAGTTCAAATGTCAACATCAAATTCAAAGCAATCTGTGCACTGCCTAAACGACTGACTGGCAAAGCAAATGACACTGTCTCTGCCCTCTTCTTTCTAAAAGTGACAGAAAAGGTTCACAGACTGGCAGCTGCTCTCTGAGCGATGCTCCACATAGCCAGACATTGTATACACTAAACAGACATTGCAGTTTAATCTGGATTGGAATGATTTTAGAGTACCCTTTTGATTTTTGTTGCCTACTTTAAATTGTTGGTCTTGAGCTTGGGTATAGCGACTGCCATCCTGGCACTGTTGTGGCCCTAGGTGGCTCCCCTACCATAATTGACTGTCCAGCCAAAAGGCCCTAGAGCCAGACCCTGCCAAAGCCACCACTGGGCTCTCTCCCCCAGGCCTGCCCCCTGCCTGCCACTCAGAGCCCCAGACGTTGTGGCTCCCAGCCTGGACACAACCCAACTCCATGGGTTGTTAAGGAGGGAAGTAGACTGATTACAGCCAAAATACCTGTATGTCATCATTGCCTTCAGTCTCTGACCTGAAAATGACTGGCAACGCTACTGACCCATGACAGTTTTGTGGTGGACTGTGTTTAAGAGTTACTTTCACTTACTATAACCACGAAAAAGAGATATAAAACAAATATCTGATAATCATATTATATCAAGTGGCAAGCCTCTTATTTCTGGAGTGCAGCTCCTTTTCTTTTCTCACCTTTCTCGTCCTTCTCTTTTCATACGGTATCTAACCTTCTAACCGGGCCCCATTTCTGCACTCTCTTCAGCTTGGTATGAAGCTCAGAGTAGCTTATCTAAACTGTCAATCAGAAGTCAGCAGCATCAAAACCTGTTCTGTTCTCTATAAGAGTAACATGGGGAGGTGGGGGGGCTGCTAGCATTTGGCACAATTGTTCAGGTAATTACAGATTTGAAGGTGAATGTGAATTACATAATGTTCCCTCAAACAACGCAATCCAACGAAGCCTGAGGCGAACACAACAGAGGAGAGGGCTTTGTGTGTAGGGTGGCTAGGCTGATGTGGCTGATGGAGAGATAGAGAAGTAATGGGAAGGGGAGGTTAAGTGAAGGAGAAAGGAAAGGGAGCAAGAGAGTGAATATGAGGTAGAGAGAATAATAATAAGAGGTAGAGTAGAAAAAGAAAGTGTGAGTGAAAGGAAGAAGATTGAATTTCATCTTCGCAGGGACGGGAACACTGCCTTCACCAAAACAAAAGGATAAAACTATGACCTGCCGCTGGTCTCTGTCTCAGCCTGGCTGACGGATGGAGTGTGCTCTCCCTCTCTCTTCCTCTCTCTCTCCATCTCTCTGTGTCAGTGTCCAATATCAACTTCTAAAACAATTATTGAAGTGCCAAAGGGAGTGTAGAGCCAGTGACAGCCAACAGACCAGGGAAGAGTATCTGTCCAGCTAACAATTCTAGGGACAGAGAACAGTTTTGTAATATTACCCAAAATGTTCATTCCTATTAACAAAAACCTTCTGATAACCAGCTTGTTCCATTAAATCAAATTATTTATATAGGAACATTCTATCTATGATAAGGTGTAAAAGCAAAAAACTCCCTTCCGATAACCTTTTTTAGCTTGTTTTTCATAAATGACCAGCATGTGTTAAAAGTTGAAACTGGAGAACATTCCCAAGGAGCCATTGATGTCAAACAGAACTTATCCAGAACGTGCTTACAATGTTCTACGGGACGTTGCAAGAACATTAATGTGTCCAGTTTTCAGGGGGTTCAGAGAATGTTCAATCAACATCCGGCCAAACAAACAGAGAACACGGTTGCCATGTTCTCAGAATACAAGATATTCATGTTCAAGGCACATTTCATGGGAACGTTCCAAGAACATTTCTGTTGTTGTTGTTAGTTAGTTGTTAGGACGTCGTCTGATGGTCCCCAACTAAATATTCTACCCAAAAATACATCACACCTTGTTACTGTTGCCAAGCCCACCAAGGGCCTGATTGCTTATAGCTCTTTAAAGTCTGTTGGCAAAGTTAGAAATAGTCACATAGTCCTTTCAGCTTACACATTTGACATGCATGATTACAATAGCCATGTTCATTTATGCAATAATTGTTATTCAACATGTCCTCAACACTGATTTGAACTCACACCCTCTTGTTTCATAGCATTCAGATCTTCCTGCCATGCCAACATGCCTGTCAGCTATCAGTTGATTTGACTATTCTCTCATTATTTATTTCATTGACTTATTGCAACATTTGAAGGGCTTTCTGCATTGTTGTCTAATGTTGGTGGGGTATATATTCCTTATTCACTATGATCAATAAAAGTTTTTGTTGAGTGTACTTTCAACAGAGCTGAGATTTACTTCAAAGTGCATTCACCCCATTGCCTACACTGATAAAGTTGTTTCAGATTTACACAAGTGATTTAGATGCACTATTGTAAAGTGGCTGTTCCACTGGATGTCATAAGGTGAATGCACCAATTTGCAAGTCGCTCTGGATAAGAGCGTCTGCTAAATGACTTAAATGTAAATGTAAATGTAAGTGCCTTGGGAGGAGGGGACAGGGCCTAACTTTACTGGCCCAATAAACACATTCCCCATAGATAACCCTTATTGGGATACTGCTTAGGTTGTTTATTATTGGTGCTAGTAGCCTGGGTTCAAGACCTACAGGGGGGGATCTACTACCACATTCTTAGTAATATATGTTAATGTTGTTATTTGGCAACTGTCACACCCTGATCTGTTTAACTTGTCTTGTGATTGTCTCCAAACCCCACCAGTTGTCTCCCATTACCTTATGTGTATTTATATCTGCGTTTTCTGTTTGTCCGTTGCCAGTTCGTCTTGTCCCGTCAAGTGTTCCCATGTTTCCTGTGCTCTAGTTTTTGCTTTTTCTAGTCATCCCAGTTCTGACCTTTCTGCCTGTCCTGACCCTGATCCTGCCTGCCGTCCTGTACCTGCCTGACTCTTTGGATTACTACTCTTTGCCTGCCTTGACTTACCTGGGTCTTAGCCTGAGCCATGATAGTACGAACTAGCCATGACTGACCCAGCAGGCTTGGACCAGCTCCGCAACGCTGTCTACTCCCAATGAGTCACCATTGGAAGGAGTTACTGCAAAGCCTTATGGAGCGACTCCATACCCTGGCAGAATGCCATGGCCATGGGTTGAATACATTGCTGGAGCAATTCCACGGATTACCAACTAGGCAGCAAGCCACAACAGTAATCCCCAGACTCTCAGCAACCCCGCCACCACCGTCACTTCTTCCTAGCCTACCTTGGTGTACCAAGAACCCCTCTTCTCTCCTCCTTGAGTGCTACACTGGAGATTCTGTAACCTGCCGGGCATTTATCTCCCAGTGCTCCCTCATCTTCGAGCTGCAGCTTTCTTTGTTCCCCTCGAACCTCTCAAAGATAGCATACTTGATAACGCTGATGTCCAGGAGGGCCCTGGGCTACGGCGTTGTGGGAGCAACAGTCCACCATTTGCCTCAGTCTGGAGGAGTTTGTGGCGGAGGTATGAAAAGTGTTCGATTCTCCGTTGTCAGGGAGAGAGGCTGCTCGTAAGCTGCTCCAACTACGTTGAAGAATTCGGTGTCACCCGAGTTCCCTTTGAGATCACAGAGGGCTGTCGACTCGCCTCCTCTGGAGCCCGTGCAACTGGGCAGGGCTAGATTATCTCCTGCTGAGTGCTTACACAGACTGAACACCAACAGCTGTTTGTATTGTGGAGCTACGGGACAATTCTTACCTAGCTGCCCATTACAAGACCAGGCTCATCAGTAGGAATGTGTACACTGGTGAGCCATACGGGGAGTTTCCAATTTCTCAATACTCGTAACCCCCTCTATGCTACTCTGTTGTGGGGAGACCAGTCCATTGACTCTGGGGCTGACGAGAGCTTTATGGACACTACCCTGGTGTCAGAGCTGGGTATCTCCACTCAACCCCTTTCCATTCTGATGGACGCCAGAGCGCTGGATGGGTGCTCTATTGGCAGAGTCACCCACAATACGGTTCCTATCAACCTGCAAGTGTCAGGCAACTACAGTGAGGCTATGAAGTTTCTGCTTCTGGAGTCTCATCGTGTACCCATAGTTTGGGGGTTTTCATGCGCCCCAGAGGCACAACCCCCTAATCGACTGGGTTGGAGTCTGTTTTGCCATGCACATTATCTGAAGTCAGCCGTACCTGGAAGAGAGCCTGGTCTTCTCAAGACCACCGAAAAGGTATCCACAACAGGCGGACCGCCACCAGACCCCTGCTCCCCGCTACCGTCTTGGGCAGATGGCTTTCCACTCGGGATCTGACCCTCCGTGTGGAGTACCGCAAACTTTCCCCCTGTTTAATCGGCCATTTCCCCATCTCTAAGGTCCTTAGCCCCTTTGCTGTTCTCCTTCTGTTGCCATGCACCCTCTGTATACATCCCACTTTTCATGTATCTAGAATTAAACCCCTGTCTCACAGCCCTTTGTCTCCTGTCTCTGATTAGGAATCACATCAGCTGTAGTCATTGTATTTTGATCTGTAATTGTATACATTCATTTTCTTGCAACGTTCTCTTGAAACGTTTCTAGAACATCAATATATTATGTTCTGAGAACATGTCAACCATGTTCTGTGAATGTGGTGTGACTTTGAAGAACTATTCTCCTAACCCACAGAAAACTGAGCACGAATGCTTTTGCAACGTTCCTATTGAACATTTCTAGAGCATTATTACCTTAAGTTCTGAGAACATGATAACCACGTTCTGGGTAAGTTCAATTTGACATTAAGCGAATGGTCTCTTGGAAACGTTCCTACAACGTTCATTTATGACCTAATGAGACTCTTAAGGGAACATTCTCTAAAGTTGTCGGAACATTTGTTGTTAGCTTTGTGTCACAGAGAGCGAGAGGGAAGGGAAGAGAGAAAAGAGGGGGAAAGGATAGGAGGAGGGAGAACGAAATAATCATCATCAAAATGTAGATTTAATGAAAGTTAAGCCTCATTGATTAGGCTGACAGTGCACATATGAGTGTGTGTATGTGTTTTTGTTTAATTAAGCTGTATGTCAGGCATCTTTGGATGAAAACAAAACTATTCAGGGCAAAAGCAGATTATGAGATTAAGTGATGCAACCAGGAAATATAAGTAAATAATAATACTGCATGTAAATTAATGTACTAGCAAAATGGGTTGGAACTCATTCCTCTTCAGCTTGCTAAAAGAAATGTGTGTGGATTTGCATCCCTTCAGTGTGTGTGCCTGTGTGAGTGAGTGAGATGATGACTTTGTAATGGCATCTCTGAGAGGTGGGAAATGAATCTCTTAATCAGTGCACGGCCTGTTAGCATAGCAATGGCCTCTAGGTGGGGAATTACCTGCAGAGCATCTCTGCCTCCAATTACTTTTGCCTTTTCTTTTAATCTACTGTAGCTGAGCATTGACTGGACGGCCCTGCCTAAGACTAGATGGCCAGGCAGTGGCCAAACCAATCTGGGATAATACAGTAAACTCTCCCACGCTATTATTTTACTAAGACCTCCAAACAATGTTAGAGCAACACTGAACTGCTTATAACATCAACATAATCATAAAAGTATCCCAGTAAGCAAAATTACGCTGAAAATAGATATTTTAGACGTCTTTTCCAGACATTGACATCACGTGCATTTCTGGTGCTGAATGAAAGGTTAGAAGACATCCTTTCCAGACATCAAAAATCCATCTTATAATGACGTTTTGAAAGACGTCTTATATACGGAAGTCAAAAATACATATTTTCTGGACGTTGAAATCGGTTGCGTTTTAGGTGCTGAGAGAAAAATAAGTATTTCTGGACATCGAAAATATATTTTTTCTTGTACGTTGAAAATATGTAATTTACAGACATTGAAAACACGTATTTTTTGGTAATTGATTCTATGGCCAAATTTCAACTGCTTTACAATCTCAATTAAGTAACCATGATATCAATAAGAAAGAGGAGCCAACTGGAGATTGCAACAAAATAGACCCAAGGTCCCGAGCTTAATGATGAGTTTGGAGGGTACTATGGTGAATACTGAGCTGTAGTCGATGAAAAGCATTCTTACGTAGGTATTCCTCTTGTCCAGATGGGTTAGGGCAGTGTGCAGTGTGATTGCAATTGTGATTGCATCGTCTGTGGACCTATTGGGGCGGTAAACAAATTGAAGTGGGTCTAGTGTGTCAGGTAGGGTGGAGGTGATATGATCCTTGACTCGTCTCTCAAAGCACTTCATGATGAAGGAAGTGAGTGCTACGGGCCAATAGTCGTTTAGCTCAGTTACCTTAGCTTTCTTGGTGGCCGTCTTGAAGCATGTGGGAACAGCAGACTGGGATAGGGATTCATTGAATATGTCCGTAAACACACCAGCCAGCTGGTCTGCGCATGCTCTGAGTACGCGGCTAGAGATGCTATCTGGGCCGGCAGCCTTGCGAATGTTAACACGTTTAAATGTTTCACTCACGTTGGCTGCGGTGAGGGAGAGCCCGAATGTTTTGGTAGAGGGTCGTGTTGGTGGCACTGTATAGTCCTCAAAGCAAGCAAAGATGTTGTTTAGTTTGTCTGGGAGCAAGATATCGGGGTCCGCAACGGGGCTGGTTTTCTTTTTGCAGTACGTGATTGACTGTAGACCCTGCCACATACCACTTGTGTCTGAGCCATTGAATTGTGACTCTACTTTGTCTCTATACTGATGCTTAGCTTGTTTGATTGCCTTGCGGAGGGAATAGCTACACTGTTTGTATTCGGTCATGTTTCCGGTCGCCTTGCTCTGATTAAAAGCAGTGGTTCGCACTTTCAGTTTTGCTCAAATGCTGCCATTAATCACGGTTTCTGGTAGTGGAAGGTTTTAATAGTCGCAGTGGGTACAACATCACCGATGCAGTTGCTAATAAACTCGCTCACCGAATCAGCGAATACATCAATGTTGTTGTTCGACGCTATCCAGAACATATCACAGTCCATGTGATCTAAGTAATATTGAAGCGTGGAATCAGATTGGTTGGACCAACGTTGAACAGACCTGAGCACGGGCGTTTCCTGTTTTAGTTTCTGTCTATAGGCTGTGATCAACAAAATGGAGTCGTGGTCAGATTTGCCGAAAGGAGGGCGAGGGCGAGGGAGGGCTTTGTATGCGTCACGGAAGTTAGAGTAACAATGATCCAGAATTTTAACAGTCCGGGTCGCGCATTTGATATGCTGATATAATTTAGGGAGCCTTGTTTTCAGATTAGCCTTGTTAAAATCCCCAGCTACAATAAATGCAGCCTCAGGATATGTGGTTTCCAGTTTACATAGAGTCCAATGAAGTTCTTTCAGGGCCGTCGAGCTTCACGACTGTGATGATAATCGAAGATAATTCTCTTGGTAGATAATGCGGTCGGCATTTGATTGTAAGGAATTCTAGGTCAGGTGAACAAAAGGACTTGAGTGACCATATATTGTTGTGATTACACCATGACTCGTTAATCATAAGGCATATATCCCGCCCTCCTTCTTACCAGAGAGATGTTGGTTTCTGTCGGCGCGATGCGTGAAGAAACCAGGTGGCTGTACCGACTCTGATAACGTATCAGAGCCATGTTTCCCGTGAAACAGAGAATGTTACAATCTCTGATGTTTCTCTGGAAGGCAATCTTTGCTCGAATTTAGTCTACATTGTTGTCAAGAGACTGGACATTGGCGAGTAGTATACTCGGGAGCGGTGGGCGTAGTGACCGTCTACGGAGCCTGACCAGAAGACCGCTCCGTCTGCCCATTCTGTGGCGCCGTTGTTTTGGGTCGCCTGCTGGGATCCCATCCATTGTCCTGGGTGGTGAACCCAGAGGATCATACTAGAAGATTCATTACACTGTTTCAACTGGATGGAAGTAACACATGCATTTGCAAACCGAGCACAGCAGACTTGGTGTGTGCATGTATGTATGTGTGTGTGCATTTGTATTTGTGTGTACTATACGTGGAAATAGTTAGGAGCACTCAACACCCAACATATGGCAGCAGGTGTATGGGGGTGTTTGAGTGGGTGTGTGTACTGTGCGTGTGCATGCGTGTGTGTGTGTGTGAGAGAGAGGGAGAGAGAGTGAGCAGATTGCAGAGAGTGCATAGTGCGGAGAGAGAAAGAAGCAGAGGGAGAGAGAGATGAAAGATGAGGAGTTTAGAGGCACCCAACACTTTGTACAGCAGATGCAACATTCTGTCTGGCACAATGATCTGTGGGGCTGCTCTATTTATATCTCCCTCTCTGTCACACCACAGCCAGTAGGTAAGTTGCTGGCGTTCGCTACAGGAGAGAGAGAGAGCTGGAAAGAACGAGAGCAAGAGAGATGGATAAAGAGTGAGAGAGAGAGAGAGAGAGAGAGAGAGAGAGAGAGAGAGAGAGAGAGAGAGGAAAGGAAGGAAGGAAGGAAGGAAGGAAGGAAGGGGAAGGAAGGATGGGGGAAGGAAGGACAGGGGAGGAAGGACAGGTTAGGTTCATCAGTAAGCAGAGAGTGTTGATATTCAAATTCAGGAAGATGTGAGATTGTGGGGTTGGCTCACAAACTAAATCATAACAGTTTGGTTCAGAAACACAAGGTTAACTAAAGCTAAGATCACAAATAGGGTGGGTGGGTGGGGGGGGTGACAAACAAAACCAGTGAAGCTTGGAGGGGTCCCAAGCTGGGAAAGGGTTCTTAGTCCATCTCAAATACAGGAAATACCTGCCTTGTCTCAGGGCTGGCAGGCCAGACAGCGCCCTTTGAGAGATAGAAGATTGACTGTGAGACAAGAGAGGAGTGACTGACTGTGAGAGTGGGGAGTGAACAAGCAGAGTTGGAACATAAAGGGAGGGGTGAGCTGTGCCTTTTGGAGCCCCATATAGTAAGAATAACAGCCATCTTCCATTAGCTTTTTTCCTTCCACTTTAACAACTACAAGAGCTGGGAATAAAAGAAGGAATTGAAAGCCTAAATGGGTGTTGATAATGAGTTGGGGAGAGAAAAGCAGATAGGGGGAGAGAGAGAGAGAGAGAGAGAGAGAGAGAGAGAGAGAGAGAGAGAGAGAGAGAAAAAAAATTCAGAGAGAAAAAGAAAGAGGTAAATGAGAGCGAGAAAGTGAAGTGAGAAAGTGATGGCACAGCAACAAATCCTTCAGTTCTCCTCTCACATGGAGAAAGACAATGTAGGAGATAACATTTTAAGACTCCCACCACCAGATACTACCAGATACTATAGGGATAAGTACGTAATAGAAAGCGGCAAGGCAGCAAGAAAGCATGGCGCCTTGACTTGGACTTCTCTTCTTCTTATGTGGGTGGAACAAAAGCCTTATTACAAAAGCTCTTTGATTTAACAAGCTGTGCAGTGTGGAAAAAAAGTATTGTGGGAATTTTCTCCCTTTTCCATCTCTCTCTCTCTTTCAAGCTCTCTCTCCTCTCTCCTCTTTCTGTCATTCATCTCTGAAGCTGTGTCACAGTCTTAAAAGTCGGGCAACCGCTGCATGTTAAACACTTTCTGTTTGTAATCAATCAGCACAAATGTTACAAGAGCAGAACAGGGTTCATTACACCAGAGGCTCAGAGGAATGACACCAGTCTGCACATCCATCAACTTCACACACCACAGGGCACTGCAATATAACACTCCCTACTCGCCAGCAAGGGCACATGAGCGTGGGTGTCCTATAGCGTGGCAGGAAAAGTCATTCAAAACCAATTAAAATACCATTGGAGAAGGCGATTGTCTAAGAGCAGGTTGAATACCTGATGCAGGTGGAATATAAGAAACTGGAAATGCAATTGGTGAAATGTCACCTCTTCTGTCAATTTAAATCGCTAAATTCACATTTGAGAGAACTGCTAAACCCTGCCACCATCATTCTTTTGAGTACAAACCAATTTCAGTCTGAAATGTTTTCCCCGCGACATAGTGCAGCACCTTGTCCGTGCTTGACCATACCATGGTGAAACGTGTTGAGACCGGGGAGAAGAATAAGATGTTTGTGAACACTCCAGCTGTCAGACGCACAGAAAGAGAGAACGAGAGAGAAAAAGAGATGAACAGAGAGAAACAGAGAGAGAGCGAAAGAGAGAAAAAAAACTTGACCCCTATCACCTTCCCTCCCTTCTTTACCCATCCTCCACTCCTCCCCCTTCCCCTCCCCCTTCTCCCTAGTCTCTAGACATCTGCATTGCCTCACACAATTTTTAAATGATCTGGCTTAAAGGTCTAGTTTTGGAGACCCCTATCACCTTTCCTCCTTCACCCCCCCCCCCTCTTCTCTCTACACCCCTCACCCACAGTGAATCATAAATCCATCTCCTCATTTGTCAAGATGCCTTTGCCTCTGAAGTTCAGGAATGTCTTTCCTGGATCTGAGACTCTGTGAGTTATGGGAACACCTGGAAGGGGGGAGAGAAATTGAGAAGAGGGAGAGAGGGAGGATGAAGGAGGGTTAAGATCTACCCCCTCATCCTAACACCTAAATATGGCAGTTTGTTGACAGGGAAGGAGCCTGATGGATTGATTGTGCTAGTCATCTGTATTTAGTTTGGGAGATGAGCATTTGAACTCTAGAATGAGCATGGAAATAGGGCCCTGTCCGGCGGTAACATCAGAGACAGAGGGAGGAGAGGTTGAATGACGGGACGGGCATATTTTAGGGGAGTGGAGGTTATAAAAACAGAACATGGGTGAGGTCGTGCCCTGTCCTGGCTCTGTCGTTCCTGCACAGCAAGTCTGCATTCCTCAAGTCTGCACGCTCTAAAGTCATCCAGCCCACAGCAGCTTGCCAGGCTCAGTACACACCAGGCAGATGTGTTTGTGTTCGTGTGTGAGAGCAAGAGAGAGTGAAAGAGAGAGAATGACAATTACTGACAGAAGAAAAGAGATAGGTGTGTGCTATAGCAAATGCTTGGGTATGTGCTTAGCTGTGCATTGTAGGATAGTGCCTGTGTACACTACACAACCTAAAGTATGTGGGCACCTGCTCGTTGAACAACTCATTTCAAAATCATGGGCATTGATATAAGTTGATCCCTCCTTCGCTGCCATAACAGCCTTCACTTTTCTGGGAAGGCTTTCCACTAGATGTTGGACCATTGTTGCAGGGACTTGCTTCCATTCAGCCACAGGAGCATTAGTGAGCTTGTGCACTGATGTTGGGCTTTTAGGCCTGACTCGCAGTCTGCGTTCCAAATTCATCCCAAAGGTGTTCGATGGGGTTGGGGTCAAGGCTTTGTGCATGCCAGTTAAGTTCTTCCACACCGATCTCGACAAACCATTTCTGTACGGACCTTGCTTTGTGCATGGGGGATTTGTCATGCTGAAACAGTAAAGGGCCTTCCCAAAACTGTTGCAATGAAGTTGGAACCTGTCACGTTCTGACCTTTATTCCCTTTGTTTTGTCTTTATTTAGTATGGTCAGGGCGTGAGTTGGGGTGGGCAGTCTATGTGTGTTTTTCTATGTTTTTCTATTTCTATGTTTGGCCTGATATGGTTCTCAATCAGAGGCAGCTGTTTATCGTTGTCCCTGATTGAAAACCATATTTAGGTAGCCTAGGTTTCACTGTTGGTTGGTGGGTGTTTGTTTCCGTGTCAATGTTTGTCACCACACGGGACTGTTTCGGTTTGGTTTTCGTTCATGTTCACATTTATTGTTTTGTATTTCTTAGTGTTCAGTTTATGTTTTATAATAAACGATATGGACACTTACCACGCTGCGTTTTGGTCCGATCCCTGCTACACCTCCTCTTCAGAAGAAGAGGTGGAAATCTGCCGTTACAGACCCACAGAATCGTCAAGAATGTCATTGTATGCTGTAGCATTAATATTTCCCTTCACTGGAACTAAGGGGCCTAGCCAGAACCATGTAAAACAGTCCCAGACTATTATTCCTCCTCCACCAAACTTTACAGTTGGAACTATGCATTCAGGCCGGTAGCGTTCTCCTGGCATCAATTAAACCTAGAATCATCCGTCAGACTGCCAAATGGTGAAGTGTGAGTCATTACACCAGAGAACACGTTTCCACTGCTCCAGAGTCCAATGGCTGCGAGGTTTACACCACTCCAGTTGATGCTCGGATTTGCGAATGGTGATCTTAGGCTTGTGTGCGGCTGCTCTGCAATGGAAACCTATTTCATGACGCTCCCGACGACCAGTTTGTGTGCTGACGTTGCTTCCAGAGGCAGTTTGGAACTCGGTAGTGAGTGTTGTAACTGAGGACTGACGGTTTTTACACGCTACGTGCTTCTCCATGTTGAAAGTCACTGAGCTCTTCAGTAAGGCTATTCTACTGCCAGTATTTGTCTATTGAGACTGCATGGATGTGGGCTCAATTTTACGCACCTGTCAGCAACGGGTGTATCTGAAATAGCAGAATCCACTCATTTGAAGAGGTGTCCACATACTTTTGTATAGTGTGTATGTGTGCTATACTGTATCACACTGAATGGTGCCGGAGGGAATGGCGCTCGTTTTACGGGCTGCTGACCAATTGTGCTATTTTGTATATTTTACACCGATCTTAACTTTCATTGTACATGTTTCCGCTATCGTTTCATATGACCAAAAATATATTCTTTCTGGATATCAGAACAGGTATCACTAACCTTGTTTTGGACTAGGATTTCTACTTCAATGAGTCAGAGGCGAAGGACATATTGATTAATAAACTGGACGAACTCCATTCGAGAAAATCCTATCTATGGACATTAACAACTGTGATATAGTGTGCTTCTCAGAGTCATAGCTGAACAATTACATGGATAATATACTGTACACCTAGCTGGTTTTTCTATGCATTGGTCGAACAGAACAGCAGAGTTCGGTAAGATTGTGGGGGAGGGGGTGTTGTGTCTCTTTTATTAACAACAGCTGGTGCACTCCAATATTAAGGAAGTCTCGAGGTTCTGCTCACTTTGAGTTAAAATACCTCATGAAAGCTGTATAGCATTTTTCTTAGCTGTCTATTTACCACCACAACCAATGTTGGCACTAAGACGAATTACAAAGGGAAACCCATCCAAGAACTGCCCAGTGACACAAGCCTACCAGACGAACGAAATGCCTTCTATGCTCACTTTGAAGCAAGCAACACTGAACCATGCGTGAGAGCAAAAGCTGTTCCAGATGACGGTATTGTCACACTCTTCGTTGACCTTTAAACAAGATAACATTAACAAGGCCGCAGGCCCAGACTGATTACCAGGACACGTCCTCAGAGAATGTGCTGACCAGCTAGCAAGGGTCTTCACTGATATTTTCAACCTCTCCCTGAACCAGTCTGTAATACTTAGATATTTCAAGCAGTCCACCATAGTCCCTGTACCCAAGAACGCCAAGATAACCTGCCTAAATGACTATTGCCCCGTAGCACTCACATCTGTAGCCATGAAATACTTTGAAAGGCTGGTTGTGGCTCACTTCAACACCATCATCCCAGAAACCCTGGACCCACTCCAATTCACATACTGCCGCAAAAGATCTACAGAAGAAGCAATCTCTATATGCACTCTACACTTCCCTTTCCCACCTGGTCAAAAGCAATACATACAGATTGTGAGAATGCTGATCATTCAGTACACATCATCTTTCAACACCATAGTACCCTCCAAGCTCATCATTAAGCTAAGAAACCTGGGACTGATCACCTTCCTCTGCAACTGGATCCTGGTCTTCCTGATGCACCGCCCCCAGTTGATGAGGGTAGGAAACAACACATTCACCATGCTGACCCTCAACACAGGGGCCTCTCAGGGATATATGCTCAGTCCCCTACTGTACTCCCTGTTCACATGACTCCAAAACCATGATTAAGTTTTCCGACGACACAACGGTGGTAGGCTTGATCACCGACGACAATGAGACAGCCTATAGGGAGGAGATCAGGAACCTGGCAGTGTGGTGCCAGGACCACAACCTCTCCCTCAATGTGGGCAAGACAAATGAGCTTATTGTGGACTACAGGAAATGGAGGGCTGAACACGCCCCCATTCACATCGAGTGGGCTGTTGTGGAGTGGGTTCCTCTGTGTCCAAATCTTGGTGTTCACAGTCGTGAAGAGGTTACGACAACACCACTTCCCCGTCTGGAGGCTGAAGAGATTTGTCAAAGGCCCTCAGATTCTCAAAAAGTTCTGCAGCTGCACAACTGAGAGTATCTTGATTGGCTGCATCACTGCTTGGTATGGCAATTGCTCATCATTTGACCACAAGGTGCTACAGAGCGTAGTGTGTACGGTCCAGTAGATGACTGGGGCCGAGTCCCTGCCATCCAGGAAACCTATACCAAGCGGTGTCAAAGGAAGGCCCTACAAATTGTTAAAAGCTCCAGCCACCGATGGCATAGACTGTTCCCTCTGCTACCGCACGCCAAGCGGTACCAGAGCGCCAGGTCTGGGAACTAAATTCACCTGAACAGCTTCTACCCCCAAGCCATACAACTGCTGAACAGTTAATCAAATAGTTACCTCGACTATTTACTGCTTTATTAAATTGTTTTTTATTTGAATTGTTTTGCACTGACTCCCTTGCCCTGGCTCTATGCACACTCACTAGACTCTACCCACAAACTCAGACATACTACACTGACATGCCAACACACACACACAAGCTGTTCAGGTGAATTTATGTCCCAGATCTGGTGCTCCGGCTACTCTGTTTATTATACAGTGCATTTGGATTCAGACCCCTTTACTTTTTCCACATTTTGTTACGTTACAGCGTTATTGTAAAATGTATTAAATTGTTGTTGTTTTTTCATTAATCTACACACCATAATGACAAAGCAAAAACAGGTTTTCAATATTTTTGCTAATTTATAAATCATAAAAAAATGAAATATTACATTTACATAAGTATTCAGAACCTTTACTCAGTACTTTGTTGAAGCACCTTTGGGGACCTTAAATGCTGACGACATGTTTTGGTACCCTTCCCCAGATCTGTGCCTCGACACAATGCTGTCTCGGAGCTCTACAGACAATTCCTTTGACCTCATGGCTTGGTTTTTGCACTTTCAACAGTGGGACCTTATATAGACAGGTGTGTGCCTTTCCAAATCATGTCCAATCAATTGAATTTACCACAGGTGGACTCTAATCAAGTTTAAGAAACATCAAGCAGGAGGAAACAGGAGGCACCTGAGCTCAATTTCGAAGTCTCATTGCAAAGGGTCTGAATGCTTATGCAGGTAAGGTATTTCTGTGAGATAAAAAACAAACAAAAAAACAACTGTTTCCACTTTGTCATTATGGGGTATTGTGTGTAGATTGACGAGGAAAATGTTTTATTAAATCCCTTTTAGAATAAGACTGTAACGTAACAAAATGTGGAAAAAGTCAAGGGGTCTGAATACTTTCTAAATGCACCATATCCTGATTCCTGAGTCACTTTTACCCCTACCCACGTGCACATACTTTATTACCTTAATTACCTGAACTAGCTGGTACTGGTTCTCCTTGTATATAGGCTAGTTATTGCTTTTATTGTGTTACTATTACATTTTTATTCAGCAAATATTTGTTGTATTTTTTTAAACTCTGCCTTGTTGGGAATGGACTCGTAATTAAGCATTTCACTGTAAAGGCTGCACCTGTTGTATTCGGCAAGTGACTAATAACATTTATTTGATTATGGGTCTATTTGTACTGTAGAGTCTGGAGTGAAGCCATGAGGATGTCAGGGCCACTGAGCGCTGTTGCTCTGCATATCTGCTAAGACAGGAGAGTGGAGTGGACATAAATCAATGGGTGAATGGATAAATCACATTTACGGCTGTATTTGTCTTTGCAGGGGTTATCTGATTTCCTTCTCCCTGTATTCCACTGCCTAACCATATACCATATCCTTTCATTTTACATTTACATTTTTGTTATTTAGCAAATACTCTTATCCAGAGCGACTTACAGTTAGTGCAGTTAGTCTTAAGACGTATGGTTTCAGATGTTTTCGGAAGATGGGCAAGGTCTCTGCTGTCCTAGCTTCAGGGGGAAACTGGTTCCACCATTGGGGTGCCAAGACAGGAAGAGCTTGGACTGGGCTGAGCAGAAGCTTTAGGGTGGGAGGGCCAAGAGTCCAAATGTGGCAGAATGGGGCACTCGGGTTGGGGTGTAGGGTTTGAGCATAGCCTGAAGGTAGGGAAGGGCAGTTCCTCTTGCTGCTCCGTAAGCAAGTACCATGGTCTTGTAGTGGATGCGAACTTTGACTGGAAGCCAGTGGAGTGTGCATTCAGAGTGGGGTGGGAGAACTTGGGAAGGTTGAACACCAGGTGTGCTGCAGTGTTCTGGATAAGTTGATGGTACAGAGAGTTGCAATAGTCAAGACTGGGGATGACAAGTGCCTGGATTAGGACCTGCGCCGCTTCCTGTGTAAGGGAGGGTCACACTCTACAAATGTTATAGATGTTATAGAGCATGAACCTGCAGTAACAAGTCCCTGTTTTGATGTTTGCAGTTAAGAACAAATTCTTATTTACAATGACAGTCTACCAGGGAACAGTGGGTTATCTGCCTTGTTTAGGGGCATAACAACAGCTTTTTACCTTGTCAGCTCAGGGATTCGATCTGGCAACCTTTCAGTTACTGGTCCAATGCTCTAACCACTAAGCTACCTGTCACCCCTTTTTTTGCACTCTGGGAGGGGGACTCAGTCGAGTTGCTAACTATGATGGAGAGGTCTTGGAGGGGCAGGCCTTCCCCGGAAGGAAGAGCAGCACCATCTTGTAAAGGTTGATCTTCATGTGTTGGGCGCACATCCAAGCTGAGATATCTGCCAGGCACGTGGGTGCCACCTGATGAAATAACATAAATACTGTCATTAAAATAATTGTCTCCTATAGCCAATCTCCAGGTCATCTCCAGGTCATATATTCTCACCGCCAGTGCACCGTTAAATCTATTTTTTCTTTCCGATAGAAAGAGGAGAAAATTTGAAAATCGAAGCAGAAAAAAGTGAAAAAATGAAATTAAACCAAATTAGGTAAAATGGAGGGAATTGATCCCTCTAGCAGAGAATGCAAGTACCATCGCACACGTAGAGACGGAGTGAGACGGAGTGGTGAGACAGATTTAGATTCATTTTCATGCTAGCCTGCATGATTAGTCCCCCCAATCAATGGCTCCACAGAGGATCTATCACTGGCAATATTTACACAGGCCAAACTAGCATGGGAAATTAGAATGAGGAGATGGGGAAGATGAAGAGAGAGGTGGGGGAGGATGGGGTAGAGTCAGTGAGTGAGTGACAAAGGGGGGAGAGAGAAAGCGAAAGAGTGAATGAGAGGACAAAGAGGGAGGGAGAGAGAGAGAGATGGAGAAAATGAGCAGGAGTGACAGAGCCTACACATTTCCCTTTCTTTAACAGTTTTTGTTGAAGTGTGGGAGTTTTGTGGAATGTACACTCAAGCTACAAATGCATCTTTCTACAGGAAATGGCCGATACTTCCCACTCTCTTATGTTTGGTTAATGTGAGAGTGTTCTCAGTAGATAGGACATCGAGCTGAGCCCTGTAATTGTTTCAGACAGTGGCCGAATTCCCATACAAGTGTACCCAATACTTAAATTGCATTCTATGTACTCATCATCGCATACTATGTTGCACATACCATTTAGTAAAAAGTATGCAGGATGCCACGACCATATCCTACCATACCCTTGTCTGTACATTATGCCTTGATTCTATTTTTCCGCCCAGAAACCTGCTCCTTTTAAATTCTGTTCCGAACGCTATAGACAACCAGTTCTGATAGCCTTTAGCCGTACTCTTATCCTACTCCTCCTCTGTTCCTCTGTTGATGTAACCCAGGCCCTGCAGCCCCCAGCATCACTCCCATTCCCCAGGCACTCTCATTTGTTGACTACTGTACCCGTAAAAGCATTGGTTTCATGCATGTTAACTTTAGAAGCCTCCTCCCTAAGTGTGTTTTATTCACTGCTTTAGCACACTCCGCCAACCCGGATTTCCTAGCGGTGTCTGAATCCTGGCTTAGGAAGGCCACCAAAAATCCTGAAATTTCCATCCCTAACTATAACATTTCCCAACAAGAAAAAACTGCCATAGGGGGCAGGGTTGCAATCTACTACAAATATAGCCTGCAGAGTTCTATCATACTATCCAGGTCTGTGCCCAAACAATTTGAGCTTCTATTTTTAGAAATCCACCTTTCCAGAAGCCAGTCTCTCACCGTTGCCGCTTGTTATAGACACCCTTCAGCCCCCGGCTGTGCCCTGGAAACCATATGTGAATTGATTGCCCCTCATCTATCTTCAGAGTTCGTACTGTTAGGTGACCTAAACTGGGACATGCTTAACACCCCGGTCGTCCTACAATCTAAGCTAGATGCCCTCAATCTCACACAAATTATCAAGGATCCTACCAGGTACAACCCTAAATCCATAACCATGGGCACCATCTTAGATATCATCCTGACCAACTTGCCCTCTAAATACACCTCTGCTGTCTTCAAACAGGATCTCAGCGATCACTGCCTCATTGCTTGCGTGCGTAATGGGTCCGTGGTCAACCGACCACCCCTCATCACTGTCAAATCCTCCCTGTAACACTTCTGCGAGCACAACTTTTTAACCGACCTGGCCCGGGTATCCTGGAAGGATATTGACCTCATCCCGTCAGTAAAGGATGCCTGGTAGCACTTCAAAGTGTTTTCCTCTCCATCTTAAATAAGCATGCACATTCAAAAAATGTAGAACTAAGAACAGATATAGCCCTTGGTTTACCCCAGACTTTGACTGCCCTAGACCAGCAGAAAAACATATTGTGGCGTTCTGCATTAGCATCGAATAGCCCCAGCGAAGTCAGGGAAGTCAGGAACCAATATACTCAGTCAGTTAGGAAACCTAAGGCAAGCTTTTTCAATCAGAAATGTGCTTCCTGTAGCACTAATTCCCCCCAAAATTGGGACACTGTAAAGTCCATGGAGAATAAGAGCACCTCCTCCCAGCTGCCCACTACACTGAGGACAGGAAACACTGTCACCACCGATACATCTACGATAATCGAAAATGTCAATAAGCATTATTCTACAGCTGGCCATGCTTTACACCTGGCTACTCCTACATCTTAGCATCTTAGCCAACATCTTAGCACCCCCGCTTCTCCTTCACCCAAATCCAGACAGCTGATGTTCTGATCAGCTGGGCTAGACAATCTGGCCCTGTCTTCTTAATCATTTATTTTATTTCACCTTTATTTAGCCAGGTAGGACAGTTGAGAACAGGTTCTCATTTACAACTGTGACCTGGCCAAGATAAAGAAAAGCAGTGCGACAAAAGCAACAATACAGAGTTACACATAAACAAATGTACAGTCAATAACACAAAATAATAGAAAAATAGGAAAAACGATGTACAGTGTGTGCAAATGTACAAGAATAGGGAGGTAGGCAATAAATAATGATCAGGCCCTACACCCAAACAAGGGCACTGTCGTTCATCCACCTCTGGCCTGCTCGCCTCCCTACCACTGAGGAAGTACAGTTCCCGCTCAGCCCAGTCAAAACTGTTTACGCTGCTCTGGCCCCCAATGGTGGAACAAACTCCCTCACGACGCCAGGACAGCGGAGTCAATCACCACCTTCTTGTAGAGACACCTGAAACCCCACCTCTTTAAGGAATTCCTAGGATAGGATAAAGTAATCCTTCTCACCCCCCTTGATTAAAAGATTTAGATGCACTATTGTAAAGTGGCTGTTCCACTGGATGTCATAAGGTGAATGCACTTGGTGTATAGCAATTTGTGAGGAGCGACCTGTCAGGTGACAGTCGCTCTGGATAAGAGCGTCTGCTAAATGACTTAAATGTAAATGACTTAAATGTAAATGTAAATGTAAATAGGCCAAATAAGAAAAAAAGGTTACAATTTAGCATTAATACTGGAGTGATAGATGTGCAGATGATGATGTGCAAGTAGAGATACTGGGGTGCAAAAGAGCAAGAGGGTAAGTAATAATATGGGGATGAGGTAGCTGGGTCTGCTATTTACAGATTGGCTGTGTACAGGTACAGCGATTGGTAAGCTGCTCTGACAGCTGATGCTTAAAGTTAGAGAGGGAGATATAAGACCCCAGCTTCAGAGATTTTTGCACCACGGGCGGGAGCGTTCCAGTCATTGGCAGCAGAGAGCTGGAAGGTAAGGCGGCCAGAGGAAGTGTTGGCTTTGGGGATGACCAGTGCAATATACCTGCTGGAGCGCGTGCTGCTACTGGTGGATGTTGCTATGGTGACCAGTGAGCTGAGATAAGGCAGTGCTTTACCTAGCAAAGACTTATAGATGACCTGGAGCCAGTGGGTTTGGCGACAGATATGTAGTGAGGTCCAGCTAACGAGAGCATACAGGTCGCAGTGATGGGTAATATATGAGGCTTTGGTGACAAAACGGATGGCACTGTGATAGACTACATCTAGTTTGCTGAGTAGAGTCTTGGGGGCTATTTTGTAAATGACATCGCCGAAGTCAAGGATCGGTAGGATAGTCCGTTTTATGAGGGTAGCATGATTGAAGGAGCATGAGTGAAGGAGGCTTTGTTGTGAAATAGGAGCCAAATCTAGATATCATTTTGGATTGGAGATGCTTAATGTGAGCCTGGAAGGAGAGTTTACAGTCTAACCAGACACCTAGGTATTTGTAGATGTCCATATTTTCTAAGTCAGAACCGTCCAGTGTAGTGATGGTAGTCGGGCGGGCGGGTGCGGGCAGTGATCGGTTGAAAAGCATGCATTTAATTTTACTTGCATTTAAGAGCAGTTGGAGGCCATGGAAGGAGTGTTGTATGGCATTGAAACTCGGCTGGAAGTTTGTTAACACAGTGTCCAAAGAAGGGACAGAGGTATACAGAATGGTCTCGTCTGCGTAGAGGTGGATCAGAGAATCACAAACAGCAAGAGCGACATCATTGATATATATAAAAGATTCGGCCCGAGAATTGAACCCTGTGGCACCCCCATAGAGACTGCTAGAGGTCCGGACAACAGGCCCTCTGATTTGACACATTGAACTCTATCAGACAAGTAGTTGGTGAACCAGGCGAGGCAATCATTTGAGAAACCAAGGCTGTTGAGTCTGCCGATAGGAATGTGGTGATTGACAGAGTCGAAATCCTTGGCCAGATCGATGAAGACGGCTACACAGTACTGTCTTTTATCGATGGCGGTTATGATATCGTTTACGACCTTGAGCGTGGCTGAGGTGCACCCATGACCAGCTCGCAAACCAGATTGCATAGCGGAGGTACGGTGGGATTCGAAATGGTCAGTGATCTGTTTATTAACTTGGCTTTCAAAGTCTTTAGAAAGGCAGGGCAGGATGGACATAGGTCTATAACTGTTTGGGTCTAGAGTGTCTCCCCCTTTGAAGAGGGGGATGACCGCGGCAGCTTTCCAATCTTTGGAGATCTCAGATGATACGAAAGAGAGGTTGAACAGGCTAGTAATAGGGGTTGCAACAATTGCGGCTGATCATTTCAGAAGAGAGGGTCCAGATTGTCTAGCCCAGCTGATTTGTACGTGTCCAGATTTTGCAGCTCTTTCAGAACATCAGCTATCTGGATTTGGCTGAAGGAGAAGCGGGAGGGGGGCGCTTGGGCAAGTTGCTGCGGGGGGTGCAAAGGCAAAGAGAACAAGAAAAACTTTTCAATGAGAAAACAGAAATCCACTCTGGGTAAAAAAAAAGAAAGAAAAAAACAAGTTTTTAAAGATGATCCAATACTCGTGATCATTTTAAAGATAACAAATCTACTTAGCCTACATCTGAACACCACTGCAGAAGCTTCACTATTCTGCAACTTCCCAATTAAGTAGCCTAGTTTAGTTGTTTGGCTACTTGAAGGGAACTAGAGAGCAGCCCATCTTTTCCAATGCATTGTGGAAAGGTTTGTATAAAATTCTACTACATGAGGAGCTGAAAAGAGTATAACATCCTGGTATTTCAACGCATTCTGAGAATGCGTCATGAGCGATTACGTTGTTTCCTGCTATAGGTTGATTTCAGTAACGCATCCCCATATATAACTAAGCAATCAAACAATCAATCAATATATAGCCCTTTTTACACCAGCAGCTGTCATAAAGTGCTTATACAGAAACTCAGCCTAAAACAAGCAATGCAGATGTAGAAGCACGTTGTCAAAGCCAAAATGAATATGACATTCGGGCATTTAAAATACATTGCGTGCACAATTATTAGGCAAGTGAGTATTCTGATCTTATCATTATTTCTATGTACATTTTCCAACTCCAAACCATATAAACTTCAATGCTAATTGGATTTAATCATTTTCAGGTGATATTTATTTGTGTAATGAGGGAGGGTGTGGTAAAAGTGAATAACACCTTATATCAAGCTGTGCATAATTATTAGGCAGCTTCATTACCTCAGGTAAAATTGGCCAAAAAAGAGATTTAACTGACTCTGAAAAGTCCCAAATTTTAAAATGCCTTTCAGACGGATGCAACACTCTTGGAATAGCTAAACTATTGTACAGTGACAACCGAACAGTCAAACGTTTTGTTGCGAATAGTCAACTGGGGCGCAAAAAATGCACAGAGAAGAAAAGGTGCAAATTAACTGGAAAAGACTTGAGAAGAATTAAACGTCAAGCTACCAGGAACCCATTATCTCCCAGTGCCACCATGTTCCAGAACTGCAACCTACCTGGAGTGTTCAGAAGTACTAGGTGTCAAGTAATCAGAGACATGGCCAAGGTCAAGAAGGCTGAAACACGACCACCACTGAATAAGAGCGTCAAGAGTCAAGATTGGGCAAAGAAATACCTGAAGACAGATTTTGTGGACAGATGAAATGATTGACTCTTGATGGACCAGATGGATGGGCCAGTGGCTGGATCAGTAATGGACAAAGGGCACCACTTCGAGTCAGGCGCCAGCAAGGTGGAGGAGGGGTGCTGTTATGGGCTGCTATCAAGGCTAGGCGTGCTGCTAGTGACCCACCTTGACAACATCCGGCGAAATTTCAGAGCGCAAAATTCAACATACAAAAATCGTAATATTAAAAATTCATGAAAATACAAGTGCCTCACATCGTTTAAAAGCTTAACTTCTTGTTAATCCAACAGCTTTGTCAGATTTCAAAAAGGCTTTACTGGTGTAAGTATACCATGTGATTATCTGAGGACAGCGCCCCGCAATACAAAATCATTAACAACATTTTCCACACCAGCATAGGTGTCACAAAAGTCAGAAATAGCGATATAATAAATCACTTACAGTGGGGCAAAAAAGTATTTAGTCAGACACCAATTGTGCAAGTTCTCCCACTTAAAAAGATGAGAGAGGCCTGTAATTTTCATCATAGGTACACTTCAACTATGACAGACAAAATGAGAAAATAAATCCAGAAAATCACATTGTAGGATTTGTAATGAATTTATTTGCAAATTATGGTGGAAGAATCTTTCTTCAAGCAGTGGTACAGGAAGAAGTCCTTAGCATTCAAGAAGGCCATGATCTTTATGCAGGACAATGCTCCATCACATGCATCCAAGTACTCCACTGCTTGGCTAACCAGCAAGGGCCTCAAATATGCCCGAATAATGACCTGGCCCACTTCCTCACCTGACTCAAATCAAATCAAATCAAATGTATTTATATAGCCCTTCGTACATCAGCTGATATCTCAAAGTGCTGTACAGAAACCCAGCCTAAAACTCCAAACAGCAAGCAATGCAGGTGTAGAAGCACGGTGGCTAGGAAAAACTCCCTAGAAAGGCCAAAACCTAGGAAGAAACCTAGAGAGGAACCAGGCTATGTGGGGTGGCCAGTCCTCTTCTGGCTGTGCCGGGTGGAGATTATAACAGAACATGGTCAAGATGTTCAAATGTTCATAAATGACCAGCATGGTCCAATAATAATAGAAGGCAGAAGAGTTTAAGCACTGGAGCAGAGGCATGGTCCTAGGGCTCAGGCCAGGTGGACTGGGGACCACGCATGGACTGGGGACAGCATGGAGTCATCATGTCAGGTAGTCCAGAGGCATGGTCCTGGGGCTCAGGTCCTCCGAGAGAGAGAAAGAAAGAGAGCATACTTAAATTCACACAGGACACTGGATAGGACAGGAGAAGTACTCCAGATATAACAAACTGACCCTATCCCCCCGACACATAAACTACTGTAGCAGAAATACTGGAGGCTGAGACAGGAGGGGTCAGGAGACACTGTGGCCCAATTCGAGGAGACCCCCGGACAGGGCCAAACAGGAAGGATATAACCCCACCCACTTTGCCAAAGCACAGCTTTAAATCCTATTGAGAACTTGTGGGCCCTTCTGAAACGTGAGATTTACAGTGAGGGAAGACAATATACATCTTTGAACAGCATTTGGGAGGCTGTGGTTGCTGCTTCAGTGAAAGTTGATCGTGAACACATCAAAAAACTTACAGACTCCATGGATGGAAGGCTCATGACAAGTGAGTTGGGAGATTATTTTTGTAATTTAGTTGCCTAATATTTGCCTAATAATAACATTTTGGATTGACTGAGAGCATTGTGTTTGTTCAACAATAAAATGAATCCTGAGGAATACAATTTGCCTAATAATTGTGCAAGCAGTGTATACTCGATTTTCTAAATGTTGCATACTGTTAATAAACTGTATTATATTTGCATACTCATAGAAACTTACTATTTGGGATGCAACAATGGGTATGGCTCTACACAAGGTGTGGGAGAGCTCAGCCTGGATGTCAGATGTGTGATTTGAGGTGAGTCAGAGTCAGGGATCAGGGTTAATTGTAGATCTCAGGTGTGCAGGGGTTGGAATGTATGCAGAGAGAAACATGATGATGTTGGGGGTTTACCGTACATACCTGGCCAAACATTGACTAGCGCCAAAGCCATTTAAAGAGATCTTCTGTTGAAGAGGTAATAATGATATTATGGAAGAGCTATGGAAATATATGTGAATGTTTATTTTTTCCAGGTAAATTGACTGAGAACACATTCTCATTTACAGCAACGACCTGGGGAATAGTTACAGGGGAGAGGAGGAGGATGAATGAGCCAATTGTAAACTGGGGATTATTAGGTGACCGTGATGGTTTGAGTGCCAGACTGGGAATTTATCCAGGACACCGGGGTTAACACCCCTACTCTTACAATAAGTGCCATGGGATCTTTAATGACCTCAGAGAGTCAGGACACCCGTTTAACGTCCCATCCGAAAGACAGCACCCTACACAGCGCAGTGTCCCCAATCACTCAGATATTTTTATTTTTTATTTTTTAATTTAGACCAGAGGAAAGAGTGCTTTCTACTGGCCCTCCAAGACCACTTCCAGCAGAATCTGGTCTCCCATCCAGAGACTGACCAGGACCAACCCTGTTTAGCTTCAGAAGCAAGCCAGCAGTGGTATGCAGGGTGGTATGCTGCTGGCAATTCCCCGTTTAGGAGCCATGGAAGAACATATCGTTCCTCCTGGATACAAACCTATTTCCCTCACCTTTATGGTTTGCTCTTTCCCTTTATTTCAATATCTGCTTATGTATGTACCTCTTTTTCTCTATGACATGTTCTCACTTGCTCTGCTCTAAGACACTGATACTGATTCAGGCTCAGCCCATTATGCTTCACTCCTGTCTGTCTACAATAAGCTGATCCCCTTGGTTCCCTTCCAAAAGGCACCTGAATCTCAACCAGACTGACACGCCAGCTACGCAGAGCTGTAATCATTTAGATGTAACACTGCAACATTACTGGCCAAGGCAGGATGGCGCACGTGTTGGCTGCAACAGCCTGTAGGGGAGAGTGGAGTAAGTTGAGCAAAATGGTTAGTTGAACCACCCCTTGTTTCTAGGAAACCATACAAAAAATGTATCATGTGACCAAATATTTAGGAAGAGGTCATCATTTCATGGAGTTTGTGAAGGAAGAAACCACATGGAAAAAGTACTCAAAAAGTTTTTTACATCAGTCAGGGTCAGTATGCATAGTATTTTTGCAGTGTGTCATGCATCTAAACTCAAGATAGTGCATTTTTATTGTTACAGAACAGACATCCTTATACCCAGTGTATTCAAACGTAAAACAAGCAGGGGTCTAGCCCCCTTGAGGTTCTTGAGAGACCATCCAAGGAAGTGAGAGAAGGGAAGATGTCCATTTGAGCAGCAGCAATGGATGAAAAAAATAGACTTAATGACACTGAAGAGGTACACTGACAAAAAAAAGAAAACAAACATGTACCTGTTCGAAAGAGAGTCTTTCTCATCTGATGACATAGAGTCTGAGTTTGCTAAACATATCAAGAATCTCACGGACCAGTTTCATGGGCTTAGTAGCCTCAAATGCATGCAGAGAACTTGCCTACAAATTGGCACATCGAAACAACATCCATGTTCCAGACAACTGGTCAAGAAACGGAAGGCTAAGTGATATTGAACACTGAGTGTTCAAAACATTAGGAACACCTGCTCTTTCCATGACATATACTGACCAGGTGAACCCAGGTAAATGCTATGATTCCCTTATTGATATCACCTGTTAAATCCACTTCAAACACTCTAGATGAAGGGGAGGAGGCAGGTTAAAGAAGGGTTTTTAAGCCTGGAAACAATTGAGACATGGATTGCGCATGAGTGCCATTCAGAGGGTGAACGGGCAAGACAAAAGATTGAAGTGTCTTTGAATGGGGTATGGTAGTAGATGCTAGGCCCACTGGTTTGAGTGTGTGAAGAACTGCAATGCTGCTGGATTTTTCATGCTCAACAGTTTCCTGTGTGCATCAAGAATGGTCAAAGGACATCCAGCCAACTTGACACAACTGGAGGAAGCATTTTAGTCAACATAGGCCAGAATACATTTAAAATATACAATACCAGAAATTCAACTTTGACCTACCAGCACCATCACCCCCTGGCACCGAACACCTACTTACTGTACCCAAGGCAGCTAAACTTACAGTACCCTGTCCCTATGCTCAATTTACCTTATACCCGGGATAAGTTGTGCCAAGAGACCTATTTTTGGGGGGGCAAGCTATGTTTTCAAAACTGTTGTGTTTGCATGAATTCTGATTATTTCCAGGAATACATAACATCCTGAAATATATGTAGATATCTTTGTTAGGAGGAATGCTATATTTCCCTTGACGTAGTGATGCTGAATATAAAAAAATGTCTCTCCCCTACGGCACAAAGCCCAATTTACATAGAAATGGCCAAATTACCAAGCACAGGCACTAGCAAATGGTGCCATCGTTCAAAGTGACTGGAAAAGAGTAACCACACATGCACCTCTAATACGCTAAAACCCGTGAGCTAACACTAACATTCAGAAAGGCCATGGTCAGCTTTGGAAGGAAGACGGTGAAAGAACTGAATCAGAGATATGATGGTATTTTGTCATCAAGTGCCACATATTCTCTTCTCTGTATCGATTCTCTCAGTGCTTGGCGATGATGTGGACAAAGCTCTGATGTCAAAGTCATGGCACACATACACGCAAGTCCTCTCCAATCATACTCAATTGTCCCTGACATGAACGATTGCTATTTACTCTGAGTGCCATCCACATACATGGTCTGACTGTGGCTGATGTGCTTGTGTTTATGTATTTCGAATGCGTCAGGGATGAGGAGAGTCCAGGTTTGTAGCGTGGAGTTGTGGCTGCAGATGCGCTGCCTGCTGTATTTAGAAAGGTCACAGCCTCTCCGGTGTTACGCAAGCGGAACCATACTGTAGGCCCGTCCAGCTCATTTAGACCGGCCACATCTCCCATGCTGCCTCGCCTTGAACCATACAAATCCTAAACTCACACTGCACTGCATTAGCATAGAAATATCTTCATTAAGAACACATGGCCACATCACGGCCCAGGTGGGTCTGAATGAGCCTCACTCGAAAGCCAAATGAAAGATTATCTCTATGAATGCGATCAGTTATTCTTCCCCCTTTCAACAAACTGTCATTTCCATAAGCATACTAATTCACATTTACATAGAGATGAAGACTTATGCTAATGAGCCAAACTCGGTGTGCTTGAAACGGGCCTCCGTAGAGGCTGCAGCACGGAGGCTTCAACAAGCTTCACCCAGAAGGTTACACAAATCTGTCAGCCACGTCAATCAAGAGCCGGGTGGGTTTTCACTCAAAGAAAAAGGAGAGAAAAAAGGAGAGAAAAGAAACAAGGAAATGCTGGAACAGCACCTAGTCCTGACATGGAGGAGCTAATGTCATGCTTGGCTAGCTCAGGGAAGCAGATAAACGGGACAGGATGTTAATACACAAGAGATTTGTAATTGCAAGACTTGCAAATGTGAAATTAATGTGTGGCCTTTCTCTAACTTTCTTTCTCTTTTAAGTGAGAGAAAGGAGTTTGTACACAAAAGCCACCCAGCAATTGGAACCAGTGGTAATTTGAGAGAGGGCGAGAGAGTGAGAGAGAGAGAACAACAGCACTTAAAGAAGAGAGAGCCTACAGAGGGGAACAGAAGATGTTTATGTTTTATACACTACTTCTCACACATAGACAACAGACCATTATAAAGCTCACTACCTGTCCAATTAAAACCACTTAATGTATTGCCTATTATCTAAATCATGTATAATAGCCAAATGATATTCAACTGTGAATGATTAGTCAAAGTAAATGTCAGAACTTTCTGCAGGCTGTTTACTGTTTTGTCATTTCTCTGTAGCCTTGTACTACTGTCTGTAGGCTGTGTATGAGACTTAATGTCATCAAAACAATTATCCTGTAGCATATTACTTAACAAATAGACTTGAATCTGCCTGTGAAAGGATGGATGTTTCATGTGTAACATAGGCCCATTATCTCAGTGATATATAGCAGGGAATATGTCCTACATTAATGTGTTTCCTCTTCTTTACTGTACAATATGCAATATAAAGAAAAAACACGGAAAACATTGGTTTAAAAACAGGATAGGTCCCATGTTATATGCCATGTGAGAAAATAGCGGTAGACACATTTTCCATTATACATATCACCACCAAAATCAGTCCCTCTTGAATGTATATTTCCTATATATGTTATTCTCATTAGATACAATCTCTTTTTCAAGAGACACTTGGTCCAGGACAATTGAATGAAAGAATGCTCTTGCATTAAATTGTAGGAGGATATAGCCTCGTCGCTTCAGCAATGATTAAATGAGATCATGCTGGGGTATAATGAGAGCAGCAGATCTGTGTGATGGAAGAGGAGAGGGCGGATGTAATCTTTTCCATAATCACAGAGTACAGCAGGCAGGCCAGGCAGTGAGAGGATGGACAGCAGCTGGAGAGATGTATGAGTGTTCCCCAGTGCATGATTTATTCTGACAGAGCCTGCACAAACCAATTCCCCCACTCCACTCCACTCCCCTCCACCATGCAACTTTTCCGGCCGCCACGCAGCCCCCGTGCCAGCCTGCGCCATCCCAGGTCCTGCTCTCCACCCCCCTACTTCCTGCCCCTCAGTTATCTTGTCCCTGGCTGTGCTGCCCAGTCCCAATCTCAACCCTCCTCTAGACCACCAGTTCCCTAATAGCTTTTACCCTTCTCTAGCTCCCCAACCACTGGCCTCCAACGTGTCATCCCCTCAACCCCTATAGTAGCACTGCCTTGATCTGTGCCCTTATTCCCTGTCCTCCATCCCAGTCGCCTCCCTCTGGCACTGCAGTCCAAGCCCCTTGAGTCCATTGATGTACCCCAGTCCCCTCTCCCTCCTGCCCCCCAGTCTGTGCTCTCCAACCCCTCACGACCCCTGCGTCCACTCCCCTGCATCCAGTCAACTGTGACCGAGTGACTCTCCTCTCCCCAAGTATGCACCCAGCATTATAATGAAGTCACTTAATCATGCACATGGACAGGAAGCACCCTGCACTGCACAGCCACGAAGGAATGCCAGTTATGGCCATCCACTGGCCCACGCTGTGCACATGGCCACCTTTTTAAAGATGAGTCCGGCTGGATAGTCCCGTGGGATCTGGCAACTCAGGTCCAGTTGTTGCTCTGTGTTGTTTTGTTGAGTTGTTGATTTTTGTGGAGGCTATTTACACTCAGTTGACATTCACAACTGTATCTTTATTGAAGCTAATACATAGCAATGTTCTTTATTTAAGAAGTTGCTTTGTGTACTAAGTGAATATAAAATAGTTTCTACTCTAATTACATATCAAAGCAATGAGTATCATAGTTTTTTTATTTTCTTAAGACAACCTGACCTGTTGAAAAACAAAGAACATTATCTGAACTAGTGCCCTTGAACCAATAGATCATTAAAGAAATAAGTGAAAACTTCACCGCCGACAGCTGAGCCTAAATACACAGCTGCCTTTCTCCCCGCTCGCAGGAATCTGGGCTGTGTGTGTGTGTGTGTGTGTGTGTGTGTGTGTGTGTGTGTGTGTGTGTGTGTGTGTGTGTGTGTGTGTGTGTGTGTGTGTGTGTGTGTGTGTGTGTGTGTGTGTGTGTGTGTGTGTGTGTGTGTGTGTGTGTGTGTGTGTGTGTGGAGATCCACCCTTGCCTCCTCAGGAATGTCTGCAATGTAGGTGCCTCTGGATTGCAGACCATAGAGAGAGGATCTGTGTTTTTACCTATAGGGTCTGTAGGTTCAGACACTATCCAGATACAACCCTAGCCCCTATCCCCAAGGCACTTCATGTAGATCTGAACATATTAGATATACTGTAGGTAGGTGTAAAAGCTTGCCCTCTGATAGGTTAGGATTAATTGTTGCCATATTGCTTATGGTAGCTACCAATCCAACACTTTGAAATCCAAGTGTAGGAGGTAGGGGCTAGGGGTTGTTTTTGGACAGAGCCTCAGGCCTGCAGAGATTTTCTGCCTGCTTACATAGTACATAGCTGCCTGTAGCTGCCTGCCTCCCTGGCCACCCTGTGACATTGAAAACAAACAGAGCATGAATAAGCCCAGAGGACGGCCATAGAAGCCTGGCCCCTGCACCCTGCATGGCTAACTAGCTCACACGTCCAGATGGACTAAATAAAAACCACTGCCCTTAGCAGTGGCCAATGAGGAGTTGCCATAAGGAGGCCATGTCACATAAGGGGGCTTAGAGAGTTTACTGCCTCAGGGTGGACAGTGGGAGGGTGGTGGGATGGATGGGGGGGAGGGGGCGGTAGATTTTGTGAGGTTTGTGGTCAGTCGACATAAGCCAGACAGAGAGTAAGAGGGTGAACACCTGCAATCTGTTAGGAGCGGTTGTGACTAAAGGCTTTGATGTCCGCTGGTAGCGTAATCAGAAGTGACATGAGCTCCAGTAAAAAAGCAAGAGGGGTTTCTTGTGCAAAAAAATACATAAAACAACTACTTAAGAAAAGAAAAATGTTGTTTTCCATTTAGCTAACCACTGCAGACAGATGCTATGGGCAGGAATGTGGTTGGAGGAAGGGAGAGGGGGATAGAGGGATGGAGGGAGTGGTACAAGTCTGGTTAAGGCATACAGACCTAGGCTTAGCATCCCTGGTGTCTGTGGCCCGCCGTCGTAAATCTCTTGGAGGGTTGGCCCTCGACAGACGTGCCTTAGAGCAAGACGCCCAGCTGCAAACAACCCCCCTAAACACAGCCCTAACCCCCCTTTCTCCCTTTTACCATTCTGCTTCCCCCTCCCCAGACCACTTAGAAAATGACCTCCTTTCCCCCTCCACAGCAGTCAGTGCACGTATTGATCCCCAAGTCCCTATTACAGGACCGACAAGCAGGCAGAAAGGCAGAAACCAGGCAGGCTGCTAGCCCTGCTAAAGCTTCCAGCTCCACCTGCTCAAACTCCAGCCGAGTCTTAGGCTGCTAATCGCTCCCTGAGAATCACAGATAGATGACACTGACAAGTGTAGTGGACACCACAGAGTTGTGTTCTCATAGAAGTCATGATAAGACACCTCATAGTGCCTAAACCCCTCTCACTGTTAAAGTGAGGCTCTTTCCTCTGGCCCCCTTCCCTCCCCAACCCCACTTCTGCCTGGAACAGGATTAAGAGTACTAGAGTGCCCTGCAGCTAGCTATCAACAAAAGGTGTAAAATGAACCAGATGAGATGAGGGAGGGGATAGAGGGATAGCAGGATGGAGGAAGGGCTGGAAACCATTAGGCCTTCAAATGTTTATCACTGACATCCCTACAATGTGCCTCCAGCAGGTCTGGGAACTGGAGATCACAGGCACCGGAAAGGTCGCTGTGGAACTAATGAGAAAGAGACTTTATTTAGTTTGTGAAATCAAATAAATGCTGTGCTTCCAAGATGTGACAATTAATAGAACGATAAGAAAAAGGGGCCTCGGGTTAGCAGATGGATTTGGCCCGATGCCTTGACTTTGTCTGACAATACAATGAACTATTCAGATAAATTAATGAGAAGAAGGCTATTTAATTTTCAAATAAATGCTGTAACTCCATGATGTAACGGTCTAGGGAACAATAACAAAAAGGCCTCAGGGAAAGAGATGGGTTGTGAACAGTGTGGCCAAATAATTTGCATTTTTGCACTCTGGGAGTGGTCTGAATGAGTGGTCTGAATGGGGAGGGGAAAACTAAAAACTAGCTCTTATTGGCAGAGAGGTTTGGAACTCTCTTTCTTATTTGTCTATTAACTAATTTACCGCCTGGTGGTGATGTCACCCGGCAGGCTAAAACTCCATCCCATCAGGATGAAATTTCAGGTGGTCTTTTCAAACAGCTCTTACACTAAAATGGCATATCATAATTTTCACAATTTCACAGTATTATTCCAACCTCATAGTGTGGACATATATATAAAACAGAAAAATCACATTTTTGACTGCACTGGGCCTTTAACAACCCTTTTAATAACTTTTACATGAGGCTGAATTCAGGACTATTATTAGTTTTGCTCCAATGTAATAGATTTACCGTCAATAACTGAACTCTTGCATTAGCATCACAAACACAAACCATTGATATTTGTACATGATGTTATGATATGGTAAGATAGTTACAATAAGCTTATGACACATTTACAGGAAGTATTCAGACGACTTTACTTTTTCCACAATTTGTTACGTTACAGCCTCACTGCTAAAATGTTTAAAAACCTGTTTTCGCAATGTCGTTATGGGGTATCGTGTGTAGATTGATGAGGATTAAAAAAAAATCAATTTTAGAAAAAGGCTGTAACGTAACCATGAATGTCCCAGATTGTGCCTTTAAGAAGAGCTTGGATATGGGGCAGGGGGTTAGAGATTTGATTTAGGCCCTGCCCGATATAGAGAGAATTAGAGGGAGTGACAGAGACCCTATCTCTTCAATCCCTCCCTCTCCCGCTAATGGGACCTACAGTGTTCAATTGACATGTTTCCCTTTCTTTAACAGTTTTTGTAGAAGTGTGAGAGTTATGTGGAGTGTAAACGCAAGCAACAAATGTATCTTTCCACAGGAAATGGTCCCTACTTTACCCTCTCTTGTGTTTGGTTAATGTGAGTGTTCTCAGTAGACAGGAGAGAGCTGAGCCCTGTAATTGTCTCAGACAGTGGCTGTGTCCGAATACCCATATATGAGAGAGAGAGAGAGAGAGAGAGAGAGAGAGAGAGAGAGAGAGAGAGAGAGAGAGAGAGAGAGAGAGAGAGAGAGAGAGAGAGAGAAAAAAAAAACTCTGAGTCCCAGGGTAACAGGCTCTGAGGGCACTGCATTTCAACAGCACAATGGGTACACTGTAGTGGACAAGGATGGGACAAAGCCCTTTATATGAAAACCTGAGGACTGAACACACAGAACAGGCAAATATTGGACCTGCCATTGTACTCCGCTAAAGAAGGGTTGAATACCAAACATGTGGTCTTGACAACTTAAATGACAATATACTTAGCAAAAAATACAGGAAGATTGGAATGTTACAATGCACATTGAATTGATGAAAGGGGATTGCAATTGTGAATGTCAAAAACAGGGTAACATATACAGTATTCACAGTGTAGCATGTACAACAAATATGACTGGGTCATGACATTAAGCAGTGGTGTAGTGGTTCTTGGAAAAGTGGGTATACTCAAATTTTGCAAAAATATATTTCAAAACGGCCTGCCCAATGAAGGAAAGGCGCCTTGTGTGAACAATGCTAGGTTTCCCTAGTTTTTTCAGGTTCTCACTCTCAAAATCGAACTGTTTTAATAGAAAAACTACAAAAATGGGATGTTCTAAGTCCACAACAATGCTTAAAGCTGTAATATGTAACTTTTTGGACGACCCAACCAAATTCACATAGAAAGGTGAGTTATAGATCTGTCATTCTCATTGAAAGCAAGTCTAAGAGGCGGTAGATCTGTTCTTTGTGCTGTATATCTATGCATCCTGTTCTTATGTTTTTATTTTTGCATCTTTTACTTATGGTTTTGTACCCCAGGTTCAAACAGCTGAAAATGTTTGGCTATTGAAAATATATTTCTTAGGTTTAGATGGTACGCTGATTATTTACACTATACTTGCTTGTTTTGTCACATAAACCGAAATTAGGGAACTATTAGAATTTTAGCAACCAAGAAATGGCAGAGTGGTTTCTGCATAGTGCATCTTTAAACCACACCAGGAGATCATTTTTGAGGCCTCTGTAAAATCAGTCAAAATATTTTTAGGAGTTTTTTTGTTGTTGCAGTCAACATTTAATTGGGAAGTTTTGGGGGAAAGCCTTAAAAATGTTCATTCAAATAGCACTAAATTCTATGAACCTCTCCCTGCGACAATCATGAGAGCTGCACACTTTGACTGTCTGATATTCCGCTGAAACTATACCGAACAAAAATATAAACGCAACATGAAACAATTTAAGAGATTTTTACCAAGTTACTGTTCAATTGAGGAAATCAGTCAACTGAAATAAATGTATTAGGCCCTAATCTACGGATTTCACGTCTGGGAATACAGATATGCATCTTTTGGTCACAGATACCTTAAAAAAAATGGGCCTCAGGACCTCGTCATGGTATTTCTGTGCATGCAGATTGCCATCAATAAAATGCAATTGTGTTCGTTGTCTGTAGCCTGCCCATACCATAACCCCACCACCACCAAGGGGCAGTAGGTTCACCACATTGACATCAGCAAACTGCTAGTCCACACGACGCCTTACATGTGGTCTGCGGTTGTGAGGCCGGTTCGATCCACTGCCAAATTCCCTAAAATTATGTTAGAAGTGGCTTACGGTAGAGAAATGAACATTGAATTCTCTGGCAACAGTTCTGGTGGACATTCCTGCAGTCAGCATGCCAATTTCACGCTCCCTCAAAACTTGAGACATCTGTGGAATTGTGTTGTGCACATTTTAGAGTGGCTTTTTAATGTTGCCATGTGTAATGATCATGCTGTTTAATCAGCTTCTTGATATGCCACACCTGTCAGGTGGATGGATTATCTTGGCAAAAGGAGAAATGTTCACAAACAGGGATGTAAACAAATTTGTGCACAAAAAATGTTATGCGTATGGAACATTTCTGGGATCTTTTATTTCAGCTCATGAAACATGGGACCAACACTTTACATGTTGCGTTTATATTCAGTGTAGCTATGTGTGCGGCACGCATGTGCATATATTTCACATACTTTATTACGATTGTGTAGGCTACTTTGTGAATAAAGTATCTATTGTACTACACAATTTATATAGCATATACCTTCACTATACTACTTTGTTGCGCATCAGTGGGGATTAAGTAGTGAGTATACGCAATGCCCACGGGGGTAAATGGCATATATCTGCTACCTGCATATATCCCCCACTACACCACTGACATTAAGGCAGAAGATACAATCACAAGACAACCAAATACATGAAAGTGTTTGCAATGACAATTGATTGTACAGTAGGCTAGAGCTTCTATAAAAGGAGTGAGACAGGTGACAAAGTCTACATTATACATTTTTGTGGCAACAAATACAAAACTTTTTAGGAGTAACCTATTAAGGCCTGGCTCTCATTATCAAGCAATCCAGTTTCCTATGGAGATTATTGAACACAATGCACCTTGTGAATACAGATGATATGAAGTGATTATTCATTATCCCTCCTTACACCACAATCGTTTATTCCTATTAATAAACACAGCTGTGTAGCCTATCAAACTCCTGAGGTTGAAGGCTGACCAATAAACCTAAATAGCTACAAAGATGCATTGGTTCCTAAACAGCTACAAAGATGCATTGGCTCCTAAACAGCTACAAAGATGCATTGGCTCATATCACATTATTCCTGCAGCTATGTTTTGAGGCTGGCTGAAAATAAATTATGACCCATCCTGCACGAAGCCAAAAATCAACGTCAATGTGACTATTTATGCAGACATATAAAGTAGGCAAAACGTTGTTTTCACAAGAGGTAGTTCATCAATATATTAAAAAAACTGTTTCAATTGACGCGCATTAATCTAGTACAGGTGTGTGGTTACTGATTTGCAGCACACGTCATTCTGTGGAGCAGATGCCAGATACAGAACCTCTAAATGAGAGGAATCAAAACTAAATGCCCAGCTGGTGGTACTTCACCTTGCAATGCAATATGTGTTTGTATAATCTGTTTATTCGACTCTGTAGTACTCCCGCATGTTCATCAGAGAGAAACCCTAATTCCGGAGACAATGGTTCGCTGTCTCTGTACAGCTCGAGCAGCCGAGTCCTGGTGTCCCTGCGCCGGTGCAGTTCTATAACACGCTGTACTGTCCTCTTTCTGAACACACACACCGAGTCCAAGACGGTGCTGTGGTACTTCTCCCACATATCCAGTACACGGTAACCGTGCACAAGCCCTGCCTCGTTGTCGATGAAAACCAGGTCGCCACGGGGTGTTCTGAGCAGGTTGTTGGTCTCCCTCTCCATCACGCGCGAGTCCCACTGCAGGCTAAAGAGGTTGCTAACGAGCCTGTCGAAGTTAGCAGACAGGTAGTCCAATATTATCAGGTCCGTCCACTGCATTAGCTCGAGCAGCTCCGCCGTCGTCTTGTTCCCCAGCTCCCCCCGTAGAGGACGCAGCCCCTTGCTCTCTTGGCGCAGCGGCGCAGGTGTGATTACCCCTGTCAGGTTGGCGACCCACTGGGTGAGCGAGACCACCGCCCGCTCACTCCACTGTAAACCTCCTATTCTCCTTCTCACAGAAGCCCATTGTTCACTGTCAACGTTCAACTGGGCGAGGATGAGAGGCGGCAGATTTGTAATACCCAGCAAACTAGCCAGGTAATAAGTCAACGTTTCCCCCTGCACCTGGTCCGCGTTTATTCCATAACGCACGCATGCTTTGGATCGGTCAGAAAAAGTGGCCAGTTGATTGGATATTCTCCCACAGCCCGGCTCCAGTCTGACAATCCGATGTTCCCGGGCTCTCCCTCTCCATGCCCGGGCATGTTCCTCACTGAAGCTGACGGGGAACTTATCCTCAAGCCATTCACTCCAAAAAATTCCCTCAACCGGAGAGCCCAATTTGTCCGGGACCCCCCTCTGTGCTGACCCCTTGTTATCTACATTCGTATGGTAATCTCTGATTCCTAAAGAGCCAGTTTGATCCGCAACACCAGTGAGATTGTGGGCATCCAGTATGCCCCCCAAATGCAGTCTCTGTGCTACTGGAACGGCGAGCAAAGCCCGGAAAGTTTTAGCAGAGAGGTCCGGGGATGGCCCAATGTCAGCGGACCCCCTACTCGTTAACTGTAGTCCTGTGTTGTATGTCTCCAATCTGCTCCAGACGTAGAATACACTGGCACAAGTGCAGAGAAAGAGAAGTGCAAGTAAATTCGCCGATACAGCCCTCATGGTTACTGAAAGCCGCCCTTCCCTTTGTTGCGACGAGATGACTAGCACATCCCCGACGGCTTCAACTTCAATTATGAACGAGTGTGTGGAATAAGAACTAGGTAGGCTAATCCAAGTGTTGTGAAACCACACCTAGCCAGAGTGCGATGCCTAGCACAGGCGCTGCGTCCCGTTCCCCGTTCACGGGCGGAGTTGTACAGTTTGGATCACGGAACCGCCCGTTAATAAGCAACGAGGTTCGCATCTCTGTCCCCGTTGGGGGAACTAAAATCCTTCTCCGTCGATAGGATATGAGCCATGACGCAGTCTTTTCTTTAACGGATCATCTTTTTTTTCAGCGTCTCTCGTTCGGGACAGCAAAGTGCTTTTTCTCTCGCTCTACGCGTCTCCATCTCTCCGATCTCCATTGGGTGCTGGTTGAGTTTGATTTGTGGTTGAGTTTGATTTGTGTAGTAGTTTCTGCTCCACAGAGACAAGGGGGGCACGTGACTCGGGCTGGGAGCTGGGTAGGCTTATCGTCGGAAGTGGTGGGTCATATGGAAGCGTACTTTGGAGAGCTACACATCCAGAGCAAGTGCACGCAACGGCGACTCGCTTTTATCTGAATCAAACCGGTACTTTATTCCATTTTTTCAGTTTTGTAAAAAATACATTTTTACACCATTGGACTATACATTTTGATTTGTCTAACCCTTGTTGGGCTACTAGATTATTCCATAGTTTTGATGTCCTCACTATTATTCTACAATGTAAAACAAAAAAGTAAAATAAAGAAAACCCTTGAATGAGTAGGTGTGTACAAACTTGACTGGTATATATATATACAGTACCAGTCAAAAGGGTTAAAAAATGGTTCAATGTATGCATCATATATGGAACCCTCAAAATGGTTCCATATAGAATCCTACATGGTGTAATAAATTCATTATGACTATTAAATAGCAATATTTTTTGTGCTAAGAATATAATTTAATAAACAAATAAATAATGGACAAAATACCTGCATAGTTTTTTAGAATTTGTAATTATATGCAAACATAGTTTTGAATCATGCACTGGTGGCCAGGGAGGCATCTCTTTGTTTGAATGATAGCCCATGTCAACTCTGGCTGACTTTTTTCAATACAACTTTGTCCATTAGTTACAGTGCATGAAAAATGTATCTTCTGCTCCATTCTCAGTTGTCATCAGCAGCAGCCGAAAGAGAGATCCTCTGCCTCTGTTGGTTTTGGTTACTGCCAGACTGAGCAAAACATAATCTTACAAGTAATGTAACGATTAATTAACTAGGTTATTGAATCACCAAGACTTATTATACATAATGTATTACACTATAAATAATGTATACATACCTCTGTCAGCAGCAGCCTTCAAATGACTTCATGAAACATAGTCCCCTCAATTGACTCCACACTGAAATACTGAAATAAAAGTAACAATTAGCTAATTACCAATGTCAGGCTGGGTCTGTAGCTCTATTTGGTATATCCCATAACAACAAATCATGTTTATTTGAAAGAGTTAGCTAGCTAGCTTGTAAAGTAGAAAATCAAAGTAGCCTAGCTTTTTCTGTTTAACTAGCTAAGTCCACCCATTTTGTCATCATTGAGTTGAAGGGAGACACCCATTCTATGAATTACTATTTATTTTGTTTCAACTTTATGTATCCTATCCACCTCATGTTTTTACATTACGATGGGCACATCCAAACAATTGAAGTGATGGATTCGACTTAGCTTTACTTCCCTCCTGCAGTGTGCCGATGGCAAACGCCAGAGGGAATTATTTGAAGGAGTCAATTTATAGACTATTAAAGTAAAGTAAAGATACATGTAAAGACATTTTATGAGCCCAAGCCCAACAAAGCTGAAATGATTGTGCCATTATCTTCATATTATTTATATTTTTTACCAATACATAGCTATGTGACAGGCTACCGCACATTAAGCACAACAGAAAAACTTAAAAGCAAATATACGTAGCTATGCTCTCTTTTGTAAGTCAATGCAGGCCTGTATGCTCGATTTTATACACTTGTCAGCAACGGGTGTATGAAGGGGTGTTCACCGTTCACATACTTTGGTGTATATGTATGTATGTATGTATGTATGTATGTATGTATGTATGTATGTATGTATGTATGTATGTATGTATGTATGTATGTATGTATGTATGTATGTATGTATGTATGTATATATATATTTACAGTACCAGTCATAAGTTTGGATACACCTACTCATTCTAGGGTTTTTCTTTATTTGAACTTTTTTTTTTACATTGTAGAATAACACTGAAGAAATCAAAACTATGAAATAACTAATATGGAATCATCTAGTATCCCAAAAAGTGTTAAACAAATCAAAATATATTTTTCAATTGGGTGGAGGTTGGGTGATTGTGGAGGCCAGGTCATTTAATGCAGCACTCCATCACTCTCCTTCTTGGTCAAAAGTAGTCATTGTCCTGTTGTAAAACAAATTATAGTCCCACTAAGCGCAAACCAGATGGGATGGCGTATCGCTGCAGAATACTGTGGTAGCCATGCTGGTTAAGTGTGCTTTGAATTCTAAATAAATCACAGTGCCACCAGGAAAGCACCATCACACCTCCTTCTCCATGCTTCACGTTGGGAACCACACATGCAGAGATAATCCGTCCACTTACTCTGCGTCTCACAAAGACACGGTGGTTAGAACCAAAAATCTCAAATTTAGAATCATCAGACCAAAGGACAGATTTCCACCGGTCTAATGTCCATTGCTTGTGTTTCTTGGCCCAAGCAAGTCTCTTCTTCTTATTGGTGGTTTCTTTGCAGCAATTCGACCATGAAGGTCTGATTCACGCAGTCTCCTCTGAACAGTTGATGTTGAGATGTGTCCTTTACTTGAACTTTGGGCTGCAATTTTGGAGGCTGGTAACTCTAATACAATCCTCTGCAGCAGAGGTAACTCTGGGTCTTCCTTCCCTGTGGCGGTCCTCATGAGAGCCAGTTTCATCATAGCGCTTGATGTTTTTTTTGACTGCACTTAAAGAAACTTTCAGTTCTTGACATTTTCTGTGTTGACTGACCTTCATGTCTTAAGGTAACGATGGACTGTCGTTTCTCTTTGCTGATTTGACCTGTTCTTGGCATAATGTGGACTTGGCCTTTTACCAAATAGAGCTATCTTCTGTATACCACCCCTACCTTTTCACAACACAACTGATTGGCTCAAACGCATTAAGAAAGAAAGACATTCCAAAAATCTACTTTTAACAAGGTGCATGTGTTAATTGAAATGCATTTCAGGTGACTTCCTCATGAAGCTGGCTGAGAGAATGCCAAGAATGTGCAAAGCTGTCATGAAGGCAGAGGGTGGCTACTTTGAAGAATATAAAATATATTTTGATTTATGGTTAATCATTAATACTGTACATCCATGTGTTATTTCATAGTTTTGATGTCTTCTACAATGTAGAAAATAGTAGAAATAAAGATAAACCCTTGAATGAGTAGGTGTGTCCAAACTTTTGACTGATACTGTATATACAATATGTCAACTTTGAACAGGAATATCTATTTTTAATTCAATTTGAATGGAATTGATGGAGAGAGAGAATACTATGACAGAGTGCTCACATGCACTCTGATTTAATGTAACAATATTCAGCTGATATGCTGTTTTAAAACTCTACAGCTGGAAAAATACAATTATCTTTACAAAAAAAAAAAATCTACTGAAATCAATCAAACCATCAAAACTGTGCAGCGGCAATTTGATGAATGGAAAGAGACATCTGTTACAAAACACCAAAACCTTTAATGACATTCGGAGATTGCCAAGCCAAGCCTTCAATACTCTGTCAGCCTAAAGTAGGGAGGGATGTGTTTTCTGTTTGTCCAGATTGACATAGTCTGTTTATTTTGGTGTTGAAAACTCAAACCATGATATTGAGGTGCCTGAAGTCGGGATGTTTTGTTTTATTGGTTGTGTGTTGCATTGGCATAGAAACCTGTTGATGAAACATTTGTTGCATATATTTTACATAATTATAAATATTGCATAAAAATGTTGAAAATCTGATTCCCCTAGCTGATCAGTGGTCAGCGAACCCTCAACCTTCTGTGGTTGGTGAACCCTCAACCTTCTGGCCTATATGCCTGTGTGGCATTGGCTGTGCCACAAAAGCATGCTGAAGTGGCAAAGTTGATATCCAAGAGTTTAGCAACACCTCCGCCTTTGCGGGATACACAGGGGATATGGTCACTAGTGTAACCAGGAGGTGAGGCCTCATTTAACACAGTAAATTCATCAGGCTTAAGCCATGTTTCAGTCAGGCCAATCTAATCAAGATTATGATCAGTGATTAGTTCATTGACTATAATTGCCTTTGAAGTAAGGGATCTAACATTAAGTAGCCCTATTTTGAGATTGTGAGGTATCACGATCTCTTTCAATAATGACAGGAATGGAGGAGTTCTTTATCCCAGTGAGATTGCTAAGGCGAACACCTCCATGTTTAGTTTTGCCCAACCCAGGTCAAGGCACAGACACAGACGGTCTCAATGTGGATAGCTGAGCTGACTACACTGACTGTGCTAGTGGCAGACTCCACTAAGCTGACAGGCTCGCTAACATCCTGCTGCCTGGCCTGCAACCTATTTCATTGCAGAGCTAAAGGAGTTAGAGCCCTGTCTATGTTGGTAGATAAGATGAAAGCACCCCTCCAGCTAGGATGGAGTCCGTCACTCCTCAGCATGCCAGGCTTGGTCCTAGACTGGCGCCTCTGGTGCGGGGACCCTCGTCGCCGACCCCGGACTGGAGACCTTCTCCGCAGGCCCTGGAATGGGGACCTTCGCCGCAGGCCCAGGACTGGGGAACCTCGCCACAGGCCCCGGACTGGGAACCCACGCCGCAGGCCCCGGACTGGGGACCCTCGCCGCAGGCCCCGGACTGGGGGTCGTCGCTGGTGGCTCTGGACTGGGGACCGTCTCTGGAGGCTCCGGAATAGAGACCGTCGCTGCAGGATCCGGATTGGAGGCTTCGTTCCATGAATCATCACTGGAGGCTTCGTGCCATGGATCATCACCGGAGGCTTCGTGCCATAGATCATCGCTGGAGGCTTCGTTCCATGAATCATCACTGGAGGCTTCGTGCCATGGATTATCACCGGAGGCTTCGTGCCATAGATCATCACTGGAGGCTTCGTGCCATGGATCATCACTGGAGGCTTCGTGCCATGGATCATCATTGGAGGCTTCGTGCCATGAATCATCATTGGAGGTTTCGTGCCATGAATCATCACTGGAGGCTTTGTGCCATGGATCATCACCGGAGGCTTCGTGCCATGGATCATCATTGGAGGCTTCGTGCCATGAATCATCATTGGAGGCTTCGTGCCATGAATCATCACTGGAGGCTTCGTGCCATGAATCATCACTGGAGGCTTTGTGCCATGTATCATCACTGGAGGCTTCGTGCCATGAATCATCACTGGAGGCTTCGTGCCATGAATCATCACTGGAGGCTTTGTGCCATGTATCATCACTGGAGGCTTCGTGCCATAGATCATCACTGGAGGCTTCGTGCCATGGATCATCATTGGAGGCTTCGTGCCATGAATCATCACTGGAGGCTTCGTGCCATGAATCATCACTGGAGGCTTCGTGCCATGGATCATCACTGGAGGCTTCGTGGTTCTGGTTCTGGGAGAAGGCACATGACTCACCAGGCTGGGGAGAAATACTGGGGGCTTGGTTCTTGGAGCAGGCACCGGACTCACCAGGCGGGGTAGACATACAGGAGGCCTGGTTCTGGGATCAGGCACAGGGCTCACCAGGCTGGGGAGACATACTGGAGGCTTGGTTCTTGGAGTAGGCACCGGATACACTGGGCCGTGGAGGGGCACTGGAGGTCTCGAGCGTAGAGCCTGCACAACCCGTCCTGGCTGGATGGTTACCTCTCGAGTAGGGATAGAACCCTAAAGGTTCATTGCCTTCACCGGGTATATACACTGAGTATACCAAACATTAAGAACACCTTCCTAATATTGAGTTGCCCTCAATTTCCCACTTTTGCACTTAGAACAGCCTCAATTCATCAGGGCATGGACTCTACAAGGTGTCAAAAGCGTTCCACAGGGATGCTGGCCCAATGATTTCCACAGTTCCACAGTCAAGTCGTCTGGATGTCCTTTGGGTGGTGGATCATTCTTTATACACATGGGAAACTGTTGAGCATGAAAAACCCAGCAATGTTGCAGTTCTTGACACAAACTGGTGAGCCTGGCACCAACTACTATACCCTGTTCAAAGGCACTGAAATCTTTTGTCTTGACCATTGACCCTCTGAATGGCACACACACACAATCCACGTCTCAATTGTCTCCAGGTTTAAAAATCCAAATTGTACCTGTCTCCTCCCCCTTCATCTACACTGATTGAAGTGGATTTAACAAGTGACATCAATAAGTGATCATGCATTTCACCTGGAGTCAACTGGTCAGTCTATGTCATGGAAAGAGCAGATGCTTTTAAAGTTTTGTGTACTCAGTGTATGTCAAACTTTTTTTAGGGTTCTTTAATCTCATCCAAAGAACCAAAAGGTTCTATATAAAACCCCAAATAACCCTTTTCTCTAAGAGTTTATGATTGAGAAAGAGAGTGCTCTTGAAACCAGTTTCAGAGATTTGATCCACTGAGTCCACTTAAATAACCTAAACATCATGTAACATCTACCTTAGTCAATCAATCAATCAATCAATCAAATTTTATTTATATAGCCCTTCGTACATCAGCTGATATCTCAAAGTGCTGTACAGAAACCCAGCCTAAAACCCCAAACAGCAAGCAATGCAGGTGTAGAAGCACGGTGGCTAGGAAAAACTCCCTAGAAAGGCCAAAACCTAGGAAGAAACCTAGAGAGGAACCAGGCTATGTGGGGTGGCCAGTCCTCTTCTGGCTGCGCCGGGTGGAGATTATGACAGAACATGGCAAAGATGTTCAAATGTTCATAAATGACCAACATGGTCGAATAATAACAAGGCAGAACAGTTGAAACTGGAGCAGCAGCACAGTCAGGTGGACTGGGGACAGCAAGGAGTCATCATGTCAGGTCGTCCTGGGGCTCGGTCCTTGGGCTCAGGTCCTCCGAGAGAGAGAAAGAAAGAGAGAATTAGAGAGAGCATATGTGGGGTGGCCAGTCCTCTTCTGGCTGTGCCGGGTGGAGATTATAACAGAACATGGCCAAGATGTTCAAATGTTCATAAATGACCAGCATGGTCAAATAATAGTAAGGCAGAACAGTTGAAACTGGAGCAGCAGCATGGCCAGGTGGACTGGGGACAGCAAGGAGTCATCACGTCAGGTAGTCCTGGGGCATGGTCCTAGGGCTCAGGTCAGTTGAAACTGGAGCAGCAGATATGGCCAGGTGGACTGGGGACAGCAAGGAGCCATCATGTCAGGTAGTCCTGGGGCATGGTCCTAGGGCTCAGGTCCTCCGAGAGAGAGAAAGAAAGAAGGAGAGAATTAGAGAACGCACACTTAGATTCACACAGGACACCGAATAGGACAGGAGAAGTACTCCAGATATAACAAACTGACCCTAGCTCCCCGACACAAACTACTGCAGCATAAATACTGGAGGCTGAGACAGGAGGGGTCAGGAGACACTGTGGCCCCATCCGAGGACACCCCCGGACAGGGCCAAACAGGAAGGATATAACCCCACCCACTTTGCCAAAGCACAGCCCCCACACCACTAGAGGGATATCTTCAACCACCAACTTACCATCCTGAGACAAGGCTGAGTATAGCCCACAAAGATCTCCGCCACAGCACAACCCAAGGGGGGCGCCAACCCAGACAGGATGACCACAACAGTGAATCAACCCACTCAGGTGACGCACCCCCTGCAGGGACGGCATGAGAGAGCCCCAGTAAGCCAGTGACACAGCCCCTGTAATAGGGTTAGAGGCAGAGAATCCCAGTGGAAAGAGGGGAATTGGCCAGGCAGAGACAGCAAGGGCGGTTCGTTGCTCCAGAGCCTTTCTGTTCACCTTCCCACTCCTGGGCCAGACTACACTCAATCATATGACCCACTGAAGAGATAAGTCTTCAGTAAAGACTTAAAGGTTGAGACCGAGTTTGCGTCTCTGACATGGGTAGGCAGACCGTTCCATAAAAATGGAGCTCTATAGGAGAAAGCCCTGCCTCCAGCTGTTTGCTTAGAATTTCTAGGGACAATTAGGAGGCCTGCGTCTTGTGACCGTAGCGTACGTGTAGGTATGTACGGCAGGACCAAATCAGAGAGATAGGTAGGAGCAAGCCCATGTAATGCTTTGTAGGTTAGCAGTAAAACCTTGAAATCAGCCCTTGCTTTGACAGGACGCCAGTGTAGAGAGGCTAGCACTGGAGTAATATGATCCAATTTTTTGGTTCTAGTCAGGATTCTAGCAGCCGTATTTAGCACTAACTGAAGTTTATTTAGTGCTTTATCCAGGTAGCCGGAAAGTAGAGCATTGCAGTAGTCTAACCTAGAAGTGACAAAAGCATGGATAAATTTTTCTGCATCATTTTTGGACAGAAAGTTTCTGATTTTTGCAATATTACGTAGATGGAAAAAAGCTGTCCTCGAAATGGTCTTGATATGTTCTTCAAAAGAGAGATCAGGGTCCCGAGTAACGCCGAGGTCCTTCACAGTTTTATTTGAGACGACTGTACAACCATTAAGATTAATTGTCAGATTCAACAGAAGATCTCTTTGTTTCTTGGGACCTAGAACAAGCATCTCTGTTTTGTCCGAGTTTAATAGTAGAAAGTTTGCAGCCATCCACTTCCTTATGTCTGAAACACATGCTTCTAGCGAGGGCAATTTTGGGGCTTCACCATGTTTCATTGAAATGTACAGCTGTGTGTCATCCGCATAGCAGTGAAAGTTAACATTATGTTTTCGAATAACATCCCCAAGAGGTAAAATGTATAGTGAAAACAATAGTGGTCCTGAAACAGAACCTTGTGGAACACCAAAATTTACAGTTTATTTGTCAGAGGACAAACCATTCACAGAGACAAACTGATATCTTTCCGACAGATAAGATCTAAACCAGGCCAGAACATGTCCGTGTAGACCAATTTGGGTTTCCAATCTCTCCAAAAGAATGTGGTGATTGATGGTATCAAAAGCAGCACTAAGGTCTAGGAGCACGAGGACAGATGCAGTGCCTCGGTCCGATGCCATTAAAATGTCATTTACCACCTTCACAAGTGCCGTCTCAGTGCTATGATGGGGTCTAAAACCAGACTGAAGCATTTCGTATACATTGTTTGTCTTCAGGAAGGCAGTGAGTTGCTGCGCAACAGCCTTTTCTAAAATTTTTGAGAGGAATGGAAGATTCGATATAGGCCGATAGTTTTTTTATATTTTCTGGGTCAAGGTTTGGCTTTTTCAAGAGAGGCTTTATTACTGCCACTTTTAGTGAGTTTGGTACACATCCAGTGGATAGAGAGACGTTTATTATGTTCAACATAGGAGGGCCAAGCACAGGAAGCAGCTCTTTCAGTAGTTTAGTTGGAATAGGGTCCAGTATGCAGCTTGAAGGTTTAGAGGCCATGATTATTTTCATCATTGTGTCAAGAGATATAGTACTAAAACACTTGAGCGTCTCTCTTGATCCTTGGTCCTGGCAGAGTTGTGCAGACTCAGGACAACTGAGGTTTGGAGGAATACGCAGGTTTAAAGAGGAGTCCGTAATTTGCTTTCTAATAATCATAATATTTTCCTCAAAGATGTTCATGAATTTATCACTGCTAAAGTGAAAGTCATCCTCTTTTGGGAATGCTGCTTTTTAGTTAGCTTTGCGACAGTATCAAAAAGGAATTTCGGATTGTTCTTATTTTCCTCAATTAAGTTAGAAAAATAGGATGATCGAGCAGCAGTAAGGGCTCTTCGGTACTGCACGGTACCGTCTTTCCAAGCTAGTCGGAAGACTTCCAGTTTGGTGTGGCGCCATTTCCGTTCCAATTTTCTGGAAGCCTGCTTCAGAGCTCGGGTATTTTCTGTGTACCAGGGAGCTAGTTTCTTATGAGAAATGTTTTTAGTTTTGAGGGTGCAACTGCATCTAGGCTATTGTTAAATAGGTTAAATAGAGATCCTCAGTTAGGTGGTTAACTGATTTTTGTCCTCTGGCGTCCTTGGGTAGGCAGAGGGAGTCTGGAAGGGCATCAAGGAATCTTTGTGTTGTCTGTGAATTTATAGCACGACTTTTGATGGTCCTTGGTTGGGGTCTGAGCAGATTATTTGTTGCAATTGCAAACGTAATAAAATGGTGGTCCGATAGTCCAGGATTATGAGGAAAAACATTAAGATCAACAACATTTATTCCATGGGACAAAACTAGGTCCAGAGTATGACTGCGACAGTGAGTAGATCCAGAGACATTTTGGACAAAACCCACTGAGTCGATGATGGCTCCGAAAGCCTTTTGGAGTGGGTCTGTGGACTTTTCCATGTGAATATTAAAGTCACCAAAGATTAGAATATTATCTGCTATGACTACAAGGTCCGATAGGAATTCAGGGAACTCAGTGAGAAACACTGTATATGGCCCAGGAGGCCTGTAAACAGTAGCTATAAAAAGTGATTGAGTCGGCTGCCTAGATTTCATGACTAGAAGCTCAAAAGACGAAAACGTCATTTTTTTTTTGTAAATTGAAATTTGCTATCGTAAATGTTAGCAACACCTCCGCCTTTGCGGGATGCACGGGGGATATGGTCACTAGTGTAGCCAGGAGGTGAGGCCTCATTTAAAACAGTAAATTCATCAGGCTTAAGCCATGTTTCAGTCAGGCCAATCACATCAAGATTATGATCAGTGATTAGTTCATTGACTATAATTGCCTTTGAAGTAAGGGATCTAACATTAAGTAGCCCTATTTTGAGATGTGCGGTATCATGATCTCTTTCAGTAATGACAGGAATGGAGGTGGTCTTTATCCTAGTGAGATTGCTAAGGCGAACACCGCCATGTTTAGTTTTGCCCAACCTAGGTCGAGGCACAGACACGGTCTCAATGGTGATAGCTGAGCTGACTACACTGACTATGCTAGTGGCAGACTCCACTATGCTGGCAGGCTGGCTAACAGCCTGCTGCCTGGCCTGCACCCTATTTCATTGTGGAGCTAGAGGAGTTAGAGCCCTGTCTATGTTGGTAGATAAGATGAGAGCACCCCTCCAGCTAGGATGGAGTCCATCACTCCTCAGCAGGTCAGGCTTGGTCCTGTTTGTGGGCGAGTCCCAGAAAGAGGGCCAGTTATCTACAAATTCTATCTTTTGGGAGGGGCAGAAAACAGTTTTCAACCAGCGATTGAGTTGTGAGACTCTGCTGTAGAGCTCATCACTCCCCCTACCTGGGAGGGGGCCAGAGACAATTACTCGATGCCGACACATCTTTCTAGCTGATATGCACGCAGAAGCTATGTTGCGCTTGGTGATCTCTGACCGTTTCATCCTAACATCGTTGGTGCCGACGTGGATAACAATATCTCTATACTCTCTACACTCGCCATTTTTAGCTTTAGCCAGCACCATCTTCAGATTAGCCTTAACGTCGGTAGCCCTGCCCCCTGGTAAACAGTGTATGATCGCTGGATGATTCGTTTGAAGTCTAATACTGCGGGTAATGGAGTTTTCAATTTGTCAGAGCTAATGGTGGGAAGCTTCGGCGTCTCAGACCCCGTAACGGGAGGAGTAGAGACCAGAGAAGACTCGGCCTCTGACTCCAACCCACTGCTTAATGGGGAAAACCGGTTGAAAGTTTCTGTCGGTTGAATGAGCGACACCGGTTGAGCTTTCCTACAGCATTTCCTTACAGAAACCGTGAGAAAGTTGTCCGGCTGCGGGGACTGTGCCAGGGGATTTATACTACTATCTGTACTTACTGTTGGCACAGACGCTGTTTCATCCTTTCCTACACTGAAATTACCCCAGCCTAACGATTGCGTCTGAAGCTGGGCTTGTAGCACAGCTATCCTCGCCGTAAGGCGAGTACAGCGACTACAATTAGAAGGCATCATGTTAATGTTACTACTTAGCTTCGGCTGTTGGAGGTCCTGACGAATCGTGTCCAGATAAAGCGTCCGGAGTGAAAAAGTTGAGGAAAAAATAAATAAATATATGAACGGTAATTAAAAAGTGAAAACCGTAAAGTTGTCAGGTAGCAAAATAGGTTGGCAACAAAACACACAGCAACTCGAAAACAAGCCTGCAAGTTGTGACCTTAGTTCATTTATGATTAAGACCCAAATTGTTCTGTCCTTGCTGTGACATCAATTTTTATTTATTTAACTAGGCAAGTCAGTTAAGAACAAATTCATATTTTCAATGATGGCCTAGGAACAGACTGCTTGTTCAGGGGCAGAACAACAGATTTGTACCTTGTCAGCTCAGGGGTTTGAACTTGCAACCTTCCGGTTACTAGTCCAACACTCTAACCCCTAGGCTACCCTGTCACCCAAAGCCCTATGCCCAAAGCTCCAAAGCCCCATGCCCCAAGTCCCAAAGCTCCATGCTCTAACTTCTCAGACAGTTTTTTCCTAATATGGCTTTGCAACATTGTGGATTGGTATTAGGCCTTGGCTACTCATTGCACTCAAATAATTACATAAACATTGACTTCTGTGTCCAGTCTCTTAAAGTCATTTTAAATAATTACTGCACTTAATTTCATCATTTATCAATGACTGTGGGTTATACGGTTCATGTACGATTTTCATTACGTCTGCATGATTAGTTCTTCTGCTGAATGCAGCTCATTTGAGTGGATAAGAATTTACTTGTCTGGGATAACACTGAAGTGCAGGCCTATCTTCCATACTTAATTAGGATTAACAGGGCCACACAACGAAAAGGACTTGATTTATTTCTACTCTTTGAGCCTGTTCCCACGATGCTTTATTTTTAGAATCCATGGGCTATTGCCGAAATTAACAATCCTCTAACATACTGTACCAATATCAGTGGTGTCAGTTCAGCTAAACCTAAGGTATGGCAAAGTAAGGTGTGTAGAAGTTGAAGCTCATTTACTGCATTTGTACACAGTTTAAAAACTCTGAAATGGTATTTGGAGAACAGCAAAAAATAACACAAATGACCCCAGCCTTTATCCATACTAAGCTATATGGAAATGTTTAAATTATTACCACAATATTAGGGTTAAAGGCACATTTCAACGCTGCTTTATTCGACTATATATGTCCATTAAAATGTTATTGTCACATGAAATGTTTCATAAAAATGTTGAATTTCTGTATCAAATATGTGCGTTTCATAAGTAAAACTGAGGTAACATAGTTAATGTTACCTAGCTAACTAGGCCTAACAGGTAGAATGACCGCGGAGGGGATGGCTGCCGTATTATTAGTGGCTCCTAACCAATTGCGCTATTTTGTGTATTTTTTCACGTTGTTTGTAACTTATTTTGTTGCCAATGTTTCTGCCACCGTCTCTTTTGACCAAAAAGAGCTTCTGGATATCAGAACAGTGATTACTCATCTCAAACTGGACAAAGATTTTTTTCTTTAATGATTCGGACGCAAAGGATTTACTGCTGCTACCTGACAAGTCCCAAATCCCCGTCATTCGCATGAAGAGGATTCATCGATAGACGGGACACAGATCCGGGTCCCTTGCTGGCTGATCGACGACATGGATAACATACAGTTGCCTGGGTTTTCTGTGTATTGGCAAGACAGAACAGCTACCTCCGGTAAGACAAGGGGTGGTGGCCTGTGTCTATTTGTCAATAACAGCTGGACCACACTATTTATCAAGAGAGTTTTCATCTACAGTACCAGTCAAAACTTTGGACACACCTACTCATTCAAGGGTTTTTCCTTATTTTACTATTTTCTACATTGTAGAATAATAGTGAAGACATCAAAACTATGACATAACACGTATGGAATCATGTGGTAACCAAAAAAGTGTTAAACAAATCAAAATATATTTGATATTTGATATTCTTCAAAGTAGCCACCCTTTGCCTTCATGACATCTTTGCACACTTCAGAGGCATCTGCATTCACCAAATAGCGGGTGGTTACCCTTACATATATTCTCCAGACTTGCCCAGAGGGAGTTGTTGATATGTTGTTAATTTTTTTTCTTCTAGATAACATTTTGTTTGGAAAAATGTGCCAAAAATACATTTAACTTAGGCCTACATGTCTTTAGTATTTTACAAATAAAAGATAAAACAATGTTTATCCACAATCTGCTCTGGACAAGTCCAGTCTTGCGGTGTCTTATTAGCAAAATGAAACCAAAATATTTAGGCTGACTTTGTTACATTTACATTTACATTTAAGTCATTTAGCAGACGCTCTTATCCAGAGCGACTTACAAATTGGTGCATACACCTTATGACAACCAGTGGAACAGCCACTTGCATCTAAATCTTGTTGGGGGAGAAGGGGGGTGAGAAGGATTACTTACCCTTACTTACCCTATCCTAGGTATTCCTTGAAGAGGTGGGGTTTCAGGTGTCTCCGGAAGGTGGTGATTGACTCCGCTGTCCTGGCGTCGTGAGGGAGTTTGTTCCACCATTGGGGGCCAGAGCAGCGAACAGTTTTGACTGGGCTGAGCGGGAACTGTACTTCCTCAGTGGTAGGGAGGCGAGCAGGCCAGAGGTGGATGAACGCAGTGCCCTTGTTTGGGTGTAGGGCCTGATCAGAGCCTGGAGGTACTGAGGTGCCGTTCCCCTCACAGCTCCGTGGCGAGCACCATGGTCTTGTAGCGGATGCGAGCTTCAACTGGAAGCCAGTGGAGAGAGCGGAGGAGCGGGGTGACGTGAGAGAACTTGGGAAGGTTGAACACCAGACGGGCTGCGGCGTTCTGGATGAGTTGTAGGGGTTTAATGGCACAGGCAGGGAGCCCAGCCAACAGCGAGTTGCAGTAATCAAGACGGGAGATGACAAGTGCCTGGATTAGGACCTGCGCCGCTTCCTGTGTGAGGCAGGGTCGTACTCTGCGGATGTTGTAGAGCATGAACCTACAGGAACGGGACACCGCCTTGATGTTAGTTGAGAACGTCAGGGTGTTGTCCAGGATCACGCCAAGGTTCTTAGCGCTCTGGGAGGAGGACACAATGGAGTTGTCAACCGTGATGGCGAGATCATGGAACGGGCAGTCCTTCCCCCGGGAGGAAGAGGAGCTCCGTCTTGCTGAGGTTCAGCTTGAGGTGGTGATCCGTCATCCACACTGATATGTCTGCCAGACATGCAGAGATGCGATTCGCCACCTGGTCATCAGAAGGGGAAAGTAGAAGATTAATTGTGTGTCGTCTGCATAGCAATGATAGGAGAGACCATGTGAGGTTATGACAGAGCCAAGTGACTTGGTGTATAGCGAGAATAAGAGAGGGCCTAGAACAGAGCCCTGGGGGACACCAGTGGTGAGAGCGCGTGGTGAGGAGACAGATTCTCGCCATGCCACCTGGTAGGAGCGACCTGTCAGGTAGGACGCAATCCAAGCGTGGGCCGCGCCGGAGATGCCCAACTCGGAGAGGGTGGAGAGGAGGATCTGATGGTTCACAGTATCGAAGGCAGCCGATAGGTCTAGAAGGATGAGAGCAGAGGAGAGAGAGTTAGCTTTAGCAGTGCGGAGCGCCTCCGTGATACAGAGAAGAGCAGTCTCAGTTGAATGACTAGTCTTGAAACCTGACTGATTTGGATCAAGAAGGTCATTCTGAGAGAGATAGCGGTAGAGCTGGCCAAGGACGGCACGCTCAAGAGTTTTGGAGAGAAAAGAGAGAAGGGATACTGGTCTGTAGTTGTTGACATCGGAGGGATCGAGTGTAGGTTTTTTCAGAAGGGGTGCAACTCTCGCTCTCTTGAAGACGGGAGGGACGTAGCCAGCGGTCAGGGATGAGTTGATGAGCGAGGTGAGGTAAGGGAGAAGGTCTCCGGAAATGGTCTGGAGAAGAGAGGAGGGGATAGGGTCAAGCGGGCAGGTTGTTGGGCGGCCGGCCGTCACAAGACGCGAGATTTCATCTGGAGAGAGAGGGGGAGAAAGAGGTCAGAGCATAGGGTAGGGCAGTGTGAGCAGAACCAGCGGTGTCGTTTGACTTAGCAAACGAGGATCGGATGTCATCGTCCTTCTTTTCAAAATGGTTGACGAAGTCATCTGCAGAGAGGGAGGAGGGAGGGGGGAGGATTCAGGAGGGAGGAGAAGGTGGCAAAGAGCTTCCTAGGGTTAGAGGCAGATGCTTGGAATTTAGAATGGTAGAAAGTGGCTTTAGCAGCAGAGACAGAGGAGGAAAATGTAGAGAGGAGGGAGTGAAAGGATGCCAGGTCCGCAGGGAGGCGAGTTTTCCTCCATTTCCGCTCGGCTGCCCGGAGCCCTGTTCTGTGAGCTCGCAATGAGTCGTCGAGCCACGGAGCGGGAGGGGAGGACCGAGCCGGCCTGGAGGATAGGGGACATAGGGAGTCAAAGGATGCAGTAAGGGAGGAGAGGAGGGTTGAGGAGGCAGAATCAGGAGATAGGTTGGAGAAAGTTTGAGCAGAGGGAAGAGATGATAGGATGGAAGAGGAGAGAGTAGCGGGGAGAGAGAGCGAAGGTTGGGACGGCGCGATACCATCCGAGTAGGGGCAGTGTGGGAAGTGTTGGATGAGAGCGAGAGGGAAAAGGATACAAGGTAGTGGTCGGAGACTTGGAGGGGAGTTGCAATGAGGTTAGTGGAAGAACAGCATCTAGTAAAGATGAGGTCAAGCGTATTGCCTGCCTTGTGAGTAGGGGGAAGGTGAGAGGGTGAGGTCAAAAGAGGAGAGGAGTGGAAAGAAGGAGGCAGAGAGGAATGAGTCAAAGGTAGACGTGGGGAGGTTAAAGTCGCCCAGAACTGTGAGAGGTGAGCCGTCCTCAGGAAAGGAGCTTATCAAGGCATCAAGCTCATTGATGAACTCTCCGAGGGAACCTGGAGGGCGATAAATGATAAGGATGTTAAGCTTGAAAGGGCTGGTAACTGTGACAGCATGGAATTCAAAGGAGGCAATAGACAGATGGGTAAGGGGAGAAAGAGAGAAAGACCACTTGGGAGAGATGAGGATCCCGGTGCCACCACCCCGCTGACCAGAAGCTCTCGGGGTGTGCGAGAACACGTGGGCGGACGAGGAGAGAGCAGTAGGAGTAGCAGTGTTATCTGTGGTGATCCATGTTTCCGTCAGTGCCAAGAAGTCAAGGGACTGGAGGGAGGCATAGGCTGAGATGAACTCTGCCTTGTTGGCCGCAGATCGGCAGTTCCAGAGGCTACCGGAGACCTGGAACTCCACGTGGGTCGTACGCGCTGGGACCACCAGGTTAGGGTGGTCGCGGCCACGCGGTGTGGAGCGTTTGTATGGTCTGTGCAGAGAGGAGAGAACAGGGATAGACAGACACATAGTTTACAGGCTACAGAAGAGGCTACGCTAATGCAAGGAAATTGGAATGACAAATGGACTACACGTCTCGAATGTTCAGAAAGTTAAGCTTACGTAGCAAGAATCTTATTGACTAAAATGATTAAAATGATACAGTACTGCTGAAGTAGGCTAGCTGGCAGTAGCTGCGTTGTTGGCACTACACTAATCACAGTGTCCAGAAAATGAAATAGATGCATAATACACACTATTTTGTCACAACAAGGCCGACTAATAATGCCGACAATCATGTGAAAGTAACCCGTGCATAAAACAGCTGACAGCGAATAAAAACTAAGGTATGTCAGATAAATACGACACATGCTTTGAAATAAAATGCACACATCAAAGGACTTACTTAGGCCTACAATTGACAGGGATGCATGAGACAAACAAACTCAACCAGAGAATGATGAAAATCACAAAATAAAACAGGAAAACCTACACATGCCTTTTTAAAGGGAGCTAACGCCCCACCCGTGATTCAGCGCCGCTGAATGAACAGTGCCTACATACTGGTAGTCATAGTGGAGCTCCGTGGCCTGGTGCTGAATGGACAGCGCCTCTGTCTTGTAGCCAGGTATAGAATTATTCCATTTGTGGGCAGTTTTATATTTTCTGGGCACAGTTAGGTAGCCTACAATGCGTATATGAAAATCATAACTGGCACGCAGATCTTTAGAAATGGTAGGATCAATTGTAAATTTGCATTCCACATGGAAAAAGGTGTCTGATGCCCTTGTGGAACGGCTCATAAACTGTACCTCATAAACTGTAGACAGTGTCATTGTCTCGTGTGCTTCAAATCAAAATGGTCCTGTGCGCTTCCTGCTTATTTTTGCATTGCCTGTCTGCATTATTTGCCAGGGAAGGGAAACATTCTGCAAAATATTGACACATTGTATCAACAAGGTGGCTCTGAGAATATTGAAAAATTGTATCAATGAACGAGGCAGCTCGGAGAATGTTGAAACATTTTGTATATCTCAAGGCTGCTCTGAGAATATTAATTGTATCATAGTAGCCAACCAGGAGGTGGCTTGTGCACATTTTTAGCTTGTCGCTGTCTTATTGTGTTGCCTCCACTGCATCTGGGTGCTCATTATATGCAACAACAAAAACACATCCCAACATCCACACTATAGCTAAATAACTTAGCAATGTTTAATGATGTTTTACGAGGCAGATTGATCTGTTAGAATATCTCATTTTAATTCAGGAAGATGGACAAGCAAGACTGATAGAGTGAGAGGTGGGAATTCATTATCAGAGCCAGGTAGGCTACAGGTAGGGATGCAGGTAGAGGATGATGATGAAGTAGGCTTACAGCAAGAAGGAAAAAAAAATGTTTGCCCTTTTTATGCAATCATTAATTATTTGCCTTATCTCAAATATCATTCTGTCACTGCATGACAATGCACATTTCTTATAGCCTGCAATTGTTATTGACTTTGAAGCCAAAAACAGGAGAAGCTGTTTAGTTGTTTATTTTCATACCGATACATGAATCCAAAATTGCACGAGCTTACTGGGCGAATAACTTTAAATATCAATTAGGCACACAGCTATGAAAACAAATATTTTAATAGTAAAAAAATAGCTTTTGGTGTCAAATGGTCACCAGAAAGGAGTGCTCCTCCACCTCCCAACTCCCAATGTAATTAACCCCTGGATATCAGATTACAACAAGGCCTACAGGGCAGGGTTCAAATGCTGACATCAAATTCAAAGTAATCTGTGCACTGCCTAAATGGCTGACCGGCAAAGAAAACTGGCACGGTCTCTGCTCTCTGCTTTCTAAAAGTGAGACAAAAGGCGTGCAGGCTGGCAGCTGCTCTCCAAGCAATGCTCCACATGGTCCTAAAGCCAGACTCTAGTATGCTAAACAGCTGTTGCATTTTAATCAGGATTGGAGTGATTTCCTTTTTAAGTGACTACTTTATTTTTGGTCTTGAGCTAGGGTGCCTTACCCAACTGATGCCCCTGACCCTCACAGCCAGTCAACTCTGTATTGAAATTCTTAATCAGATTAATTGGGTCATTTTTACAGTAGCATGCTGACATACCACATTTCCCGAGTCCAGAATAACACAGCTCCAGACTTACTAGGACTAAAATAGCCAGAGGTTCATGAACAACAGTGTTCTGAAATGGCCTTCTGTCATAAGAATGAGGCCACTTTAACATGGAGATGAGATTGTCTCTCTGTTATACTGAGAGGACAGGATGTGTGGGCCAGACTGCTAGTTGCCCCGTATAACTTTCACCTCTCCAGCCCTGGCATATCAGTGACAACAAGGCTAGGCTCAGACATAGGAAATGAAGACGGTTTAAACTGCAGTATTGGCATTCCGTCTAGTGGGTGTGCGCTGTGCAGGCTTTTAAGAGTCTGGTTTGACCCTATTGTGTTGACTGGTCCTGCTCCATTCCGCAGCAGTGTGCAGTGTCCCTTTCTCCCAGAAGCACAAGTGCGGGCCTGCGTGTTAGAATATCAAGCCTATCCATTTCCTGCCATGTGTTATCTCCAGGTTCACAGTACCTCTGAGCCCCCGCCTCCCCACTGCATTCTTTCTTCATTCTTTCCTCATAAGACTACAGTCTTCCTCGTAAAAAAAATGGCAAACCCCAAGAGTGTTGTATAACACCGGCCCCGGCCCACTCTCCTCCAATCACCTCCCTTGGTGGTGGCTGCTGCGGTGACAAGAGAGACCATGCTTTCTATCATTCCGTCCGCAGCGTGACTCCCGAGACACAGTACACCCTGCCTGGCCTGCCCGCCTGTCTGGCCACACCACAGCTGTGAGAGCTCAGGTTCTCTGTGGTGTCTGCCTGCCTGAGGGAGGGAGACAAACAAACAAGAATAGGAGAAAGCACACCAACCAGGCTGCTGTCATTTCCTGTTTAATGTTAGCCCATGCTGAGCCATAACTCGTGCTCCCCCTGATATGGCCCAGGAGTCTGGTTGCAGGGCTGAAAAATATATGGACAGGCCTTCCATTACCACTGAGAACTGCTATCATTTCACTGGGCGTTGGGGACATGCTGGGTTCATATCCTCTGGAAGGAATTCAATGCTCGGTCTGCTGGTATCTGGTGTGATGATACCTCTAGTTTAAGTGTGAGTGTCGGTGTGTGCATGAGAAGGAGGAATTTATCTGTAGGCTTTGTTTGAGAGAAATTATGCAGATACAGTAAGACAAAAAAAATTGATTAAGAGCATGGAGAGAGGAACTATTTTACCTGACACATTACTCTACATGGGATATGCAGACAAGACATGACATGCTGCACGGTTGTCTGTGCGACTGCATACATGTGAGATAGGATAATGGACAGAGTAAGATTAGAACATGTTAGCCAGATGGGGAGGGGGTGTCATGTCATAGTTTGATGGACTAAGTACTTTAATGGTGAATAAAGACTCTCTCCAAGGTGATTCTATCTGCCCTGCATTCTGGGAATCAGACTGTTAGCACCTGTTCCTGCTTCCTTTAGTGGTTCTGTTTCTTCAACGGAGAATGATAAAATCATTTAGGCTGAGGCAAACTTACTGGCAGTAGAGACATGGATGCATCTTTAAATACACTCAAACAGCTACACAGACTGAATTATTAAAGTGACATGTACAATGCCTTCAGAAAGTATTAACATCCCTTGACTTTTTCCACATTTTGTTGTGAATCAATACACCCAATCACTACAAAGATACAGGCATCCTTCCTAACACAGTTGCCATAGAGGAAGGAAACCACTCAGAGATTTCACCATGAAGCCAATGATGACTTTAAAACAGTTACAGTTTAACTGCGGTCATACACGAAACCGAGGATGGATCAACAACATTGTAGTTCCTCCACAAAGCTAACCTAATTGACAGAGTGAAAAGAAGGAAGCTGGTACAGAATAAAAATATTCCAAAACATGCATCCTGTTTATAAACAAGGCACTAAAGTAATACTGCAAAATATATGATAAAGCAGTTCACCTTTTGTCCTGAATACAAAGTGTTATGTTTGGGGCAAATCCAATACAACACTCTCAATATTTTCAAGCATTGTGGTGGCTGCATCATGTTATGGGCATGGGAGTTTTTCAGGATAAAAAATAAACGGAATGAAACTAAGCAGAGGCAAAATGCTAGAGGAAAACTTTTGTTCAGTCTGCTTTCCACCAGACACTGGGAGATGAATTCACCTTTCAGCAGGACACTCACCTAAAACACAAGTCCCAATCCACACTGAGTTGCTTATCAAGAAGACAGTGAATGTTCCTGAGTGGCCGAGATACAGTTTTGACTTAAATCTACTTGAAAATCTATGGCAAGACCTGAAAATAGTTGTCTAGCAATGATCAACAACCAATTTGACAGAGCTTGAAGAATTTTGAAAAAATAATGGGCAAATATGGCACAATCCAGGTGTGGAAAGCACTTACAGACTTACCCAGAACGACTCACAGCTAATATCACTGCCAAGGGTGCTTCTATAAAGCATTGACTCAAGGGTGTGAACACTTATGTAAATAAGATATTTATGTATTTCATTTTCAATAAATTTGCAAATATTTCTACAAACATGTTTTCACTTTGTCATTATGGGGTATTATTGTGATTAGATGGGTTAGGAAAAAAACCCTTTAAGGAATTTTGAATTCAGGCCATAACAAAACAAAATGTGGAGTAAGTCAAGGGGTATGAATACTTTCTGAAGGCACTGCGGAGCTTTTTTTTTTTTTTTGGGGTGACGCTGAGAGGAAAGATGACAGGCTGTCACTACTGTGTCATCTCACCACCACTGAACATTTGAATAATGCATTTATTACACAGGGCAGACATTGTAAACAGTTTTATTTGATACATATATGCGCCACATTGTGCTGGCTGCCTGGCAGGTGATGTGCTGTACTGCCACGTCTTGCTTCACTTCAGAAAGGTACAGAGGATATGCTTTTAATCTTGGCTGAGGATCACACAGTTGCTTTGAACGCCGCATTTCTCTCTTAGCAAAATAGCTCACATGCATGGGTCTTATTTGCCAATTTTCCATTCAAACTCGATGCACCATAAAAGGCGAGAGCCCTTTCTCCTCCTCTGCCGTCTAAACACAGGCTTGGCCCAGTAGGTATATGAAGCATAAAACCCAGCCTTTGCTGAAGCGAGCGGCAGATAAAGCCGAGGCTGGGAATCCGCTGCTGGCCTGGGACCTTCACAGCACCGCACACTACTACACAGCTTCCCAAAGCTCTGACTTTTTTAATATCCAATACAAATTTATTAGCTTGCATTTGTCAATCTCCTGAGCCCCCCTTGGTGGTGGCCGATAAGTGGGCCCATGGTTTTCAGAGATGATTAATGCAGCTCAGTCCTGGCATGGCACCATGGCCCCCTTTCCCTCCTCTACTCTCCTCCTTACTCACCCTGGGTTATTGCTCTGACAGCCATGAAGGAAAGACTGGGAGGAAATACTGGCCCATTTGACGTACTGTACTTTACTCATCTTCATCTGGGGAAAGGAGATAAAAGGACAAAAGGGGAGAGAGAAAGAAAATATACACAGTGAGAGAGAAAGGTTGTTCTCTGCTGTCCGATCCTCCCTCACTGTTCTTTTACAGAAACGGAGGAGCACTGGGATACAGAGCTATACTACACTATGTGAGGGATGGTGGAAGACTGGTGCACTGTCTAGCAACTACATTAAGGAAGCAGTGTCCAATCTCCCAGATTGCACCCACTGACCTGCCACACCAAATCCCCTATTAAATAATTCAACAATTGAAAAACATGAACTGGCTTATTGACTCTGGCCTGCTTAGTGCATTGTGGGAAGCCCTGCCTTTAAGTAAAGTCCATTGACGCACACGTGCGTCACACGGTGATGTCATTTTTTTATATTAAATAGCTCCCTGTGTGTTTATGCTGGAGACCCTTTCTTGTTGGCCTAGTGGCTGCAGCTCAATCCCCTCTTTTCGCCGATATAACGTTTGTGCCTATTCCATAAGATGGGGCTTGTGAAAACTTCCTTTTTCTACACGAGAAGATCTGGACAAGGAAATCTTCAAGAAATCATATGTTAAACCTGAACTCTGTGACCTAAAAACTAATATGTCAATAATATTGAAAGAGGAGACTCTCATGAACACAAGCTTCAGAGGAGTTGTCTGAAGGTAACCCAGTACCATGCTGGAAAAATGGCAAAAACATGGCAGACACTTCAAAACCTTTATGATTTATTTTTTGACTGTGTTTTGCCATGTACAAACATGTTATTCAATGTGTTTCTATGGGCTATAGCAGGAAATGCCCAAAAATTATTTTCTTAAAACCAGATGTTATACCTACAGGGATACTAAAATCAAATGGCCAAATTATACAGTTTGTGACCATCTTAAAACTATTCCTGTTAGCTTAGTAGATATTGAGATCTAAGGGCTTAGACTTTTCCAGGGGTTCAATTGGCTAAAGAGGAGCTTAACTGCATCTGATTGATGTTAGTAGACTCAGCCACAGAATCAAATGTATTGTTCTGGTGAAATGCACCATGGGTTATGATCGTGTCCGGGTCTCTTATATGGGTCACATGGTCAGTTAGGATTAGAGTTGGGGCTCAAACGGTAGGCTCGTCATGTTTCATATGAAGATTTACTCTGCTAAACGAGAGCAATAAAAGGCCTGAGTTTAATGGGCACGTGCTTGCCAGCCTGAAATGCTTGTTCTCATCACATCACATTGGTTTTACAGGGGGCTGTGGCTAACATACCCCTTCGTAACCGCTCTTACACACACACACACACACACACACACACACACACACACACACACACACACACACACACACACACACACACACACACACACACACACACACACACACACACACACACAGCGCACACACTCACACACACACACACACACAGCGCACACACTCACACACACACACACACACACACACACACACACACACACACACACACACACACACACACACACACACACACACACACACACACACACACACACACACACACACACACACACACACACACACACACACACACACACACGTACATACACATACACATGAACACTCCAACCCTCCTCTGCCAACCCAACTAACCCAGATCTTTCAAACCAAGTCAACCAACCTCTAATTAAAAATGTGCACTGTGAGGCATATGAGCATAGACCAGACAGAACTTAGCTGCGTCTCTAACTGGGGACGTTTGTCCAGCTGTGCATATCCTGCCTCCAAAGGCCTTGCTCTTTTTAAAGGGAAAATCGCATCTCTCTAGAGCAAAGACTCATCTGCTAAGCCTTCCAGATTCACTAATCCTATCCTCTCCCTCCTCTCTCTCTCTCTATCCCCCACACCTCCCTCTGCCAGGATAACTGTGCTGTGAGCGGTGTGTTCAGACTTTACCGGGGTTTACCACTGGACCCTGGGTTCTGGCAGTTTTATATTGCCTCTTTTTTTACTGGTTCACCAAGCTCATATCTCATACTCTCTCTCTCTGCTATCCAACTGGCTACACTCGTAAGGTACATTCAGATTTTGGGGGCTGTAGAACTAGGTTAGCCGTCCCACACCGTTTTAAAGGATAGTTTTATATTCACTTGCCTTGCAGTGTGTATACGATTTCCATTATTTAATGCAAAACACATTCCTTTTTTAATTAAATATAACACTTGTAGGCCTATTCCCATTTTCCACCATGAGTGACTAAAAATCTCTTCGACATGTTTGTTTAGAAAAATAAAGAATTAAGTTGAACAATCTTATGTTTCGGCACCTAGTGTTGATTTATTCACCTCGGTTGGTCCGCAAGGTTGTGGCAATATTCTAAAAGTAATGGAACTCCACCTCTGCCCCACTGTGTTCCTAGTCACTGGATTGACTCCTGGCTATACTGCAACAACAGAACTGGGGGAGGGGCTAAAGGGTCAGGGGCCTGGACACAAGACTCACCCTTGACCTGTTGACCCCTTTGTGTACTGGGACATGGTTGTTGACAGCGCCTTGGTGGGGGAGGGTTAAACATGCTGGTCACAGGGGCAGTAAGGCATGCAAACCAGCTAGGCAGGGACCCAAACAGCCATGGAGGACTGGATCAGACATGGCTGATCAAATGGTCCACATGTAACTAGACACATGCTGTAGGGCCACTTCTTAACTTGAGGTCCATGCTCAATTGCCTGTGACTGGAATATCTGTGTAAATCATATATTCATGTCATGCTATGCTTAAAGCTATGCTGTATGGGGGATTCAAACTCCAAAAAGATATTCAAACATTTTTCAATGCCACATGCTTTAATCATTCTTGTTTTTTGGTGCTTTTGTCATGACTCTCATGAGAAGAAATACACCTTTAAATCTCTTTTTGAGTGCTGATCCCCCACACAGCATTTGATGCTACTATTTTCCTCCACACACCCTACGTTCTGAGAGAAGTGCTTTCAAGAACTTTTACATGTTTAGTGCTTGATCTTAAATTAGCGTTCAGCCCATGTAGTGAAGCCAGAGTGCTTGCTTGGACAAATATATAACTTCATTGTTTGAGTTTATTGTTTATGCTTGGCACAATGCACCCAAACTTGAAACATATTGAAACTATTTTTTTTCTCCCAAACTGGGAGTAAGCTCTTATTCTTGTCTCACAATCTCTTTCCATTTTAATGAACTGTGCTATGCATTAATCATGCAGTCCTGTTTTTTAAAATCCTACTTCAATGACAAAGGGCTACATGAAAGAGTGGAGCCATCTATTTGAGCCTAAGAGGATGCACAACACCAGCGCCTGATATAATTGACTGTATTTCATTCCATGTCTGCTATGAAATGGGAGGCCAGATAATTTATGACATCGACATTGCCAAAGCATGCATCCCCATGGCCTTGGTGTTGGGTGCGTTCTTTTGCCTCCCCCTGCTTTACTTGTGCCTGTGAGCTCTAAAGTGGTGGATAGTCTATCACCACTGATAGATTTGTGTCCCCCGGGACTGGCTTGTATCACTGTTGTTGGCTGTTATTACATACATTACACAGTTTAAGTTAGAATGGTCACCAAAAATAACAACAAAGGAGCACCAATTGAATTATTTAGTGTGGTGGTAGGACACACACACACACACACACACACACACACACACACACACACACACACACACACACACACACACACACACACACACACACACACACACACACACACACACACACACACACACACACACACACACACACACACACACACACACACACACACACACACACACACATTGCTCCAGTCCACTGCCCCTACTCAGGAGAGGACATCTTGCTCTTAGCTGGCACATTGAAAATCAATATACAGTAGATTAAAATGCAACATTGGAAGAACTCATGCACATAGAAAGCTATGTGTGTAGACACTCTTCTAACCTTCATCCGGACTGATGCAAGGGAAATGGACAGGTTGAAAGCAAATACCTTACAAACTTATATTACATCCACCCCTGGCATCTAAGTTCTGCAGAGATGACTGAGAGGAGAGGAAGCCCCTTCAGATTCCTGCCTTCCTTGTTTAGCTCCTTGCAGACTCTGAGGTTATGGTGCCCCCTAGAGGATGGTAGTAGTAGCAGACAGAACCAACATTAATCTCCTCTCCCAGCCTTTGTTTAAATAGCACATCAATCCTGACTACTGATAACTCATCCTAAAAAATAACAATGAACATTTATACTGATAATGACTTGCCTTTCTAACACACTAATTTAGGCAAAGAACTGCTACGTGTCTCAGCATGATCTTGTTTTGACCGGTTGACCTATATGATTTCTGAAAAGGTGAAGCGTGGTCAATGAATCAATGTTGCAATGGATTTTCATCAACTCGATCTTCCTCCTATCTGACTTCCACAGTTAGAAATAGTTCCAGTCATACATGGATTAGTCTCATCCATTGTCATAAACCTAATTGCATATAATTCCATATATATCACTGAACATGGTTGAATCAGAGCAGAATTGAAGAATTGAAGTCTAGTCTCTCTCTCTCTCTCTCTCTCTCTCTCTCTCTCTCTCTCTCTCTCTCATCCTCTCTCTCTCTCTCTCTCTCTGTCTCTCTCAGGGGAGAGTATAATGATGTGCTCACTCCTTGTGGGTTGATGATGATCAGAGCAGTGCTTTGCTGTCTCAGCTATGAGCTACAGCAGACACCTAACCAGTCCCCTCCCAGCAAATAAGTCCAATACCTACCCCAACATAGGATATACGCTCTTCCGATTTCACAAGTGACCACCATTACACATTACACATTCAATATCCACACAGTCATTTTCAAATGACCAACTCCCTCAAACGCTGAGAGAAGCCAACATCTCACTTATTCTCAAAAAGGGAAAATGTCCAGAGTCTTGTTCCTCGTGCAGACCAATTTCCCTTCTGAATGTGGATAGAAAATTGCTTTCTAAAATTCTAGCCACAAGATTAGAGGACTCATTGACACTAATTGTGAAAGGAGACCAAACTGGCTTCATTAGGGGCCGTAAGTCATGCAACAACGTCAGGCGGCTTCTTAATGTAATTCAAGCCTACCAACAAAGTGCTGTGGATGGTCTTGTGCTCTCCCTAGATGCTGAGAAAGCATTTGATCGTGTGGAGTGGTCCTACCTATTATTTGCTCTAAATAAATTTGGTCTAGGGGACAACTTTATAAAATGGGTGAAAGTTTTATATGATGATCCTCAGGCTGCTGTCCTTACTAATGGGCTACGGTCAAATAGCTTCTCTATACACAGAGGTACCAGACAGGGCTGTCCTTTATCCCCCCTCCTCTTTGCACTCGTTATGGAACCACTGGCCGAGGCCATCAGCCTGCTATACAGGGGCTGCTCATTGGAGATGTTCACCATAAAATAAGCTTGTATGCTGATGATGTCCTGATATTCATCTCTAGTCCCGAGACTTCAATTACATCTCTTATTAATATTATTGAATTATTCAGCGGATTCTCAGGCTACAAGATTACTAAGTCAGAGGCTATGCCACTTGGTAGCCTGCATTCTGTACCTAATACTTCTCCCCCCTTCCCTTTTAAATGGTCTCCCTCAGGTTTCATGTATCTGGGTATATTTGTAACTCCTAAATTCCAGCTAATGTACAAAGCCAATTTTGTTCCTTTGTTTGATACAATAAGACAGGATCTGGAGCGCTGGAACTCTCTCCCCATTTCTTGGTTGGGTAGAATATCCCTCTTGAAAATGAACGTTTTACCTAGACTACTTTACCCAATCCAAATGATCCCAGTATTACTCTCCAATAAGGTAATAAAGGATGTAAATGGATGGCTAAGTTCCTTTATATGGAGTAAACGCAAGCCAAGACTTAAGATGGCAGTATTGCAGCTGCCAAGTTCTATGGGCGGCTTGGACCTGCCCAATATCAGGTTCTATCAATGGTGTGCCCACCTTTGTTATATTTCTGATTGGATCACAAATGATGACTCCTCTATTTGGTTAGACATTGAGACTTCTCTTTCAAAATACCCCTTACAGGATCTTTTATTTTTCAGAAGTTTCAAGTCTGTAGAAGAACACTGCAATAATCCAGTTACACTTAACACACTCAAAGTATGGAGGTCAGTTCAACGCTTCCTGGGAAGGTCCAAACTAACCTCTGCTCTTACCCCAATTCTTAACAACCCAGATTTCAGCCCAGGATTGCTGGATGCTGGCTTTAACTTATGGCTTAATAAGGGCATACGCAGGCTAAACGACTTATTCGCTGATAAGATTTTGTTGTCATCTGAGCAGATGGTTGAGAAATATCGACTCCCAAAGCAGGACTTTTTCCGCTTCCTACAAGTAAGACATTATATTCTGGAGAGCACCACCTTAATTGGTAACCCTGATGTGGCTGTCATTGAAAGAATGCTTTTTTTCCCCACAAAGGAAAATGTCTGTAAGTCTGTTTTATGATACTTTAAGGTCCTTTTCTGCTGTCAACACACAGAGGGTGAAACAACTGTGGGAGAAAGAATGGTCTGTTACTATTGACGAAGAGATGTGGGAGGACATTTGGAGATATGCAAAAACAATATCTATATATAACCGTACTAGAGCAATCCAATTAAGAATAATACACAGATTGCATATATCCCCAAATCGCAGACATGCTTTTAGCCCCACTTCCTCTTCCCCTCAGTGTCTTAAATGCAAAACTGATACAGGCACCCTAACACATTGTTTATGGTCATGTACCAAAATACAAAGATGCTGGTCTGGTGTCCTGCAAGAAATTGAAAAGATCCTAGGGGTTGATCTAGAATTGGACCCAGTTTCTTTACTGTTAGGTCTCCCTAGCAGGCATGTTACTTCTGTCTGTAAAAGGAGGCTTTACAACATCCTTACCTTCGCAGCGAGGAAAAACATCCTTTTACAGTGGATTAGTGATAAGGTTCCTTCTATTAAAGACTGGCATAAGATACTATTTGAATGGGTGCCTCTGGAATATCTGACATGTACATTGCATTCTAAAACAGACCAGTTCTACAAAGTATGGGAACCTTATCTAAATTATCTAGAACCTGAGGTATCAGCTATTATGCTGCAAGGATTCTCTTAGAATGGCGGGGATCTATGTATTTCAGAACTACACTGTACGTTCCATGTGTGGAACCTAACCTCTTGGTTTAAACTGAGCTTTTTTGTTTAATTTCTGTTTGTAAGTTTGTTTAAAATGTATGTATTGAGAGACGCAATGATGGTGATGGGGTGAGAGAAGCACAGAGCGGGAAGAGGAAGATGGTGTGCGTATGTATGGGTGTGTATATGTGTGTGTGTGCGTGCGTGCGTGTATGTATGTATGCATATGTGTGTGTATATGCATGGGTATATGTATATGTGTGTATGTATGTGTATGTATGTATGTGTATATATATGCACGTAGATATGGGGCTGTTTTTCTTTTTGTTCTGTGTGCTTTGTCTCTGTTGTATCTCTTAATATGGGTGAAAATTGTGAAATTTCAATAAAAATACTGTTACAAAAAAAAAATATCCACACAGTAATATTGCCTTGGCGGAGAAGTAACAAAGATGTCTCCAACAACTGAATTTAGTTGAAATTGAATATCAAAATAACTATTTTGCTCTGTCTTCTCCAACTCCCCAGATACCCCTATATATTTCAAGTGTCCAATAAAATTAAATAAATTGTATAAATGGTCTACATTGACTTCTATGGACTAATTTGGGAAATGTTCATTCCCTCTAGGTCTGACAAAGAGACACTGAAGCCTCCTACCAGCATTTGTCTATGTAAGATTCATATCATACTGGTCAGCATGTCAGAAAACAGCTCTGTGGCCAGAATGAGTCTATAGAGACTCATTGCCCATAATTAACAGAGTGAATAAGTACAGCGGACATTTGCTTAGCCAAGATCCTTCAAAACCCAAAGGTTGTTAAGAGGGATTCAGTAATGCAGAACTGTCTCAAATGCCTCATTATAGATGGTGTACACACATCTTGCTAGTGCACCACCATAGGCAAATTGACGCAAGTTACCAGACCCTAGTGGTTTTGGGTGTACCAATCCTGGCTGTCTACAGGCGAGTGTTAAACTGACTGACTACACTGGAAGTACCATGCTGGTCCTGGCATAGCTACAGCTTGCATTGTGGTCAGGACCTTGGCTCACACACTGAGACAAGCAACAGTTCACGATGTCCCACTATTGGCCACCAGAGGGAAATCTGGTGCTAGAGGCTCAGGCTGAGGAATGAGCAGTGGTAATTAGCTTTTTTCTTCTTCTCGTCCATGAGAATCAAGGAGATGCAGAAGGTAAAACTAGAGCGATACTGATGTACATGCTAGATAATGTATACTTTGTGTTATTGTGATGAAATGTTTGATTGAGGCTGGGAAATGGAAGACAACACACATCTATTCCATAGTGAACAATAAAGCCGTTGAACATAGGTAAATGATAAGAATGATGTCATTTGCAATGCACTGAGGCATACTGTAAACCTTCCTCTGATAGTTGGCCACTACACGGGGATACTAACCTCGTACAACCATCTGGAAGTCTCACAAGCTTACATTCTGCGCAGCGGTAATCAGTTTGGCAATATGAGGCTACAGGGACAACACCCCGACTCTTATTGTGAAGGTGTCTCTAGAGCATAACTCACCCTGAAACAAGATCCTAAATTAAAGCATGTGGAAAAACACACACACACACACACACACACACACACACACACACACACACACACACACACACACACACACACACACACACACACACACACACACACACACACACACACACACACACACACACACACACACACACACACACACACAAAAACAAAAAGAGGGTGTCCCAACATCCAGCACAACGAGGCTGATCCTCCTCTTTTTGTTTTAGTTCTGTTTGTTCAGTGTGTTAAGGCTCGTTAACTGTTTCAGTGAAACCGAGGTTCCTTCCTGCCAACAGTTCCTCACCCACACAGATACCACTGACTGTGCGTGTCACCACCAACAGGGTGAGATCATTGCCCGTTGCCTACATAGACTCACAGGACATTTTTACCAATAGAAACCAATAACAAAACCAAGCTGTGGTGAGATCAGGACTGGAGATTTGCTGTAAAAGTACAGAATAAAGAGACTTTAAACTGAAACAAGAAATTATGTCTCTGCTGTAACGTCTTGGGGTTTCTGTTAATGGTCTGTTTTGGTGGTAATTCCCGTCATTATACATTTTAAATGAACATTTTGATTCAACTTCTCTGTAGACGCACACACATGCACATGCACAGTCCCACACTTCCATACATCTGACCAATTTTCCATAGTAATGGCACAGGCTTGATACACGACTGGATGCAGAGACTGACATTTTTTGGGGACCGACAACATGGAAACTTTGTTGCTATGGCAAACCAAAAACAACTGTTGAGTGTGAACCACCTGTCTGCTCCATTGCCTCTGGCTGTTTTCCAGTACAGGCCTTCAAAATACACAGACACGGTCAAGGTTCCTCTTGGAATCTAGATCAAAACAAGGATCAGGGAAAAGAAAGTAAACTACATTTTTGTGTACAGCAGAGAGCATGTATTAGTGCCTGCCACCGGGGACACACTGGTTGAATCAATGTTGTTTCCACGTTATTTCAATGAAATCGCGCTGAACCAATGTGGAACAGACAATGAATTGACGTCTGTGCATAGTGGTTGGTGTGAGACTGATGAGTTAGGTCAAGAGTTGACACTGACCATGTGAACTGACCAGGAAAAACCACCCAACTGACGAGCACCGAGGGACCAGAGCAGGCAGTGGTGTGTGTCAGAGACCTTGTGGCTCCTGGTTGGAACATTTGGCCGGGCCAGACGGAAAGTATCCATTCTCCTTCTCCACCTCTTTCTCTCTGTGTCTTGATCCCTCGCTACTCTGCGCTCTCTATTACATGACTAACAGTGTATCCCAATGTGCTCCTGTCTTCCAGGAAAGAGGCTTGGTCAGCACCCACTGGGCACACACTGGTTGAATCAATATTGTTTCAATGTAATTTGTCAACATATTGCGATGTGGAATACAGTGGATTTGAAAAAAGTCATCAACCAATATGGTTTTCAACTCATTTCAACCAGCATTGTAAATATTGAAATGAGTGTAAAACTTCAACTTTTATACATTAACTTAACCTGACTAACATGTTGTTACATCAATCTAATTTCAACATAATCATCAGAACTATGCATACGTTGAAATTGTGTTGAAACATTTCATCCAATATTCAATATATATTTGATGGTTGAAATTATGTTGAATTTCATATTTATTTAGATATATGCTATTTGACATTGTTTCGATGTTGATAGTCAAATGGTATGTTTCAATCAACGTCATTGTTTCAACATCATGCCATCAACCTAAATAAAGAGGTATGTTGAAATCAAATGTAAAGCCCTGTCCAACAATTTCTGCCTGAACAGTGCCTCCTACTGGTATGTGAGTGGTAATGCACATCAGTAAGAGCAGGTCTACCATCCTGCTGCCTACCTTTACGCACCCTTCTTAGTTTGAGAAACAAGCTGTGTTCAATTCAGCTGAGCTATCATATGAACTCATTTAAATGTTGATTAGCTTCCGTACTCATTTGCATAGACTACCTAAATAACATTGAGTTGAAAGTAACTAACACAAGAGTTGAAAGTAACTAACTTTTCTTACACAAGCTGCATGTGAAAGTACATTCGGAGTGAGCTTGGGTTTACATAGGTTACACTGACATCTGATTTGCCCAACTGACACAATATTTTCAACAAGAAGCAAGGTATAATATCATTCGTCCAGGGTTGATTGGATCTTTGGAAGTTTAGAAGTAGACCTACGGCTGGAGGAAGTGCCAAAGTAACCTCTGTCCCCCTCCCTGTGCCTCTTCCCAAGTCCCCCTCTCTCATTCCAGAAAGATACAGTATTCCCTGGGGGTTGACCTCAGAACAGGTTTATTGTAGTACAAGTCAGTGGAACTACCTACTAACTGCCTACTATGTAGAAGGAAAGATCAGCATTTCTGTCAGTTCTGACCTAATCAGTCTTGATCTTAATCCAGATGTGCTGTACACACTGCTCCATTCAGCTCTATAGAGGTGTTCTGCCTACTACTTACTAAAACTACATACTGTTTAGAATGCACTGTTTAGTAAAAATGGATGCAGTAAGCAACAAATATTAACATACTTGGCTCATCCATACTGAGAATGTGTCATCTAATGCGCAATTGCTTTGAATTGCTCCATTTGTTCATTTTGGTACAGTGCATCACCTGATTTAAGTGTCTGAAGAAGTGAGTCAAAGTTAAAGTCAGTCTGTTACAAGTCAGTTCTCTCTCTCTCTCTCTCTCTCTCTCTCTCTCTCTCTCTCTCTCTCTCTCTCTCTCTCTCTCTCTCTCTCTCTCTCTCTCTTGTTGATCCAAGATGGCGTAGCAGTCGGACGTCTTGTCGTGTCGTGTCCCTTGTATATATCGTATATATCGTTTTATTTTATTTTTTACATATTTTCTTCGCATATCTTTTAACACATTTTGCTAAACATCAACTTCTAAATACTCTCCTGCAACCCGCCTCACCCAATGTTGCTATTTTTTCTGAAGTATTTATAATTACTTCGGATCCGGATCCCCTCAACTGAAGCTAGCCAGCTAACTACCAGCTATCAGTCAGCAAACCATTGCTAGCGGTCTTCAGCTAACCGGTCATCAGCTAACCTTTAGCTCAGAAAGCTCTCGCCAGTTCGAACAACGTGACACTAACCAGAGCATAACGGACCTATTATTATTTTTTATCCCCGGATTCCCACCGGATTCCCACCGCAAACGGAACATTTTCAGCTGGATCTTCACAACTAGCTAACTAGCTAACCGCAACGCCGGATGATTACTCCTGGCTAGCGTTTCCACCCACTTAGCTTGAAGCTAGCCCGGCCAGAGCTCCTGTGCTACCACCGAAGCATACTCCTGGGCTACAATATCCGGACCCACGACCCGTCTATCGATGTCACCTCATGAAGAGGCATAAACAGACTCACCCCATCGCGACGCCCCCCCAAAGGCTAACTTTCTAGCCCTTGCTATCTCCTTGCTTGCAAATTCGGCCTGCTAACTGCTAGCTTGTTTATCCCCGGTCCGCTAACTGCTACCTTGTTTAGCCCCGGCCTACTGACTGTTAGCTTGTTAGCACAGGCCTGCTAACCATCTGAATCGCCGCGGCCCAAACACTCACTGGACCCATATTTACTTTCAATCTCTTTTCGATTTTTAATTTGTTTATACCTTCCGGTAACCTGCCTCACCCAATGTGATACGGAATCGCTATTATTTTTAATTTTTAGAACACACTCAAGAACCTCCAGAAGCTAACCAGCTAACTAGCTACAAGCTATTTAGTCATTGTTAGTCACTGCTAGCGGCTTTTACCTTTTACCTTCTGCCTAGCCAGACAGTTTTTAACGTGGATAATACTCGCCAGTCCAGCTTCCCTGCCCCATCCACCGCTGCCCCCTGGACACTGATCACTTGGCTACATAGCTGATGCATGCTGGACTGTCCATTAATCACGATACTCCATTCTGCTTGTTTATGTTTTATCTGTCGGCCCCAGCCGCACTCAGGCTCTGTGTGTAGTTAATCCGACCCTCCCTGCCTAGTCAACGCCATTTTACCTGCTCTCACCTACTGTTTTAGCTACTGTTTTAGCTAGCTCTCCCAATTCAACACCTGTGAATACTGTATGCCTCACTGTATGTCTCTCTCAAATGTCAATATGCCTTGTATACTGTTGTTCAGGTTAGTTATAATTGTTTTAGTTTACAATGGAGCCCTCATTCTACTCCTCCTCTGTTCCGCGGGTGATGTGGAGGTAAACCCAGGCCCTGCATGTCCCCAAGCACCCTCATTTGTTGACTTCTGTGATCGAAAAAGCCTTGGTTTCATGCATGTCAACATCAGAAGCCTCCTCCCTAAGTTTGTTTTACTCACTGCTTTAGCACACTCTGCTAACCCTGATGTCCTTGCCGTGTCTGAATCCTGGCTCAGGAAGGCCACCAAAAATTCTTAGATTTCCATACCCAACTATAACATTTTCCGTCAAGATAGAACTGCCAAAGGGGGAGGAGTAATGTCATACTTTCCAGGTCCATACCCAAACAGTTCAAACTACTAATTACTAAAAATTACTCTCTCCAGAAATAAGTCTCTCACTGTTGCCGCATGCAACCGACCCCCCTCAGCTCCCAGCTGTGCCCTGGACACCATTTGTGAATTGATTGCCCCCCATCTAGCTTCAGAGTTTGTTCTGTTAGGTGACCTAAACTGGGATATGCTTAACACCCCGGCAGTCCTACAATCTAAGCTAGATGCCCTCAATCTCACACAAATCATCAAGGAACCCACCAGGTACAACCCTAAATCTGTAAACAAGGGCACCCTCATAGACGTCATCCTGACCAACTGGCCCTCCAAATACACCTCCGCTGTCTTCAACCAGGATCTCAGCGATCACTGCCTCATTGCCTGTATCCGCTACGGAGCCGCAGTCAAATGACCACCCCTCATCACTGTCAAACGCTCCCTAAAACACTTCTGTGAGCAGGCCTTTCTAATCGACCTGGCCCGGGTATCCTGGAAGGACATTGACCTCATCCCGTCAGTTGAGGATGCCTGGTCATTCTTTAAAAGTAACTTCCTCACCATTTTAGATATGGAAATGCAGAACTAAGAACAGATATAGCCCTTGGTTCACTCCAGACCTGACTGCCCTCGACCAGCACAAATACATCCTGTGGCGGACTGCAATAGCATTGAATAGTACCCGCGATATGCAACTGTTCAGGGAAGTCAGGAACCAATACACGCAGTCAGTCAGGAAAGCTAAGGCCATCTTCTTCAGGCAGAAGTTTGCATCCTGTAGCTCCAACTCCAAAAAGTTCTGGGACACTGTGAAGTCCATGGAGAACAAGAGCACCTCCTCCCAGCTGCCCACTGCACTGAGGCTAGGTAACATGGTCACCACCGATAAATCCATGATTATCGAAAACTTCAACAAGCATTTCTCAACACCTGGCCATGCCTTCTGCCTGGCTACTCCAGATAGCCTTGGCCAAAATCAGATGGGCTTGACAATCTGGACCCTCTATTTCTGAGACTATCCGCCGCCATTGTCGCAACCCCTATTACCAGCCTATTCAACCTCTCTTTCATATCGTCTGAGATCCCCAAGGATTGGAAAGCTGCCGCAGTCATCCCCCTCTTCAAAGGGGGAGACACCCTGGACCCAAACTGTTACAGACCTATATCCATCCTGCCCTGCCTATCTAAGGTCTTCGAAAGCCAAGTCAACAAACAGGTCACTGACCATCTCGAATCCCACCGTACCTTCTCCGCTGTGCAATCTGGTTTCCGAGCCGGTCACGGGTGCACCTCAGCCATGCTCAAGGTACTAAACGATATCATAACCGCCATCGATAAAAGACAGTACTGTGCAGCCGTCTTCATCGACCTTGCCAAGGCTTTCGACTCTGTCAATCACCATATTCTTATCGGCAGACTCAGTAGCCTCGGTTTTTCGGATGACTGCCTTGCCTGGTTCACCAATTACTTTGCAGACAGAGTTCAGTGTGTCAAATTGGAGGGCATGCTGTCCGGTCCTATGGCAGTCTCTATGGGGGTGCCACAGGGTTCAATCCTCGGGCCGACTCTTTTCTCTGTGTATATCAATGATTTTGCTCTTACTGCGGGCGATTCCCTGATCCACCTCTAGGCAGACGACACCATTCTATATACTTCCGGCCCGTCCTTGGACACTGTGCTATCTCACCTCCAAACGAGCTTCAATGCCATACAGCACTCCTTCCGTGGCCTCCAACTGCTCTTAAACGCTAGTAAAACCAAATGGATGCTTTTTAACCGTTCGCTGCCTGCACCCGCACGCCTGACCAGCATCACCACCCTGGATGGTTCCGACCTTGAATATGTGGACATCTATAAGTACCTAGGTGTCTGGCTTGACTGTAAACTCTCCTTCCAGACTCATATCAAACATCTCCAATCGAAAATCAAATCAAGAGTCGGCTTTCTATTCCGCAACAAAGCCTCCTTCACTCACGCCACCAAACTTACCCTAGTAAAACTGACTATCCTACCGATCCTCGACTTTGGCGATGTCATCTACAAAATTGCTTCCAACACCCTACTCAGCAAACTGGATGCAGTTTATCACAGTGCCATCCGTTTTGTCACTAAAGCACCTTATACCACCCCCCACTGCGACTTGTATGCTCTAGTCGGTTGGCCCTCGCTACATATTCGTCGCCAGACCCACTGGCTCCAGGTCATCTACAAGTCCATGCTAGGTTAAGCTCCGCCTTATCTCAGTTCACTGGTCACGATGGCAACACCCATCCGTAGCACGCGCTCCAGCAGGTGCGTCTCACTGATCATCCCTAAAGCCAACACCTCATTTGGCCGCCTTTCTTTCCAGTTCTCTGCTACCTGTGACTGGAACGAATTGCAAAAATCGCTGAAGTTGGAGACTTTTATCTCCCTCACCAACTTCAAACATCTGCTATCTGAGCAGCTTACCGATTGCTGCAGCTGTACATTGTCTATCTAAATAGCCCACCCATTTTTACCTACCTCATTCTCCATACTGTTTTTATTTATTTACTTTTCTGCTCTTTTGCACACCAATATCTCTACCTGTACATGACCATCTGATCATTTATCACTCCAGTGTTAATCTGCAAAATTGTAATTATTCGCCTACCTCCTCATGCCTTTTGCACACAATGTATATTGACTCCCCTTTTTTTTCTACTGTGTTATTGACTTGTTAATTGTTTACTCCATGTGTAACTCTGTGTTGTCTGTTCACACTGCTATGCTGTATCTTGGCCAGGTCGCAGTTGCAAATGAGAACTTGTTCTCAACTAGCCTACCTGGTTAAATAAAGGTGAAATAAAAAAATAAAAAAATAAAAAAATAAAAATTATCAGCTGCTGTCAAACATACATGGGCCTTGAAAGACGATTCTCTTCCTCACCAGTGTGCAACGAGTACTACTAGGATGAAAAGACAAAATGAGTATGATATCCTGGCATTGAAAGCATACTACATTTTCAAAATTTCACATGATATAAAACGTTTTTTTCGCATACCCAAAATGCCTACTGCTTAGAAGGCAAATGTGAGTTCCCGGACACGGCATGAAGAGAGTCGCCATTCACCCATTCACTTGAGTGGGTTGAGTCACTGATGTGATCTTCCTGTCTGGGTTGGCGCCCCCCCCCTTGGGTTGTGCCGTGGCGGAGATCTTTGTGGGCTATACTCGGCCTTGTCTCAGGATGGTAAGTTGGTGGTTGAAGATATCCCTCTAGTGGTGTGGGGGCTGTGCTTTGGCAAAGTGGGTGGGGTTATATCCTTCCTGTTTGGCCCTGTCCGGGGGTGTCATCAGATGGGGCCACAGGGTCTCCTGACCCCTCCTGTCTCAGCCTCCAGTATTTATGCTGCAGTAGTTTATGTGTTGGGGGGCTAGGGTCAGTTTTTTATATCTGGAGTACTTCTCCTGTCCTATCCGGTGTCCTGTGTGAATTTAAGTATGCTCTCTCTAATTCTCTCTTTCTCTCTTTCTTTCTCTCTCTCGGAGGACCTGAGCTCTAGGACCATGCCTCAGGACTACCTGACATGATGACTCCTTGCTGTCCCCAGTCCACCTGGCAGTGCTGCTGCTCCAGTTTCAACTGTTCTGCCTGTGATTATTATTATTTGACCATGCTGGTCATTTATGAACATTTGAACATCTTGGCCATGTTCTGTTATAATCTCCACCCGGCACAGCCAGAAGAGGACTGGCCACCCCACATAGCCTGGTTCCTCTCTAGGTTTCTTCCTAGGTTTTGGCCTTTCTAGGGAGTTTTTCCTAGCCACCGTGCTTCTACACCTGCATTGCTTGCTGTTTGGGGTTTTAGGCTGGGTTTCTGTACAGCACTTTGAGATATCAGCTGATTTACAAAGGGCTATATAAATACATTTGATTTGATTTGATTTTCAGTTGAATGGAATTGTACACCGTGTGACTTCAGTACCTTAAATTGGGCTATCACGAATCGTTGTCAAATGGTCTGTCAAATGGGGAGTAAGGAAGGAAGTGTGCATCGGGCATCTTGATTGGAATGGTTCACGCTGTTTTTATCATGCTCCCACTGTGTCTCCAGGAGACAGAGCAAGGCTGTAACGGAACAGTACTGCCTGTTGTATTAGCCTCTTATGGAACAATTCACACTACATGGTGGACGTTCTCGTTTGGCACACTCCGTAGTGTGTGTGTCTGTCTGCTATGTTGTACCTATATTCCTCAGAACCCCTATCTTTAGATGCCCTTGGATGTATTATAATAATATTTCCCGTACCGCCCCAATCCACTAAACATGGACCTTTGCTGTGGCTGCCGTCTGTGAAATGGGAGGTGAATTGTGTGTCGTCCCCAACCCTCAGCCATGGCTGCATAGCTGATTTGGGTAGAGTGGCAAGGCGTACGATACAAAGCCCCATACAAAGGCTCTGTGGGAATAGTTGACCTGTTACTCTGACAGGGATACATTCAAACCAGGCCATATATAACACTGTACATTGTATTATAGAAATGTGGTGTCAGCAGGCAACGTTGTTCATTTCCCTTTTTTGATTTCTCTAGATTGTGTGTACATGTGTGATGTTTCAAACTCTGACTTAACCTCAACATGTATCAGATGACCTGTCAACAGTGATAATGCTGAAAAACACAAGTCCATTAAACATTTCATACTAGTGAGAGCTTAATATTCTTAATAGCTTTGGACTCACTTCTCTCACTTCATTTTGTGTAAATAGGACCTCTATCTCAGTGTCCCTCACCTCTGTCTTTCTCTCTCTAGATGTGTGAGAAAGAGAAAATGCTGTATAGACAAACTAGACAAAAAGACAGACACAATCCCCCCCTCTTCCCTCTCTTCCCTCTCCCGGGACAGCTGATTATGTGTAAATACAGTGGCTGGGCAGAAAGAAAGAAAGTAGTTACTGTAACATCTATAAAATGAGCTAATGCAGCATTCAGAAGGGGAACATTCCGCCTTCAGGCACAGCGGTTAAGTGAGTGCAGACTTGGCGTCCATTTTGACAGTGTTACTAGTCTCTGTGAGGCTGTCTGCACCTTGTCATGGCACAAGGCCCCTTGGCAACAGTTGTGGCCAGGTTGCCTAATGACTGGCCCAGTCAGTGCATCATCTCACCTGTGGAGCAGAGCGCTAGGTTTCCATGCCACATGTGACCTGCCATGTTCTATTGTTGCTCTATCTGTTTTCAATACTTCATTTTAATGAATTTTATTGTCTAGTTCACTGTAATATTGATTGGTGTTTGAGTTCACTTCAAATACAGTTTGAATTGATTTGAGACAGTATGACACAGATGAGTCATGCATCATCCTCATGTATATCCTGTAACCATGGAAATAGGACAAGCCCTTAGTCACATGACTCTATGATTAGATTTCTTGATATTAAAATCACATGGGTTCCACATCCCTGTTTCACTTGATCCTGAACATTAAAAGCTCGATGCAGCTGTCTTTGTATCAATATCAAATAATTTATGTGTAACAATTAAGTACCTTACTGTAATAAACTGACATTAAAATGGACAAAAATAGCTTTTTAGCTAAAAAATATTCCTCAAGCAAGAATTTCACAAGGACTGTCTGGGAGTGATCTGAGTAGGAGGGGAAAACTAAAAACTGTTATTGTCAGAGAGGTTTGGAACTCTATTTGTCATTGGTCTATTACCTGTTTTACCACATGTTGATTTCCTACATGGAAAGCCGAAACTCATGCAAATCTGCTGATTAGAAAGTCCTGTGTAGATTGTATTTTCAACCAGCAACTATCAGGACATAACATTGAGAAAACAATATCACACTTTGACAGTGATAGTTTCATCAAATGTTGTACAATATGATATATATCATAAAACCCATAGAAAATATAATTTTAACTGCACTGGGCCTCTCAAGCGTCTCTTCGGCCAATTAACAGGCACTTATATCCCTGATTTAGCCTCCTCTGATTCTGTGCTCCCTTAGACGAATCCCAGACATTGAACCAAGCTACTGAAAAAAACCCAGCTACTAATTAAACCTCAAGAGCTCTCTGCCCAGACCATAATATTCTCCAGCTTCCATGGGTTTTTGACGTAACTTCCTTACAGTTCCTTATGTGTGTATGGGCTTAATTCAATCAAATGAGTATTGCTGTACGTGCTTGGGGTACTGAAAACCTACTACTGCCACCAAGGAGACTGTGCAAACATTGTTTGAATTATACTTTCAGCCTGTGTTCACTTAAAGATGGTCATTGAACCAAGCAACTGACTAAATTAAAGCAACTAATGAGGCCTCCGGAGCGCTCTCCTCAACACATGATATTCCCCAGTATCACTGACTTTAATTTGACATCCCAAACAATATGAAACACTATACAGCTCACATAGTTTTTATGACTTTGTTAGTTTGCTGCACCCCTGCTGTAAAGTCCTTTGCTAACTTGGTAATGAGACTTCATAGTGAGATTGGGCGCATTACGGCATCCCACTTACCTTTGGCAGACCACAGTCACTATGGCGCTTGCTAGCACCACGACCATAACAACATGCCCTAGTGACCTCAGCTAACTCCATTCTAATGTTTTCTTCACAAAACTGTAATGAACTGAATCAGCATGGTGGATGGCTGATGGCTGGAGCTACCATCAGCCTCTAACCGTGCTTCTCACCCGCTGCCTGTGTGAGGGAGGCAGGGCACAGAGCACAAACCCCATGTTGGCCAGTGAGGAAAACAACAGAAAGAAAGACACCTAGACACAAAACACAATACAACTGTAAAAGCACTGATGCACTAAGTCGAGAGACTGGGTAACTTGCATCTACCAATGAATAGGGATCTAGAAAATATGAAGTAACACTTTTAGTATTAAAGGGAAAATCTACTCAAACTATATTTGAGTATTCTTTTCATTGCACTTATGGAAAAATATTGCAATCATAATGCAGTATAACTGCAGTTAGAGTGCAGTATAACTGCAGTATGCAGCAAATTGTAACGGAGGGTGAGTGAAATGAGTGAGAAGTCAGATGCAGAGAGCGGAATGAACGGGAAAACACTTTAATAATGTCCTTCAAAACGTAACAGGTTCAAAACATGGGTGAATGCCCAAAACATTGGCGCTAAACCAACCCAAAACCTAGATACACACACTGGACAGCGAAAACCAAAACAAAACACGATACATCACCAAACAAAACAACCAACAAGCCCACACAAACACCAGCGGGCCAAACAAACTTAAATAACACCCATCCCAAAACCCCAACAAGGAACAGGTGAAAACAATTAGACAAAAACAAACGAAAAGGAAAAAGGGATCGGTGGCAGCTAATAGATCGGCGACGACGACCGCCGAGCGCCACCCGAGCAGGAAAGGGAGCCACCTTCGGCGGTATTCGTGACACAAATACTGCGTCCAAAATAACACCATTATTTTATGCATTAATTTTGCAGTGTAACTGCAGTTATTCTGCAATTACTGTGTCCAAAATACCACAGTTGACTGCAGTTACTGCAGTTTGAAAACGGCTATCTTTTTTTGTAAGTGTAGTCCACTATTAATACAGACCCACAATGTTTTTCATGTCAGCAGTCAAATTTTCAAGATTAACAAGTCCAATACAGCAAATGAAAGATAGACATCTTGTTAATCTACCCAGTGAAAGCACAACATATGATTATGTTAAGTCATAGCCAAGTAAAAAAAACACAGCCATTTTTCCAGCCAAAGATAGGAGTCACAAAAAGCAGAACTATAGATAAAATTAATCACTAACCTTTGAAGATCTTCATCAGATGACACTCATAGGACATCATGTTACACAATACATGTATGTTTTGTTCGATAATGTGAATATTTATTTCCAAAAATCTCAGTTTACATTGGCGCGTTACGTGTAGTAATGTTTTGATTCCAAAACATCCAGTGATTTTGCAGAAATACTCATAATAAACATTGATAAAAGATACAAGTGTTATTCACAGAATTAAAGATAGACTTCTTCTTAACCTCTTGAACCTCTGGGGGCAGTATTTCATTTTTGTTTTAAACAAGATATTTTGTCACAAAAAGATGCTCGACTATGCATATAATTGACAGCTTTGGAAAGAAAACACTCTGACGTTTCCAAAACGACAAAGATATTGTCTGTGAGTGCCACAGAACTAATGCTACAGGCGAAACCAAGATGAAATTTCATACAGGAAGTGAGCCAGATTTTTGAGGCGCTGTGTTCCAATGTCTCCTTATATGGCTGTGAATGCGCAAGGAATGAGCCTACACTTTCTGTCTTTTCCCCAAGGTGTTTGCAGCATTGTGCCATATTTGTAGGTATATCATTGGAAAATTGACCATAAGAGACTACATTTACCAGGTGTCCGCTCTGTGTCATACGTCGAAACTATTGCGTAATCTCCAGGTGCGTGCATTGTTCCATTTTGAACAGAGGAGAAACCAAACTGCCACGAGTTACTTATCATCGAATAGATATGTGAAAAACACCTTGAGGATTGATTCTAAACAACGTTTGGCATGTTTCTGTCGATATTATGGAGTTAATTTGGAAAAAAGTTTGCGTTGTAATGACTGAATTTTCGGGGGGTTTTCGGTTTTCTTAGCCAAACGTGATGAACAAAACGGAGCGATTTCTCCTACACAAATAATATTTTTGGAAAAACTGAACATTTGCTATCTAACTGAGAGTCTCCTCATTGAAAACATCCGAAGTTCTTCAAAGGTAAATTATTTTATTTGAATGCTTTTCTTGTTTTTGTGAAAATGTTGCCTGCTGAATGCTAGGCTTAATGCTATGCTAGCTATCAATACTCTTACACAAATGCTTGTGTAGCTATGGTTGAAAAGCATTTTTTGAAAATCTGAGATGACAGTGTTGTTAACAAAAGGCTAAGCTTGTGAGCCAATATATTTATTTCATTTCATTTGCGATTTTCATGAATAGTTAACGTTGCGTTTTGGTAATGAGCTTGAGGCTATATTTACGCTCCCGGATACGGGATTGCTTGTAGCAACAGGTTAATGCAACCGCTGTGTCAGATTTCAAGAAAACTTTACGGAAAAAGCATAATCTGAGAACAGGGCTCAGAGCCCAATTCAGCCAGAGAAATATCCGCCATTTTGGAGTCAACCGAAGTTAGAAAAAACATTAAATATTCACTTACCTTTGATGATCTTCATCAGAAGGCACTCCCAGGAATCCAAGTTCGACAATACATGACTGATTTGTTCCATAAAGTTCCATAAAGTCCATCATTTAGCCACTTGTTGTTAACGTGTTCAGCCCAGTAATCCATCTTCATGAGGCGCGAGCACTTCGTCCAGACAAAAACTCAAAAAGTTCCGTTACAGGTCGTAAAAACAAGCCAAACGATGTATGGAATCAATCTTCAGGATGTTTTTAACATAAATCATCAATAATGTTCCAACCTGAGAATTTCATTGTCTGAAGAAAAGCACTGGAACGAGAGCAAACTCTGTCGGGAGCGTGCGTCACAAGCATGAGACACCCTGCCAGACCACTGACTCAAAGCCTCTTGAGCCCCTTCTTTATAGTAGAATCCTCAAACCAGTTTCTAAAGACGGTTGACATCTAGTGTAGTGGAAGCCCCAGGAAGTGCAACTTCATCCACAGTGTCTCCTGACCCCTCCTGTCTCAGCCTCCAGTATTTATGCTGCAGTAGTTTGTGTCAGGGGGCTAGGGTCAGTTTGTTATATCTGGAGTACTTCTCCTGTCCTATTCGGTGTCCTGTGTGAATCTAAGTGTGCGTTCTCTAATTCTCTCCTTCTTTCTTTCTCTCTCTCGGAGGACCTGAGCCCTAGGACCATGCCCCAGGACTACCTGACATGATGGCTCCTTGCTGTCCCCAGTCCACCTGGCCATGCTGCTGCTCCAGTTTCAACTGACCTGAGCCCTAGGACCATGCCCCAGGACTACCTGACATGATGACTCCTTGCTGTCCCCAGTCCACCTGGCCATGCTGCTGCTCCAGTTTCAACTGTTCTGCCTTACTATTATTTGACCATGCTGGTCATTTATGAACATTTGAACATCTTGGCCATGTTCTGTTATAATCTCCACCCGGCACAGCCAGAAGAGGACTGGCCACCCCACATATGCTCTCTCTAATTCTCTCTTTCTTTCTCTCTCTCGGAGGACCTGAGCCCAAGGACCGTGCCCCAGGACGACCTGACATGATGACTACTTGCTGTCCCCAGTCCATCTGACTGTGCTGCTGCTCCAGTTTCAACTGTTCTGCCTTGTTATTATTTGACCATGCTGGTCATTTATGAACATTTGAACATCTTGGCCATGTTCTGTTATAATCTCCACCCGGCACAGCCAGAAGAGGACTGGCCACCCCACATAGCCTGGTTCCTCTCTAGGTTTCTTGCTAGGTTTTGGCCTTTCTAGGGAGTTTTTCCTAGCCACCGTGCTTCTACACCTGCATTGCTTGCTGTTTGGGTTTTAGGCTGGGTTTCTGTACAGCACTTTGAGATATCAGCTGATGTACGAAGGGCTATATAAATAAAATTTGATTTGATTTTGATTTGAATAGGGACAGGGTTGAAAATCGACCAACCTCAGATTTCTCACTTCCTGTTTGGATTTCTTCTCAGGTTTTTGCCTGCCATGTGAGTTCTGTTATACACACAGACATTATTCAAACAGTTTTAGAAACTTCAGAGTCTTTTCTATCCTATACTAATAATAATATGCATATATTAGCATCTGGGACAGAGTAGGAGGCAGTTCACTCTGGGCACGCTATTCATCCAAAAGTGAAATGCTGCCCCCTATCCCAAAAAAGGATATTGCAACTTTCAAGAAGCAACATGTCACTGGCCACATCATCATGGGGACTACCCTTACAAAAAAGATTGCAGTTTGCAGTGAAAGCCTTATCTCTGCACCAGCTCTTTCCACGTTAAGCAGATCTTTAAATATTAAGCAGGTGAGGAGTTTTTATCTGGGGGCAAAGGGAGAGTGTTGAATTTAGTCAAGAGAAACATGAATTGCTATTTTGATATGTCAGCCTTATTTCATCTAATATATGTTTTGTAATGCTTAGGTTGTTACGAGTGTACTGGTATATGTGTGATGCACCTGACATCCTGGCAACGTTGAGAAAAAAACACTTTATATCAGAGTTGTCCCTGTTGAAATTTGAGACGCTCTATGCATATTCATGAGGCTAGCATAGCATCTCACTCTCCATTGAATACAGGCGGTTGTCGTCAACACCCCTCATTGAATATTCCAAAAAGTCTTTAAAAAATGTGATGTATCCACCAATCCAAAGAGAGGAATAGGCTCGAGCTTGAGAGCCCACCTTTCCGCTCTGTGGACAACACATCCCATTACGGTGGAGACACAGGTATCTCGTCATTATTTCCAAATCTCTGACTGTATCAACACTGCATGGACTAATGAAAAAGTACCATAAGAGCTTCTGAGTGGATTTTCCCTTTAAACTGCTGATATAGACATAATCTACAATCTAAATATTAAATCCAACCTCTGTTGTCACTGGGCAATGTACTGTTGTACATCTCTTCTTGGGGTGTAGGCTCTGTGTGCAGATGTGGTCTCTGTGTGGGGTGAGTTGGTCCAGCCCCTGAAGCCTAGGGTTACTCATAATAAAACATTAGGCATCTGAACAAACAGTCAGGAGGTGGTGGAAGGTGCAGAGAAGGGAAGCTCTCTCCCCCTCTCTCTCTCTCGCTCGCTCTCTCTCTCTCTCTCTCGCTCTCTCACTCTCTCTCTCTCACTCACTCTCTCACTCTCTCTCTCTCGCTCTCACTCTCTATCAGGGTAGCCTAGTGGTTAGAGCGTTGGACTAGTAACCGAAAGGTTGCAAGTTCAAATCCCTGAGCTGACAAGGTACAAATCTGTCCTTCTGCCCCTGAACAGGCAGTTAACCCACTGTTCCTAGGCCGTCATTGAAAATAAGAATTTGTTCTTAACTGACTTGCCTAGTAAAATAAAGGGGGAAAAAAATCTCTCTCATTCTCTCTCTTGTTCTTTTAGGAACCAGCCACTGATATTTGATGCCTTTATTTTGAGGCGTTTGATCTGCGTTGCCTGTTAGCTATTGAATGCAGTCCGAAGTCCCATGCAGGGAAAGTGTCCTAATTTAATTTATTCCAAATCTGTGTTCAGTCTCAATTAAACACCAAGGAGAACTCATGAATATAACTACATGGAAAATGACAATATACTGTATAGCAATATACCTGCAATATAACTTTTTTTACAACTCTTGGAGTAAGTTAGTTCTGTTTCTGCAAAGACTGTGTGTGTGTGTGTGTGTGTGTGTGTGTGTGTGTGTGTGTGTGTGTGTGTGTGTGTGTGTGTGTGTGTGTGTGTGTGTGTGTGTGTGTGTGTGTGTGTGTGTGTGTGTGTGTGTGTGTGTGTGTGTGTGTGTGTGTGTGTGTGTGTGTGTGTGTGTGTGTGTGTGTGTGTGTGTGTGTTTTTACAGCTGGGCGAGAGAATAATGGGTTAAAACGGAGCTGGGTTTCATTCAAGAGCGGTGACGTCGTCTGCTTGTTGGAATCTCCTTACCAGGCTGGGCTGTAACCTGAAGCCAAAGGGAGAGGGAGGGACAGAGAGAGAGAAACAGAGAGAGAGAGAAACAGAGAGAGAGGGAGAGAGAGACAGAGAGAGACAGAGAGAGAGAAAGAGAGAGAGAGAAGGAAAGAGAGGAGGGTGAAAGAGAGGGGGGTGAAAGAGAAATCAACGAAGGGAGGGGGAGTAGAGAGAGGGTGATGTCAAACCAGCTGAGCTCAGAAAGTAAACAGAGCTCCAGACTGCAGCATGCTTTCAGCGGGACAGGGACTGCCTATGCGCCCTCACACCGGCACCCACCACTCCACCGGGACCCCCGGCTCTCTCCTCTTCAACACCCTCCTCATCCTCATCTCACTGCCCCAGGGGACAGCATGGCCTTACGGTAAGAGCCCCGGGAATACCAGACATCTATCTATCCACTCTCCCTGTCTTTATCTTTCTGCTCTCTGAATCTCTCCGTCTGTGCTCTTTGTTCTCAAAAAGCCAGCATCAGCACTCTCCGTCCAGTCTTTATTTCCTCTGCCCCCCCCCCTCTCTCACTCTCTCCCTCTCTCTACTCTTACAGCTTTCAGAGTGAGGTTTTGAAGACGGAGGAAAGAGAGTTTGTCTGTGTTTTCAACTTGTTATTGGCACTCTCTTTCTTCACCACCCTTTTTACGTGTTGTGCAACATGATCTCACATCTACTGAGAGTGTTACATTATTTTATTTCAACTGATCATCTCTTATCTGAGATATGGATCCCAAACAAAGACACACATTCCTTGAAAATAGACAGAGCTGTTCTGAGCCTGCTAATCATCCTGTTAAAAGTGTGTCAGTCGGTGTCTATTGACAGAGTCTTGTTGATGAGGTTTGCTCAGAAGCATCTGTCCATTGGCCCTCGGTGACCATTTGAAGCGCTGCAGGGAGTAAATTGTGCAGTCTCTGTTGATGTGTCTACCATACAGTGTCTGCCAGACCTGTCCAACAACATATCCTCACCTCCTGAACAGACACAGACAATATAACTAACACCTTGATTAAGTGTTATAGCAGTAAGAGAAAGCATAATGGTGAAAAAAAAGTATGAGGTAGACCACAACTGTTTAAAATGAATGTAATGAAAACACCTCCCTTCGGCAATGAGAGCTGTACCAGAGTTGACTACTTACCTGATCTTAAACCGCAATTCGTCAGCGAGGCTGACTCAGAATATTTATGCACCAGTGACTTTATAATCGTTATACAATTAGTTGATGAAGGACAAAATCGGTTGAGCAACACAGCAAACACTATGCAACTGTGCCTAGAGTGAAGAGTGTAGCTTTGGAGCTTTTCCTCAACCTCATCAGAGCCGAGGACCCCAGCATAAATATGTGTTTTTTCACTATTTTTATTTATCTGCATGTCCAGCCATTATCTTTAGCCTTACAATTAAGTGTTTTACCATGTTCTTTTCAGGACAACAAGTATAACACAAATGTTTTTTCCCGAAACAGTTGCATTCATGAGTAAAAACATGATACAAAATGAATTTAAATGAAGGTTGTAAGTACAAAAATGGTTTGCTTAGTGGGAAATGAATATCCAACTAGTCAGTGAAAACTGTGTGGATTTGGTAGTTTGTGATAGCAACTATATGAATTTATTACGGTATTATAGACACTATGTCCTGGGATTTCCTATGATCTCCTATGTAGAAGAACCTCTCCCCTTCTAACAACTCTTGTCTCTTGTGAGCATCATAGAGCAAAACAGATTACATGTACGTGTTCGTGAGTGTCTCAGCTTTTCATAGTTCAAACCATTTGTGATCTGCTCTTGTCTCATAAACACTGAGAGAGGGAGAGAGAGAGCGAGAGAGAGGGGGGGAGAGGGGGAGAGAGAGAGAGAGGGAGGGGAGAGAGAGAGAGAGGGAGAGTGAGAGAGAGAGGGGGAGAGAGAGAGACAGGGAGAGAGAGAGAGAAAAGGGTTAGGGAGAGAGAGAGAGAGGGAGAGAGAGAGAGAGAGAGGGTGGGGAGGAGAGACAGAGAGGGGAGAGAGGGGGGGAGAGAGGGAGAGAGAGAGAGAGGGGGAGAGAGAGGGGGGAGGGGAGAGAGAGGGGGGGAGAGGGAGAGGGAGAGGGAGAGGGAGAGGGAGAGGGAGAGGGAGAGGGGGGGAGAGAGAGAGAGAGGAGAGAGAGAGAGAGAGAGAGAGAGAGAGAGAGAGAGAGAGAGAGAGAGAGAGAGAGAGAGAGAGAGAGAGAGAGAGAGAGAGAGAGAGAGAGAGAGAGAGAGAGAGAGAGAGAGAGAGAGAGAGAGAGAGAGAGAGAGAGGAGGAGGAGGGGGAGAGGGAGAGGGAGAGAGAGAGATGGGGAGAGAGAGGAGAGAGAGAGAGAGGGGGGAGAGAGAGAGGGGGAGAGAGACAGAGAGAGAAAGGGGGAGAGAGAGAGAGAGAGAGAGGGAGAGAGAGAGAGAGAGAGATGGGGGAGAGAGAGAGGGAGAGAGAGAGAGATAGGGGGAGAGAGAGAGCGGGATATACATATGGAGAAACAAAGATAAAAACAAAGACAGATAATCCCTTATTTTCTGTTGAATGTGGTGTTCTCCCTCCACTGTGCTCCCCGAGGACCTCTGCTCTTCCTACACAGTCAGTCAATGATGTGTCTCCTCACAGCTTATTTGGCTAAAATCCCCAGGAGGCTGGTTTAGGCTAATGAGTAGTTAGCAGTCATGAGGGGAGGAGATGATGAGGTGAAAGGGCAGAGTGGAGGTGGGAGAGGCAAGAGGGCAGAGGAGAAGAGTGAATGATGGGAGAAAGGATAGGGAGAGTTTGCCATTGACAAAAAAATTGAGAGTTTGGAAAATATAATATTATATTGTCTGAAAGGGTCCAGGCCAAATCTCAAGTTAACGGACCAAATATTACAAACAAATGTGCATATTTCAGTCTCCTGTTTGACCAAGATTTCAGAACACGTTTACACACACCATATAACTAAAGTGGATAACAGAGAAACGGGGGAATGTATTGAAATGGACTTGTGATTTCCTATCGGACTGAGGTTTATTTAAAGCATGGCAGAGGTTGTCCTTTGAGATCTATGTTTGTTACAGTTGAAGTCGGAAGTTTACATACACCTAGGTTGGAGTATTTAAAACTCGTTTTTCAAGCACTCCACAAAATTCTTGTTAACAAACTATAGTTTTGGCAAGTTGGTTAGGACATCTACTTTGTGCATTACACAAGTAATATATCCAAAAATTGTTTACAGACAGATTATTTCAATTATAATTCATTGTATCATAATTCCAGTGGGCCAGAAGTTTACATAAACTGAGTAAACTGTGGCTTTTAACAGCTTCTAAAATTCCATAAAATTATGCCATGACTTTATAAGCTAATGATAGGCTAACTGACATTATTTGAGTCAATTGGAGGTGTTCCTGTGGATATATTTCAAGGCCTACCTTCAAACTCAATGCCTCGTTGCTTGACATCTTGGGAAAATCTAAAGAAATCCGCCAAGACCTCAGAAAAAAACAAGTCTGGTTCATCCTTGGGAGCAATTTCCAAATGCCTGAAGGTACCACATTAAACTGTACAAACAATAGTGCGCAAGCATAAACACCATGGTACCACGCAGCCGTCATACTGCTCAGGAAGGAGACGCGTTCTGTTTCCTAGAGATGAACGTACTTTGGTGCGAGAAGTGCAAATCAATCCCAGAACAACAGCAAAGGACCTTGTGAAGATGCTGGAGGAAACAGGTACGAAAACATGTCCTATAACATAACATAACCTAAAAAGCCACTCAGCAAGGAAGAAGCCACTGCTCCAAAACCACCATAAAAAAGGCAGACAACGGTTTGCAACTGCGCATGGGGACAAAAATCATACTTTTTGGAGAAATATCCTCTGGTGTCATGAAACAAAAATAGAACTGTTTGGCCATAATGACCATCGTTATGTTTGGAGGAAAAAGGGAAAGGCTTGCAAGCCGAGGAACACCATCCCAACCGTGAAGCACAGGGGTAGCAGCATCATGTTGTGGGGGTGCTTTGCTGCTATTCACAAAATAGATGGCTTCATGAGGGAGGAAAAGTATGTGGATATATTGAAGCAAAATCTCAAGACATCAGCCAGGAAGTTAAAAACCTCTCTGTGATAGGGGGCGGTATTTTCACATCTGAATGAAAAGCGTGCCCAAAGTAAACAGCATGCTACTCAGACTCAGATATGCATATTACATTTTACATTTACATTTAAGTCATTTAGCAGACGCTCTTATCCAGAGCGACTTACAAATTGGTGCATTCACCTTATGACATCCAGTGGAACAGCCACTTTACAATAGTGCATCTAAATCTTTTAAGGGGGTGAGAAGGATTACTTATCCTATCCTAGGTATTCCTTAAAGAGGTGGGGTTTCAGGTGTCTCCGGAAGGTGGTGATTGACTCCGCTGTCCTGGCGTCGTGGGGAGTTTGTTCCACCATTGGGGGCCAGAGCAGCGAACAGTTTTGACTGGGCTGAGCGGGAACTGTACATCCTCAGTGGTAGGGAGGCGAGCAGGCCAGAGGTGGATGAACGCAGTGCCCTTGTTTGGGTGTAGGGCCTGATCAGAGCCTGGAGGTACTGAGGTGCCGTTCCCCTCACAGCTCCGTAGGCAAGCACCATGGTCTTGTAGCGGATGCGAGCTTCAACTGGAAGCCAGTGGAGAGAGCGGAGGAGCAAGGTGACGTGAGAGAACTTGGGAAGGTTGAACACCAGACGGGCTGCGGCGTTCTGGATGAGTTGTAGGGGTTTAATGGCACAGGCAGGGAGCCCAGCCAACAGCGAGTTGCAGTAATCCAGACGGGAGATGACAAGTGCCTGGATTAGGACCTGCGCCGCTTCCTTTGTGAGGCAGGGTCGTACTCTGCGGATGTTGTAGAGCATGAACCTACAGGAACGGGCCACCGCCTTGATGTTAGTTGAGAACGACAGGGTGTTGTCCAGGATCACGCCAAGGTTCTTAGCGCTCTGGGAGGAGGACACAATGGAGTTGTCAACCGTGATGGCGAGATCATGGAACGGGCAGTCCTTCCCCGGGAGGAAGAGCAGCTCCGTCTTGCCGAGGTTCAGCTTGAGGTGGTGATCCGTCATCCACACTGATATGTCTGCCAGACATGCAGAGATGTGATTCGCCACCTGGTCATCAGAAGGGGGAAAGGAGAAGATTAATTGTGTGTCGTCTGCATAGCAATGATAGGAGAGACCATGTGAGGTTATGACAGAGCCAAGTGACTTGGTGTATAGCGAGAATAGGAGAGGGCCTAGAACAGAGCCCTGGGGGACACCAGTGGTGAGAGCGCGTGGTGAGGAGACAGATTCTCGCCACGCCACCTGGTAGGAGCGACCTGTCAGGTAGGACGCAATCCAAGCGTGGGCCGCGCCGGAGATGCCCAACTCGGAGAGGGTGGAGAGAAGGATCTGATGGTTCACAGTATCGAAGGCAGCCGATAGGTCTAGAAGGATGAGAGCAGAGGAGAGAGAGTTAGCTTTAGCAGTGCGGAGCGCCTCCGTGATACAGAGAAGAGCAGTCTCAGTTGAATGACTAGTCTTGAAACCTGACTGATTTGGATCAAGAAGGTCATTCTGAGAGAGATAGCGGGAGAGCTGGCCAAGGACGGCACGTTCAAGAGTTTTGGAGAGAAAAGAAAGAAGGGATACTGGTCTGTAGTTGTTGACATCGGAGGGATCGAGTGTAGGTTTTTTCAGAAGGGGTGCAACTCTCGCTCTCTTGAAGACGGAAGGGACGTAGCCAGCGGTCAGGGATGAGTTGATGAGCGAGGTGAGGTAAGGGAGAAGGTCTCCGGAAATGGTCTGGAGAAGAGAGGAGGGGATAGGGTCAAGCGGGCAGGTTGTTGGGCGGCCGGCCGTCACAAGACGCGAGATTTCATCTGGAGAGAGAGGGAGAAAGAGGTCAGAGCACAGGGTAGGGCAGTGTGAGCAGAACCAGCGGTGTCGTTTGACTTAGCAAACGAGGATCGGATGTCGTCAACCTTCTTTTCAAAATGGTTGACGAAGTCATCTGCAGAGAGGGAGGAGGGGGGGGGAGGAGGATTCAGGAGGGAGGAGAAGGTGGCAAAGAGCTTCCTAGGGTTAGAGGCAGATGCTTGGAATTTAGAGTGGTAGAAAGTGGCTTTAGCAGCAGAGACAGAGGAGGAAAATGTAGAGAGGAGGGAGTGAAAGGATGCCAGGTCCGCAGGGAGGCGAGTTTTCCTCCATTTCCGCTCGGCTGCCCGGAGCCTTGTTCTGTGAGCTCGCAATGAGTCGTCGAGCCACGGAGCGGGAGGGGAGGACCGAGCCGGCCTGGAGGATAGGGGACATAGAGAGTCAAAGGATGCAGAAAGGCAGGAGAGGAGGGTTGAGGAGGCAGAATCAGGAGATAGGTTGGAGAAGGTTTGAGCAGAGGGAAGAGATGATAGGATGGAAGAGGAGAGAGTAGCGAGGAGAGAGAGCGAAGGTTGGGACGGCGCGATACCATCCGAGTAGGGGCAGTGTGGGAAGTGTTGGATGAGAGCGAGAGGGAAAAGGATACAAGGTAGTGGTCGGAGACTTGGAGGGGAGTTGCAATGAGGTTAGTGGAAGAACAGCACCTAGTAAAGATGAGGTCGAGCGTATTGCCTGCCTTGTGAGTAGGGGGAAGGTGAGAGGGTGAGGTCAAAAGAGGAGAGGAGTGGAAAGAAGGAGGCAGAGAGGAATGAGTCAAAGGTAGACGTGGGGAGGTTAAAGTCGCCCAGAACTGTGAGAGGTGAGCCGTCCTCAGGAAAGGAGCTTATCAAGGCATCAAGCTCATTGATGAACTCTCCGAGGGGACCTGGAGGGCGATAAATGATAAGGATGTTAAGCTTGAAAGGGCTGGTAACTGTGACAGCATGAAATTCAAAGGAGGCGATAGACAGATGGGTAAGGGGAGAAAGAGAGAATTATATTATTAGTAATGTGGATAGAATCACTCTGACGTTTCTAAAACTGTTTGAATAATGTCTGTGAGTGTAACATAACTCATTTGGCCGGTGAAAACCCGAGCACAATCCATCCAGGGAAATGTGTTTTTGAGGTCAATCTGTTTTCTATGTCAAGCCCGTTTTAATATAAATATGCTTGCAGTTCCTGTGGCTTCCACCAGATGTCAACAGTCTTTAGAAATTGGTTGATGTTTTTCCTTTGAGTAGTGAAGAAGTAGCCCTTTCCTTTCTGAGTGTATAGCCAAGTGTCCTCTTTTGTATGGAGCGCGTGACCTGAAGCTCGCTCCACTTTAATTTTATTCTCTATTGAACACAATTTATCAAGTCTCAAATTGTATCGATTATTTACGTTTTAAAATACCTAATGTTGGATTAGGAAAGTTGTTCGAAATGTTTGGTCAAAGTTTACAGGTAACTTGTTAGATAATGTGTAGTCATGTCGGGCGAGTTGGAACCAATGTTTTTCTGAGTAGGCGATATAACGACGGAATGTATTGAACAAAATGACCATTTGTGATGTTTATGGGACATATTGGAGTGCCAACAGAAGATCTTCCAAGGTATGAATTATATCATGATCTCTGAGTTTTGTGTCGAGCCTGCCAGGTTGAAATATGATTGTGTTTGTATGATGGGGTGCTGTCCTCAGATAATCGCATAGTTTGCTTTTGCCGTAAAGCCTTTTTGGCTGGATTACCAAGAAGTTCAGCTTTAATTTGGTGTATTGCACTTGTGATTGTATGAAAGTTAAATATTTCTAATAATTTAATTTGAATTTGGCGCTCTGCCATTTCACCGGATGTTGTCAAATGGATCCCGCTAAGAGATTTGATCCATAAGAAGTTTTAAAGCTTGGTCGCAAATGGGTCTTCCAAATGAACAATGCAATGCAACCCAAGCATACTTCCAAAGTTGTGGCAAAATGGCTTAAGAACAACACAGTCAAGGTATTGGAGTGGCCATCACAAAGCCCTGACCTCAATCCTACAGAACATTTGTGGGCAGAACTGAAAAAGTGTGTTACACCAGCTCTGTGTGGAGGAATGGGCCATAATTCACCCAACGTATTGTGGGAAGCATGTGGAAGGCTACCCGAAACATTTGCCCCAAGTTAAACAATTTAAAGACAATGCTACCAAATACTTATTGAGTATATGTGAACTTCTGACCCACTGGGAGTGTGATGAAAGAAATAAAAGCTGAAATAAATCATTCTCTCATATTATTATTATTCTGACATTTCACATGCTTAAAATAAAGTGCTAATCCTAACTGACCTAAGACAGGGCAAAAAATGTCAAGTATTGTGAAAAACTGAGTTTAAATGTATTTGGCTAAGGTGTATGTTAACTTCCTACTTCAACTGTATCACAGTCCATACATGAACAGGAAACTCCTCCACTGTCTTTTACAGTACCCCCAACACATACCATCCCTACATACACCACAACACCCAGAGGAGTTTCCTGTTCCACGGCCCTAAATTGCTCAGGCCCCAAAATACCAGACAGCTGCTGCAGACAGTCAGCTCACACACACACGCACGCAGTCGGACCTCCGACAAGACACAGACACAGACACAGACACAGACAGACACACACACACACACACACACACACACACACACACACACACACACACACACACACACACACACACACACACACACACACACACACACACACACACACACTGAAAGCTTTTGGATGTGAAATCAGAGCTGAGAGGTATGGAAGGCAGTGTGGCTCCACAGATGTGAGCCTGGAACTTGTCAACATTGATGTTTTAAACACAACAAATAAAGAGGCTGCGAAGCAACCTTGAGATTGAACCAAAATGGACACCTATAGGGAGACTCCAGTGGATTGATATGGGATGGCATGCTGCCAGGGGTGGCGTGCATGCTGGTTTATGGCTAATATTTGGTTTTTGGCCAACCATATTCTGCACAATAAGTACATTCCGAGCCCAGTGTGTATCAGACAGAGCAGCCACACATTGGATGCGGGGTATCAGTCAATATTGTTTGTCCTTTACAGGTAGTGTATTACCTCTTCTAAGGTCTTGTTACTGTGTGTGACCTGTGAATGGAGGGGGCAGTAAGGCAATGGGGTAGCAGGGCAATAGGACAGGGGTCAGAGATAGTCATACCAGCACCTCTGTAGGAGAAGTTCCCAGCTCCCATGACTGATCTGTTCGGCCCTGAAAAACAATGATGTCAGCTTCTGGATCCACATCAAAGCTGCATATACAACATGTGCCTAAACCCCATACACGTTAGTTTCATGTTGGAACACATCTCACGGCAGCGTAACATCAGGGGTGGAAAAAACAGATACCAATTACATAATACCATAGAAACCACGCAAACCACACTGAATTTCGAATGCCCAGCCATAAGCTTGGAAAAATTACTTACGTGGGTCGTTTACTGTCCCAGGCTGTAGACCAAGAAGACCACCAGGCTGTAGTTTCAAGGAAACCACCATTGTCCCAGTGCCCAAGAAAACCATGTGACATGCCTAAATGACAATAGCCCTGTCGCACTCACCCTAGTCATCATGAAGTGCTTTGAGAGACTGGTCATGGCCCTCATCAAGGCCAGCACGTCATACACACTCCAAGTTGCCTACCGCTCCAACAGATCCATGGACGATGCCATTTCCATTGCGTGGGATGGGGGGGGGGTCTCCCTTAAATGCAACAGAAGTCTAACTTTTGTGGGGTCTCTAATGTAACCATTCTCCTACAGTGGTTTGCGAAGGTATTCACTGCCCCTTTTGTCCTATTTCGTTGCCTTACAACCTGGAATTAAAGTAGATTTTTGGGGAGTTTGTATCACTTGATGTACATAACATGCCTACCACTTTGAAGATGCAAAATATTTTTTATTGAGAAACAAACACCAAATAAGAAATAAAACCTATAAACTTGAGCGTGCTTAACTAACCCCCCCCCACCACCACCACCAAAGTCAATACTTTGCAGAGCCGCCGTTTGCAGCGATTACAGCTACAAGTCTATTGGGGGTATTTCTCAAAATCTTGGCAGATCTAGCCACCGGGAATTCTGCCCATTCTTCAAGGCAGAACTGCTCCAGCTCTTTTAAGTTGGATGGGTTCCACTGGTGTACAGCAATCTTTAAATCATACCACAGATTCTCAATTGGATTGAGGTCAGGGCTTTGACTACGCCATTCCAAGATATTTAAAAGTTTCTCCCTAAACCAGCTGAGTGTTGCTTTAGCATTATGCTTAGGGTCATTGTCATGCTGGAAGGTGAACCTCCATCCCAGTCTCAAATCTCTGGAAGACTGAAACAGGTTTACCTCAAGAATTTCCCTGTATTTTGCGCCATCCATCATTCCTTCAATTCTGACCAGTTTCCCAGTCCCTGCCGATGAAAAACATCCCCACAGCATGATGCTACCACCACCATGCTTCACTGTGAGGATGGTATTCTCAGGGTTATGAGAGGTGTTGGGTTTGCGCCAGACATAGCATTTCCCTTGATGGCCAAAAGCTCCATTTTAATCTCATCTGACCAGAGTACCTTCTTCCATATGTTTGGGGAGTCTCCCACATGCCTTTTGGAGAACACCAAATGTGTTTTCCTATTTTTTGCTTTAAGCAGGGGCTTTTTTCCTGCCCATTCTTCCGTAATGCCCAGCTCTGTGGAGTGTAAGGTTAATTGTGGCCCTATGGACAGATACTTCCATCTCCGCTGTGGAGCTTTGCCGCTCCTTCAGGGTTGTCTTTGGTCTCTTTGTTGCCTCTCTGATGAATGTCCTCCTTGCCTGGTCCGTGAGTTTTGGTGGGCAGCCCTCTCTTGGCAGGTTTGTTGTGGGGCATTTTCTTTCAATTTTTTAATCATGGATTTATTGGTGCTCCGTGGGAAGTTTAACATTTCTGGTATTCTTTTAGAGCCCAACCCTGATCTGTACTTCTGGTATTCTTTTAGAGCCCAACCCTGATCTGTACTTCTGGTATTCTTTTAGAGCCCAACCCTGATCTGTACTTCTGGTATTCTTTTAGAGCCCAACCCTGATCTGTACTTCTGGTATTCTTTTAGAGCCCAACCCTGATCTGTACTTCTGGTATTCTTTTAGAGCCCAACCCTGATCTGTACTTCTGGTATTCTTTTAGAGCCCAACCCTGATCTGTACTTCTGGTATTCTTTTAGAGCCCAACCCTGATCTGTACTTCTGGTATTCTTTTAGAGCCCAACCCTGATCTGTACTTCTGGTATTCTTTTAGAGCCCAACCCTGATCTGTACTTCTGGTATTCTTTTAGAGCCCAACCCTGATCTGTACTTCTGGTATTCTTTTAGAGCCCAACCCTGATCTGTACAAAATACAAAGAATTATCTAAATAAAAAAAGGAAATAGTAACACAATAAAATGACAATAACGAGACTATATACAGTACAAGGAGTACCGGTACCAAGTCAATGTGCAGGGGTACGAGGTACGTAGTTGAGGTAATATGTATATGTACAGTTGAAGTCAGAGGTTTACATACACTTAGGTTGGAGTCATTGAAACTCGATTTTCAACCACTCCACAAATTTCTTGTTAGAAAACTATAGTTTTGGCAAGTCGGTTAGGACATCTATATTGTGCATGACACAAGTAATTTTTCCAACAATTGTTCACAGACATATTATTTCACTTATAATTCACTGTATCACAATTCCAGTAAGTCAGAAGTTTACATACACTAAGTTGACTGTCCATTTAAACAGCTTGGAAAATTCCAGGAAATTATGTCATGGCTTTAGAAGCTTCTGATAGGCTAATTGACATCATTTGAGTAATTAGCATGTATTTCAAGACCTACCTTCAAACTCAGTGCCACTTTGCTTGACATCATGGGAAAATCTTTAAAAAATCAACCAAGACCTCAGAAAACAAATTGTAAATTGTAGACCTCCACAAACCTGGTTAATCCTTGGGAGCAATTTCCAAGTACCAAGTTCATCTGCACAAACAATAGTATGCAAGTATAAACACTATAGGACCACGCAGCAGTCATACCGCTCAGGAAGGAGACGCGTTCTGTCTCCTAGAGATGAACGTACTTTGGTGCAAAAAGTGCAAATCAATCCCAGAACAACAGCAAAGGACCTTGTGAAGATTCTGGAGGAAACAGGTACAAAAATATCTATATCTATATCCACAGTAAAACGTGTCCTGTATCGACATAACCTGAAAGGTTACCCAAGGAAATGCTACCAAATACTAATTGAGTGTATGTTAACTTCTGACCCACTGGGAATGTGATAAAAGAAATAAAAGCTGAAATAAACCTCTCCACTATTATTTTGATATTTCACATTCTTAAAATAAAATGGTGATCCTAACTGACCTAAGGCAGGGAGTTTTTACTAGGATTAAATGTCAAGAACAAAAAACTGAGTTCAAAAGAATTTGGATAAGTTGTATGTAAACTTCCGATTTCAACTGTATGTAGGGGTAAAAGTGACCAGGCAATCAGGATAGATTATCAACAAAGTAGCAGCATCGCATGTGAAGAGTGTGAATGTGTGTGTGTGATGTCTATGTGTGTGTGTGTGTGTGTGTTGTGTGAGTGTATGTAGTGTTTGTGTGTTGGAATGTTAGTGTAGGATGTGTCAGTGTGTGGGTAGAGTCCAGTGAGTGTGCATAGAGCCAGCTCAAGAGATTCAGTCCCCCAACAAAAAAGGGGTTTAACGCAAAGCTTGAGGTTAAAAGCTGTTCAGGAGTCTTTTGGTCCCAGTCATGGCTCTCCGGTACCGATTGTCGTGTGGTAGCAGAGAAAACAGTCTATGACTTGGGTGGCTGGAGTCTTTAGGCCCTTTCTTCTGACACTGCCTGGTATAGCAGTTCTGGATGGCAGGGAGCTCAGCTTCATTTGGCCGTACACACTACCCTCTGTAGCTCCTTATGATCAGATGCCAAGCAGTTTTCCATACCAAGAGGTGATGCAGCCAGTAAAGATGCTCTCAATTGTGCAGCTGTAGATCTTTGTTTTGTTTCGCTGACTTTAAGGGAGTGTTTATGGTCCTGGCACCAAATTGCCAGGTCTCTGACCTCCTCCCTATAGACTGTCTAATAGTCATCGTTGATCAGGCCTACCACCGTCATGTCGTTGGCAAATGTAATGATGGTGTGAGAGTTGTTCACGGCCACACAGTCGTGGGTGAATAGGGAATACAGGAGGGGACTAAGCACGCACCCCTGAGGGGCCCCAGTGTTGAAGGTCAGCGTGGCAGATGTGTTGTTGCCTGCCCTCACCACCAGGGGGCAGCCTGTCAGGAAGTCCAGGATCCAGTTGCAGAGGAAGGTGTTCAGTCCCAGGGTCCTTAGCTTGGCAATGAACATGGAGGGCACTATGGTGTTGAATGCTGAGCTGTTGTCAATGAACAGCATTCTCACGTAGGTGTTCCTTTTGTCCAGTTAAGAAAGGGCGTGTGGAGTGCTATATACTGCGTCATCTGTTAATCTGTTGGGGCAGTATGCGAATCCATGGTGTCTCGGATGATGGTGTTGATGTGACCCATGACCAGACTTTCAAAGTATTTCATGGCTACATATGTGAATGCTACGGGGCGTTCTTGGGCACAGGGACTATGTGTACTGCTTGAAAATATGTACTGTAGGTATTACAGACTGGGTCAGGGAAAGGTTGAACATGTCAGTGAAGACACTTGGCAGCTGGTCAGCACATGCTCTGAGTATGCATTCTGGTACGGAGAGCGTGAACACACAGTCATCCAAAACAGCTGGTGTTCTCATGCATGGCTCATGTTTGTTCGGGTTTTGATCGAGATGTTTGATCGGGTTCAAGTCCGTGGCCGGGCCACTCAAGGACATTCAGAGACTTTACCCGAAGCCACTTTTACATTGTCTTGGCTGTGATGATTAAAGTCGTAGTAGTATTGGAAGGTGAATCTTCGCCCCAGTCTGAGCCTCTGAGCGCTCTGGAGCAGGTTTTCATCAAGAATCTCTTTGTACTTTGCTCCATTCATCTTTCCCTCGATCTTGACTAGTCTTCCTGCCACTGAAAAACATCCCCACAGCATGATGCTGAAACCACCAGATTTCCTCTAGATATGGCACTTGGCATTCAGGCCAATGAGTTCAATCTTGGCTTCATCAGACCAGACAATTTTGTATCTCATGATCTGAGAGTCCTTTAGGTGTCTTTTGGCAAACTCCAAGCAGGCTGTCATTTGCCTTTTCCTGAGGAGTGGCTTCCATCTGTCCACAATACTTTAAAGGCCTGATTGGTGGAGTGCTACATAGATGGTTGTCCTTCTATAAGGTTCTCCCATCTCCACAGAGGAACTAACTCTGGCGCTCTGTCAGAGTGACCATCGGGTTCTTGGTCACCTCCCTGACCAAAGCCCTTCTCCCTTGATTGCTCAGTTTGGCCGGGCGGCCAGCTCTAGGAAGAGTCTTGGTGGTCCCAACATTCTACCATTTAAGAATGATGGAAGTCACTGTGTTCTTGGAGTCCTTCAATGTTGCAAATGTTTTGGTACCCTTCCCCAGATCTACGCCTCTATGCAGTCATGTCTCGGAGCTATACGCTATACGGAAAGTTCCTTCAACCCCATGGTTTATTTTTGTCCCCCGACATGCACTGTTAACCATGCGACCTTACATAGACAGGTGTGTGCCTTTCCAAGTCATGTCCAATCAATAGAATTGACTCCAAGTTTTAGAAATATCTCAAGGGTGATAAGTGGAAACAGGATGCACATCAGCTCAACTCCAAGCCTCATAATAAAGGGTCTGAATACTTATGTAAATAAGGTATTTCTGTTTTTTTAAGTTTAGTACATTTGCAAAACATATCTAAAAACCTGTTTTTGCTTTGTCATTGTGAGGTATTTTGTTTAGACTGCTGAGGAATTTGTTCTATTTAATCAATTTTAGAATAAGGCTGTAACATAACAAAATGTGGTTGATATAGAGTACCAGTCAAAAGTTTGACACACCTACTCATTCCAGGTTTAAAAAAAAGTTTTACTAATTTCTACATTCGAAAATAATACTGAATACATCAAAACTATGAAATAACACATATGGAATCATGTACAGTATTAACCACAAATCAAAATCCATTTTATATTTGAGATTCTTCAAAGTAGCCATGTTTTGCCTTGATGACAGCTTTGCACACACTTGGTACCCCTTAGATCACATTAATAAGTTCAATTATGATATTCTATAGTGTGTATGATATGACAGGAATGTGCTTGGGGCAGCTCATCAATACCATTTGGGACATTACAAAGCATGACTTTAAGCATCTCTGGAGGCCGGAGACGATGTTTCAAACGATATGAATGCCAGATGCGCCAAAAAACCTTTTGACCCTCTCTTGTAGTTTCCCTGTAGGCCAATATAAATCAATCCCCACAGCATGCCAAATCAGCCTGGTATACGAGCCTAATTTATAGGCCAGTTAAACTGTCACTAAGCAGAAGGAGACCGTCGACACCTCAACATCCCAAGAGGATCCTCAGTTCACTCATAATCTGATAATTCAGTAAGGTAATCACGTCTGTAAACCCCCCTGGATGTACAGTACCAGTCAGAAGTTTGGACACATCTACTCATTCAAGGGTTTTTCTTTATTTTTACTATTTTCAACATTGTAGAATAATAGTAGAGACATCAAAACTATGAAATAACACGTATGGAATCACATAACCAAAAACGTGCTAAACAAATCACACTATATTTTGGATTATTCAAAGTAGCCACCCTTTGGCTTGATGACAGCTTTGACCACTCTTGTCATCTCTCATTCAGCTTCACCTGGAATGCTTTGGTAGCCATGCTGGTTAACCTCTTCAGGATTAGCCACTTTTTTTCAAATTGTTCACGCTGTTATCAAGGCAAAGGGTGGCTATTTGAACAATCTCAAATATAAATGTGTTCACTATTATTCTACAGAGCAGAAAGTAGCAAAAATAAAGGAATACCCTTGAATGAGTATGTGTGTCCAAACTTTTGTCTAGTATTGTATATGGACCAGAACTTGGTTTACAAATGGTGTAGTGAATCTACAGCAACAGCGGTCAATTAAGCAATAATGACAACATTGATTTCAATTTAATGACACACTGTCTCTCTTATTTGATAACACCAAGCCTTGTTCTTATGCAATCCACTTTGTGCTCTAATTATAGGAAAGAGGATGACTATTGGACAGTTTCTACCGCCCTAGCGTCTGTACACTGATGTACAGTATATCAGTGAGTGTAAGCAGACGTGAGTCTGGGTAGATGGAGTCCAAGCCAATAACTACGAGGGCTAGATTAGTCTACCCAGACACTTAACAGATCCCATACAAATAACAGGATGCACTAAGTCACTGTCGCCTCAACTATGGCTCCCCTCCAGACTGCTGCTGGTGGTTTACTTAGTGCTGAGCTATGAACAAACAATATGAGACAAGGACAAAGTAGACTGTCTACTTTTTATAAAAGTATGCGTTTATTGTTGCCACCTCACAGTCCAACTTAGGTGCATGAATAGATAAACAGACTGGATACGTGGAAGGTATTTAGCAACTGCTGGAGGAAAAATGGAAGCTTCTTTATTCTTAAAACGTAATGCTGTAAAGCTGTTAAGTGTTGGCTTTTAACAATGGACATAAACAGGTCGGAGGCTAACCCATGGGCTTGTTGGTTATTATGTTCATTCTGTGGTCATTTACAGTGATCGTGCCTCTGATGCTGTCTGGTTGAATGCATGTGTAATTAACTCCAAGTAACAATGCTGGTGAGGCTGTCCAAGTGTATTGTAGAGCTTTGTAAAAATGTCCCTGCATGTTCTATGTAAACAACTATCCAAACCTCTCTCTTATGCCCGCACTCTCCATCTCTCTCTCTCCCTCTCGGTTTCTCTCTATGTGGCCCCCGAAGAAGCAGACACACAGTCAAAGCAGAAGACACAATACAATACTAAAGAGATGAGTAGGGATGAGAACAAGAGCACTGGGCCAAATGTGCTTTGAACACATTGTCACGATTTTTGAAATGAGTGGACCAAGGCACAGCGTGCGTAGAGTTCCACATTATACTTAATAGTGAAACTTACAACCAAAACAACAAAGAATATAACAAACGTGCAGTATTGCAGTGCTCAAGGCAACTATACAAAAACAAGATCCCACAAACAACAGGTGGGAAAAGGCTGCCTAAATATGATCCCCAATCAGAGACAACGATAGACAGCTGCCTCTGATTGGAACCATACCAGGCCAACATAGAAATGCAAAAACTAGAGTACCCACCCTAGTCACACCCTGGCCTAACCAAAATAGAGAATAAAAAGGATCTCTAAGGTCAGGGCGTGACACACATAAAACCATCTGGGGTGGAGGGACAGGCTTGTTGAGCAACTGGTTACATAAGCAATAGCTCAATGGCATCACACTGGAATTATACTGGAATCCTCAGGTTATACACATTATGACAATGGTGGATTCCCTTTAACCTGTTACTCCTACCCCCTACTTTTTCGAACATTCTGTTAAAAATCGCGCAACATTTCAGCGCCCTGCTACTCATGCCAGGAATATAGTATATGCATATGATTAGTATGTGTGGATAGAAAACACTCAGACGTTTATAAAACTGGTTAAATCACGGCTGTGACTATAACAGAACGTGCGTTTCATCGAAAAGTGCAGGAAAATCTGATCACTGAAAATGGGAAAATATATCCATGCGCCACTTCAACCAATTGTTAAACGTGAACCACATTAAATGGGGCCGAGGTTGCAATTACCTACAGCTTCCACACAATGTCAACAGTCTTGTCATTTGCCTGCTATTTGTTTCTTGGTCAAACAGACACAAGGCAGCGCAGTTCTTCCGGTCTCCGACCGGATATTTTGGTTGAGATTTACCCGGACATTATTTCCAGACGTACAGCTATAGAATATACATCGCCTCGTAATCAATTTGATCGCTTATTAACGTTTACAAATACCTAAAGTTGCATTACAAAAGTATTTCGAAGTGTTTTGTGAAAGTTTATCGTCAACTTTTTTAATTTTAAAAAATGACGTTACAAAACGCTATTTTTTTCATTGATCACACAGTCTTCATAGATCGATATCTAGGCTATATATGGACCGATTTAATCGAGAAAAAAAGACCCAATAGTGATGTTTATGGGACATCTAGGAGTGCCAACAAATAAGATGGTCAAAGGTAATGAATGTTTTATATTTTATTTGTGCGTTTTGTGTAGCGCCGACTATGCTAATTATTTTGTTTACGTCGCCTGCGGGTCTTTTGGGGTGTTACATGCTATCAGATAATAGCTTCTCATGCTTTGGCCGAAAAGCATTTTAAAAATCTGACTTGTTGCCTGGATTCACAACGAGTGTAAATTTAATTCAATACCCTGCATGTGTATTTTAATGAACGTTTGAGTTTTAATGAGTGCTATTAGCATTTAGCGTAGCGCATTTGCATTTCCAGATGTCTAGATGGGACGCCTGCGTGTCAGGTAGGAGCAAGAGGTTAAAGACTTCCCTGTTGTCCCTGGAGTAAAACATTTTCTATAGGTTGTTGTTTTACATGAAACATAACCCTTCTTTTCAGGGTTACCACAGCAATAATATGTCAGCAAAAGAAGAACCGATCCAAAACAAACTGAATTGCGAAATCACTCATAGAGCTTTCCAAACAAAGTATGACAGCAGTGCAGTTGAATTGACTGTCTTCACTTATAATTCCGCACTGATAATACATTTGACCTGGCCTCTCACAATCTATTCTCTTAGTGATGAAAATAGTATGCCATTCCTGAACTGTCCTTGGATGGCAGAGATGAGAATGAGATTCTTAAGGAGAAGCGCAGATCTCCCTTGGAGTAGGATATCGTTTATGAGTTGATTAATGTTACAAGGCCAGAGAGATGGGGGGATTGTAGGAAGGGATATCTAACCGCATTCCAGGACATCGCCTGTACATCTCCTGTCCAGCTGACTGTCCACAAACAACCTTTCAAAGATTAATCAAAGCCTCAACACTAACTCACATACTCCCCTGTGTGTGTATGCATGCATGTGTGCGTGCGTGCGTGTGTGTGTGTGTGTGTGTGTGTGTGTGTGTGTGTGTGTGTGTGTGTGTGTGTGTGTGTGTGTGTGTGTGTGTGTGTGTGTGTGTGTGTGTGCGCGTGTGCATTTACTGTATGTGTACTGTGTGTATGTACTATTGAGGTTGTTACCATGGAGAATCAGCTCTGCATAGCAACAGGACTTTGGGTCAGAGGAAAGAGCCACAGAGCTCCGAAATAAACTAAACAAAAAAAGAACAGTTCCTTTTTCAGGACCCTGTCTTCATCCAAATGACTTGGCATTGTAAAGGGTTTAAACACTGTTTCCCATGCTTGTTCAATGAACCATAAACAATTAATGAACATGCACCTGTAGAAGGTCATTAAGACACTAACAGCTTACAGAAGGTAGGCAATAAAGGTCACAGTTATGAAAATTTAGGGCACCGAGGGTGCCTTTCTACTGACTCTGAAAAACATCAAAAGAAAGATGCCCAGGGTCCCTGTTCATCTGCGTGATCGCACCTTAGGCATGCTGCAAGGAGGCATGAGGACTGCAGATGTGGCCAGGGTAAGAAATTGCAATGTCCGTACTGGGAGATGCCTAAGACAGTGCTATAGGGAGACAGGACGGACAGCTGATCTTCCTCGCAGTGGCAGACCACGTGTAACAACACCTGAACAGGATTGGTACATCCGAACATCACAACAGCGGGACAGGTACAGGATGGCAGCAACAACTGCCCGAGTTACACCAGGAACGCACAATCCCTTCATCAGTGCACAGACTGTCCGCAAGAGGCTGGACTGAGGGTTTGTGGGCCTGTTGTAAGGCAGATCTTCACCAGACATCACCAGCAACAACGTTACCTATGGGCACAAACCCACAGTCGCTGGACCAGACAGGACAAAAAGTGCTCTTCACTGACGAGTCTGGGTTTTGTCACACCAGGGGTGATGGTCGAATTCACGAGGCTTGTACTCTGGAACGGGATCGATTTGGAGGTGGAGGGACAGTCATGGTCAGGGGCGGTGTGTCACAGCATCATCGGACTGAGCTTGTTGTCATTGCAGGCAATCTCAACGCTGTGAGTTACAGGGAAGACATCCTCCTCCCTCATCTGCTACCCTTCCTGCAGGCTCATCCTGACATGACCCTCCAGCATGACAATGCCACCAACCATACTGCTCATTCTGTGCGTGATTTCCTGCAAGACAGGATTATCAGTGTTCTGCCATGGCCAGCGAAGAGCCCGGATCTCAATCCCATTGAGCACGTCTGCGACCTGTTGGATCGGCGGGTGAGGGCTAGGGCCAATCCCCCCCAGAAATGTCCGGGAACGTGCAGGTGCCTTGGTGGAAGAGTGGGGTAACATCTCACAGCAGGAACTGGCAAATCTGGCGCGGTCCATGAGGAGGAGATGCACTGCAGTACTTAATGCAGCTGGTGGCCACACCAGATACTTACTGTTACTTTTGATTTTGACCCCCCCTTTGTTCAGGGACACATTATTCAATTTCTGTTAGTCACATGTCTGTGGAACTTGTTCAGTTATGTCTCAGTTGTTGAATCTTGTTATGTTCATACAAATATTTACACATGTTAAGTTTGCTGAAAATTAACACAGTTTACAGTGAGAGGACGTTTCTTTTTTTTGTGAGTTTAGATTAACAGTTCAGGCCTCGTTGGCTGCAGTTACACCTCATGAAAACTGGGAACATGTATGTAGAAGTCTTAAATGCAGGGAAGAAAGATAAGTTAGGAAGAGAGAGTGAGAGAGAAAGAGAGAGAGGGAGGGAGGAAGGGAGAGGAAAGAAGGATATTATGATTGGACTGGTGGTGGGAGGGAATGTGTAGAATGCTGCGAAGAGAAGAGTGTTCCGTAATGATGACACGGTGCCATGTCTGAGGCCACTCTCTGTCTCTCTCCCTTCTTTCTCCCTCTCTCTGTCTTTCTGTCTCTCTCTCTCTCTCCCCTCTTTCTCCCCCCCTCTCTCTCTTTCCACATTCATCTCAGATGAATTTCCACTTGTCTATGCTCAGACTTCTCCACAGTTACATAATGAAATCTGTTCAGTTTAAAAGGACCTCAGATCAAATCAATATCCGACTAAATGTTCCTCAGATTTATTGTGTACCAACCTAACACATGGAGAGAGGGTCAACATTGGTGCTGCCAGCCTGCCACATAATTCAATATAGTTTATGATTGATGACTTGATTCAATAATGTGTTTGCCATCTTGCAACACTTGATTGTTAATGTATTTGCCATTAATAAATGAATGTCTGATGTAATACAATATGACAAAACACACACAGATGAGCAGGCAGAGGAGGAGCATGTGTATAGAGAGGCTGCATCCATATGGCTGGATTCAACATCTAGGCATTTCACAGTGGAGACCCGTGGCTTGTTTGCCCAGAAAAATCTGCTCAATTAGATATTATTCTAACAAATGCCCTTCATACGTTTACAGCCATTGGGATATGTGCCAATGAGTTCAGTGACCATTGTCGCGTTGCCTGTATAAGAGATGTTAAACTACCCAAATCTCGCTCATGCGTTATTACAAAGATAATTATTTAGAATTTTAATGAGCACTTTTTTTTTTGTCTGATCTGGGATTGAATGACTGGGGGATTGTGTCATCTATCACCGACTCAGATCAGGCCCTTAATTGTGTTATTACCCTGTTAACTCTGTTGCAGATAAATACAAAAGACTAAGGGTAAAAGACTGTTGTAATCCTTGTTTTACACATGAATTGTCTAAGAAATGACAGGAAAGAAATTTCGATGGGCTGATCCTACGTCTGACTGCAAGACAAACTGATCCTACGTCTGATTGGCAGTCCATCAGACATTTGAGAAATAGATGTCTATCCCTGGTTAAAAAAGCAAAAAAAAAAGGAATATATCTTGCCTCTCCCTAAATATCAGGAAGCAGATTGTACAGTCCACCTTCCTGACAGATCATTATGGTGACACCATTTACCAGATTGCAGCAGCCACCACTCTTAAACCTTTGGATGCCGTCCACCATAGCGCCATTCGTTTTATCATTGAGGACAGTTTTAGTACTCACCACTGCATCCTGTATCAACAGGTTGGCTGGTCCTCATTAAAGGCCCATAGATCAATTCATTACTCCCTTTTTGTTTGCAAAGCCCTACTACACAAGCTTCCAACTTATCTAACGTCTTTGCTAATGTATAACATAATGAGATATCAAACCCGTTCACAGTGTTGGTTCGCTCTTCAGATTCCTCGGGTCTCCACGGAATTAATTAGGTAAATCGGCTTTTAGTTTTCACGCTCCACATTTTTGGAATCACTTACAACATGTATTACATTTGGATTCCCTGGTGACACTCTGGCATTTTCAAACTCTGATGATAAATTAGTTCACTGAGGTGTGCAATTGTGTTGATTTATTGATTGATTGATGTAATAACTTGTTTATGATGTCTGAATGTTAGTGACGTTCTAATGTAATGTACTTGTTATTGTATCTTGTTACATATTTTAATTTTATTTTACTGGTCCTTCTGTAGCTCAGTTGGTAGAGCATGGCGCTTGTAACGCCAGGGTAGTGGGTTCGATCCCCGGGACCACCCATACGTAGAATGTATGCACACATGACTGTAAGTCGCTTTGGATAAAAGCGTCTGCTAAATGGCATATATATTATATTATATTACTTCATGGTCTCGGGGTACCATTGCAAATGAGACCCTGGTCTCAATTGGGCTCCCCTGATTTAAAGAAAAGTGAATTTAAAAAAATGTATTTGACCCAGGTGTGCTGGTTTGTTCCCAGATTACAGGTACCTGTATAACCACTGCCCGGGCCCAGAATGGAACGTCATGTGTCGGGGCTGCTGTGAGTATGACGTCATCCGTTGTAAGTGTCCTTTCCAGGGCACCCCTGTTGGCTACGCTGTGCCCTGCTGCCGCAACGCAATCAACGAGTGTGACCCCTGCATAATCCACCCAGGTAAACCTGTCCAAGATCGCCATGCTGGCTCAAAACTTGGGGAGTACTTCTCCATTTAGGTTATCTTATCTGGTAAACCTGTGGAGGACTGGTTGATTGCACACGATTTGATTAACAACAACATGGTCAGATACATGGAATTCCATTATGCCTTAGTGTTGGATTTGTTAATACATGTTTCATTTGCAAGTACACACAGTGTGGAGGAGGCTATTCTACCAGTACATTTCTGAAACAGTACCCATTAGATCCAGTGTTGTGTCTTTACTGATGTTTTAGTCTGTATGCCATCTGCCTTCAAGGCTCTCTTATAAGCCTAGCCGACATACAATAGCAGTGAGGTTGGGCCACGTAGAGTGAAATGCAATAAGTTTAGACCAACCACATTAGAGACAAATGCCTAACCCTCATTATTTTCCAGAAAATAGCAATCTATTGGGAGACATTGTACAATTCATTACAGTTGCTTTCATTGAGGGCATCCCTTTATGTTGCTCTCCTGTTGTGTATTTACTCTGAGGGGGAGGTGTGTTGGCAATAACAAAGTCAATGCAGCATATATAACCTCAGAGAAAACTCATTGCTCAAAAGGTGCAATGCGTAGTTATTATATTTCACCACAAGACTTGTTTACAGAATATGCTCATCTTCACAACATACTCCTCTGCCTGAACTATTGGCCAGATTTCACTGAAATAGTAAAAAGCTGAAGTATGCACTTATAAAGGACTTTTCCTGTAAATCTCATACAGTAAACCCTTTTCCATTCCTCTCTATCCTGAGTGTACTGCATGTAGATGGTGGAGGAGACATGGTAAAGTCATTTGATGTTTACACTGATACCTCTTGGTGTTTATATGTCCTGCTGCTGTGTCTCTGATGTCCTTCTCCCTGACGCCCTGCCTGTCCTCAGGATGTCTGCAACACAGAGCACCATAGAACCTCCAATGTGAAAATATATCCTATCTGAAACTCAGTCCTTCTGGGGGTTTTCTGGACATTTCTATTTCAGGAAGCTGTTTTTTCTGTTCTGTTACCCTGTTACAGTGCAAGAGGAGCCTGATGAGTTTAGCAGGTCTGATGTAAAGAGCTAACAAGCACTAAGGGGAATGCAGTAGGTGTATGGGGCCGATTGAAACCGTCCATAGTAATTGGGAATGGGCAAACCAAGACTGTGACTGAATGCATCACACTTACTTTGGCTGTATGCCTGGGGTCATTGTCCTGTTGGAACGTAAATCTTTGCCCACCAGTCTAAGGTCGTTTGCACTCTGAAGCAGGTTCTCATCAGGGATTTGCCTGTGTTTGGCTCAATTCATTGTTTCCTCTATCCTTACCAGTCTCCCAGTCCCTGCCACTGAAAAGAATCCCCATAGCATGATGCTACCCCCTCCATGTTTCATGGTAGGAATGGTGTTAGACGGGTGATGAGCTGTGCCTGGTTTTCTTCAGACATAGTGCTCAGACCACATAATCGTATACCTAAGAAGTGTCTACGTGTGTCTGCAGCCTCTACCAATAGTAGTGCAAAAGTAGCAGCAAAAGAACAGTTGAAGATACATATGGTGATGTCGTTGCACATGAGTGGTGTGGATGTCTGTAGGTGTTTATGATCCGTAAAGTTATATAGGGAATCTGTGTATGTGAGATATATGAAAGGAGAAAGTACTATTCATGAATATGCTGTTAAACACAACAACTAGTGTAAATATCTAAACCCCTGTATGAATAGAGCACATGTCTGAAGGAGGAATTGGTAAAGAAGAGTATAATGAGTTACTAAAGATCTGATGAAGTAACAAAAGAAAAAAATGAAAATATATATAGAACTTTTAATAATCTTAATCATTTCCACACTCACACAACTCTCACATCCACATTCACTACACTCATGCAACTCACAATCACATTCCCTTTGTGCTATTACTTGAGTTACGACTTATGGTAACCTCTCTTTTTATGTTCAGTTTTATTGGTTTTATTCTATTGTTTTCTATTTTTGCACCATCGTAAACATCTTTCAGGAGTTATACCAGGGCAGTCCTGTTAGTTCTCTTGTATACTGCAGACAAGTTATATTTGCATGGTTTAGCTTATCCATCATTCATAATTAATTCATCATTAACGTTCGCTTCCTTTATGTGACTGACCAATACTGGTTCATGCATGTGACAGACCAATACATCACGAGGCTTCTTCTCTCTAAGCTGAGACCTTGAAACTGAGATATCTTTCATTCTCAAAACAAGGGTCTTGGCGTACTGCCAAATTGCAGATACCAGTAAACGTTTAAAAATTGCAGATAACAGTAAAGATTAGTTCAATCAGTCACTTGCATGAAAACAGAAATTGTTTTTTAGAAAAGCACAAACATAACATTTTCAGTTACATGCTCTGAGTTTTTCACGTGCCTTTTTGCAAACTCCAGGCGTGCTATCATTTGCCTTTATCTCAGGAATGGCTTCCGTCTGGCCACTCCCATGAAGCCCAGATTTATGAAGTGCTGTAGAGACTGCTGTCCTTCTGGCAGGTTTATCCCATCTCAGCCAAGGAACTCTGTAGGTCCATCAGAGTGGTCACTGGGGTTTTGGTCACCTCCCTGACCAAGGTCCTCCTTGCACGGTTGCTCAGTTTGGTCGGACAGCCAGCACTAGGTATTCTGGGTAATTCCATATTTTTTTCAATTTCCCAATTATGGACACCACTTTAGTCTTGGAACCTTTCAAAATTCAATATAGTGTTTTATACCTTTTCCTATATATCGTATGTCTCATCACCAATACTATCTCAGAGATCTACGGACAGTTCCTCTGGTATAGTTTATGCTCTGACATATGAGACTTTATATAGACAGCTGTGTTTCTTTCTAAATCATGTCCAAACAATTGAATTGGCCACAGGCGTACTCCAAGTCATAGTGACATCTCAAGGACGATCAAAGGAAATTGGATTCATCTGAGCTCAATTTGGAGTGTCATATCATTGGATTCATCTGAGCTCAATTTGGAGTGTCATATCATTGGATTCATCTGAGCTCAATTTGGAGTGTCATATCATTGGATTCATCTGAGCTCAATTTGGAGTGTCATATCATTGGATTCATCTGAGCTCAATTTGGAGTGTCATATCATTGGATTCATCTGAGCTCAATTTGGAGTGTCATATCAAATCGGTGTGAATACTTATGCAAATGAGATATGTCTGTATTTCATTTTCAATAAATTAGCAAATATTTCTAAAAACATGTTTTCACTTTGTCATTATGGGGTAGTGTGTGTAGATGGGTGAGAAATATAATATTTAATATATTTTACATTCAGGCTGTAACACAAAAAAATGTGGAATAATTCAAGGGTATGAATACCTTCTGAAGGTACTGTATGGTGAAGAGGTTTCAGACGTTTCAGTTTTCAGTCAGCACTTTCTACTTAATGCTGTGCCGGCTCCATCTTTCTTTCTATCTAACCTCTCAGTCTTTGTCTCTCTTACTCCACCATTTTCCCCTCTCTTCTTCTCTCTCTCTTAGGTTGCAGCATATTTGAGAACTGTAAGCGGTGTAACAACGGGACGTGGGGCCCCAGAGATGATTTCTTTGTCAAGGGGAAGTACTGTGCTGAGTGTCGACCCGGCTGGTCAGGCGGTGACTGCTTGAGTGAGTACACTCATTCTCACATATTCCTCTACCCACATTACCTCCTACCATCGCTACGGGTAAAATGTGCCCTTAACCACAGATCTAGGATCAGATTACTTTATTCCCCCAGTTCCAGCCAAAACCATTATGGGGATGAAAGAATATTTGACCTTGTATCAGGGTTATAAGTAACTTCAACACGCTTCCTTTCCATGCCTCTATATAGGCATATACCATACTGTACCTACAGTGCAGTATATACCAATTACTATAGGAGACAATTCTGGCACAACAGTATTTTGCACGGATAAGAGCTAATTGTCTCATAGATTTTCCATTCACGGAGCTTAAAAGTCAAAATGGTGTTAGTCAACATCCTGGAATCTCATAATATAATTTCTAGAGAAAGCATAGGATTCTGATGTATTTTCATCAACCGCAGAAACTTGGCATGTATTTGTGGCTCTAGGCTGCAGGCCTGTGGTTAATGTGCATTTTGTTTACTTTTACCAGCCTGCATTCTTCATTTGTCTCCCGTTTGAAGTGTATTTTTCCTAATGTATGCCATGTAACCCTGTAACTGGTAAATATCATGCTATTACTCAACTTTAGATGGCAATTACATATACAGTCATGGCCAAAAGTTTTGAGAATGACACAAATATTAATTTCACAATGTTTGCTGCCTCAGTTTGTATGATGGCAATTTGCATATACTCCAGAATGTTGTGAAGAGTGATCAGATGAATTGCAATTAATTGCAAAGTCCCTGCCCCTGCCATGCAAATGAACTAACTGAATCCCAAAAAATCATTTCCACTGCATTTCAGCCCTGCCACAAAAGGGCAGCTGACATCATGTCAGTGATTCTCTCGTTAACACAGGTGTGAGTGTTGACGAAGACAATGCTGGAGATCACTGTCATGCTAATTGAGTTCGAATAACAGACTGGAAGCTTCAAAAGGAGGGTGGTGCTTAGAATCATTGTTCTTCCTCTGTCAATCATGGTTACCTGAAAGGAAAAAAGTGCCGTCATCATTGCTTTGCACAAAAAGGGCTTCACAGGCAAGGATACTGCTGCCAGTAAGATTGCACCTAAATCAACCATTTATCGGATCATCAAGAACTTCAAGGAGAGCGATTCAATTGTTGTGAAGAAGGCTTCAGGGCGCCCAAGAAAGTCCAGCAAGCGCCAGGACCGTCTCCTAAAGTTGATCCAGCTTCAGGATCGGGGCACCACCAGTACAGAGCTTGCTCAGGAATGGCAACAGGCAGGTGTGAGTGCATCTACACACACAGTGAGGGGCAGCAAAGAAGAAAAGAAGCCACTTCTCTCCAGGAAAAACATCAGGGACAGACTGATATTCTGCAAAAGCTACAACGATTGGACTGCTGAGGACTGGGGTAAAGTCATTTTCTCTGATGAATCCCCTTTCCGATTGTTTGGGGCATCCGGAAAGAAGTTTGTCCAGAGAAGACAAGGTGAGCGCTACCATCAGTCCTGTGTCATGCCAACAGTAAAGCATCCTGAGGCCATTCATGTGTGGGGTTGCTTCTCAGCCAAGGGAGCTGGCTCACTCACATGTTTGCCTAAGAACACAGCCATGAATAAAGAATGGTACCAACACATCCTCCGAGAGCAACTTCTCCCAACCATCCAGGAACAGTTTGGTGACGAACATTGCCTTTCCAGCATGATGGAGCACCTTGCCATAAGGCAAGCGTGATAACTAAGTGGCTCGGGGAACAAAACATCAATATTTTGGGTCCATGGCCAGGAATCTCCCCAGACCTTAATCCCATTGAGAACTTGTGGTCAATCCTCAAGAGGCGGGTGGGCAAACAAAAACCCAGAAATTCTGACAAACTCCAAGCATTGATTATGCAAGAATCACTCAGGATGTGGTTAAGTTAATTGACAGCATGCCAGGGAGGATATTGGAGGTCTTGAAAAAGAAGGGTCAACACTGCAAATATTGACTCTTTGCATCAACTTCATGTAATTGTAATTGACACTTATGAAATGCCTGTAATTATACTTCAGTATTCTATAGTTTTGTCAGATGTTACTATCTAAACACACTGAAGCAGCAAACTTCTGAAAATGTATATTTGTGTCTTTCAAAAATCTTTTGGCCACGACTGTACACTACATGTTCACAAGTATGTGGACAGTGGACACCTGCTCGTCGAACATCTTATTCCAAAATCTTGGGCATTAATATGGAGTTGGTCCCCCATTTGCTGCTATAACAGCCTCTACTCTTCTGGGATAGCTTTCCACTAGATGTTGGAACATTGCTGCTGGGACTTGCTTCCATTCAGCCACAAGAGCATGAGGTCAGGCACTGATGTTGCGCAATTAGGCCTGGCTCACAGTCGGCGTTCCAATTAATCCCAGAGGTGTTCAATGGGGTTGAGGTCAGGTCTCTGTGCAGGCTAGTCAAGTTCTTCCACACTGATCTTGAAAAAAAAAAAGATTCTGTATGGACCTCACTTTGTGCACGGGGGCATTGTGATGATGAAACAGGAAAGGCCTTCCCCAAACTCTTGCCACAAAGCTGGAAGCACAGAATCGTCTAGAATGTCATTATATGCTGTAGCGTTAAGATTTCCATTCACTGGAACTAATTGGCCTAGCACGTACCATGGAAAACAGCCCCAGACTATTATTCCTCCTCCATCAAACTTTACAGTTGGCACTATGCATTGGGGCAAGTAGTATTCTCCTGGCATCCACCAAACCCAGATTAGTCTGTCGGACTGCCAGATAGTGAAGCGTGATTCATCATTCCAGAAAACGTGTTTCACTGCTCCAGAGTCCAATGGCAGCGAGCTTTACAACACTCCAGCCAACACCTGCATTGCGCACGGTAATCCTAGGCGTGTGTGCAGCTGCTTGGCCATGGAAACCCATTTCATGAAGCTCTTGACAAACAGTTATTGGGCTGATGTTGCTTCCAGAGGCCGTTTGGAACTAGGTAGTAAGTGTAGCAACCGAGGACAGATTGTTTTACACGCTCCACGCTTCAGCACTCAGCGGTCCCGTTCTGTGAGCTTGTGTGGCCTACCACTTCGCAGCTGAGCCGTTGCTCCGAAACATATTCATTTCACAATAACAGCACTTACAGTTGACCAGGGAAGCGCCAGCAGAGCAGACGTTTGATGAACTCACTTGGTAGGAAGGGGGCATCCTATGACGGTGTCACATTGAAAGTCACTGAGCTCTTCCATTAGGCCATTCTACTGCCAATGTTTGTCTATGGAGGTTGCATGGATGTGTGCTAGATTTTATACACCTGTCGGTAACGGATGTGGATGAAATAGCTGAATCCACTAGTTTGAAGGGGTGTGCACATACTTTAGTAAATATTGTGTATGAGCGACACAACAGCACAATGATTTAATTAGAATGAAACATATAATTACACTAATAAATAAAACCCTGATTGCACGATCATGTAAAATGTGAGCTCTAAATGGCTTTGTTCCTGTTTATAGAGTGTGGAGGAGTGATCCGTAAACGTCAGGGCCACATAGTCGTGGAAAGTTACCCCACCAACGCTCGCTGTGAATGGACAGTTCAGGTGGACCCACGATTCACCATCAACTTCAGGTGGGTGTGACCAACGGTGTAACTGACTTGAGTTGTCTCTTAACCTCAAGACAGAGTTAGTCCACTGAGCCAAAGCCTGGTGTAACTGAATGACAGCTAGTTATAATGTTCACTTTGTCATATTTTCCCTTGACATGAACGATAAAAAATGCAACATGGAACTTTGAGCTGCAATCAGTCTGTTGGCACAATACGTAGTACATACAGCAATAGCTTTGGGTGTTGAAATAAACAGATCAATACACTGAGAAAAAAAGGTGCTCTCTAGAACCTATAAGGGTCCCCATAGGAGAATCCTTTTCACAAAGGGTTCTACATGGAACCCAAAAGGGTTCTACCTTTTTGGGTTGGGGACAGATGGCAGAAAAAACAGTTGCACAATGGTTTATCGACAGATAGAGATTCATAAATCATCTTCTAAAGTGAAGAAATAGGGCCTTATACTGGTGTTTTGTGTCCATAATGACATACAAGCCACAGAGACCATCATTAAATAGTGGTCCTCTCTGTTTCATGTTGCTGTGCTCATAGTTGGACTATTGAAGTTATATGCTTTGGCATCAGCCAGCGAAACCATACTGGCAGAGCCATTTTGCATGTATTACTCACTACTCTTGGCTACATCACTCTAATTTATACCAGTAATGTTGACTCTCACTTCACACTCCTCATGGACAACACACCGATCGAGTTACACAGCAACACACGCTGCACAGCTATACTTTTAGAGCCATGAGATGTTCAGCCCCTAAGAGACAATAATAACAACCGGGGAACTTGCTATTGTATGTCAAGTCAAATATCTTAACACTCATCTCCCGACTGGGGTCATTTTGACCCCAGAGGCATATTTTGGATAATAACCCAAAGGTGGTTTATTCACAGGGCCAGATTACCGACCGTGCATGCAGTGCACGTCAGGGGGCCCCAGATTGCACATGATGTAGAATTTCAGGAAAGTAACTTTAAAACTGCAACATTTTCTCTCAGCTTCATGACAACATGTGTAGAATAGAATTTAGAATTTAGAATTTGTTCTTCACAAATAACAAAAAAAACACGCTGTCCGGGGTGAAAGAGTGGCGTAGGTTGGCGGCATCTGTAGGCAAAGCGTTTATGGGTAATAAAGGCTTCCTGCAGATGCCGGTGAGCGGTCTCTCATACCCGCTCACCACGCCGAAACCAGTTGTCGACAGCTGGGACAGTACCAGGCTCTGCCTCCCAGGGAAACATGGGAGGTTGGAAACCAAGGACACACTCAAACAGAGTAAGGCGGAGGGGTGAGTGCACGAGTGCGTTCTGAGCATATTCGGCATAGGCCATGTGGAGAGGCAGAACATTTTTGGCGGAGGTAACCCATTTCTTGGTTCAGGTGTTCCGTCTGCCCGTTGGTCTGGGGGTGGTACCCGGAGGAGAGGCTGAGGGTGACCCATAGTCGGTCATAGAAGGCTCCCCACACCCGGGAGACAAACTGGGGCCCGTGGTCAGAGACGATGTCCTCCGGAATCCATACAGACGGAACACCTGCTGGAACATACACTCTGCCAATTCCATAGTGTTAGGTAGATGAGGAAGAGGAACCAGACAACTAATTTTTGAAAAACGGTCTACTATGTCAAGGATGGTGGTGTTAGAGGATTCAGGAAGGTCTGTGAAGAAGTCAACAGCTATGTGGGACCAGGGTCTGTGAGGGATTGGCAAAGGTTGAAGCTTTCCGGAAGGGAGATGAAGAGGGATTTTGGTTTGGGCGCAGACTGGACAGGAGAGTGCGTAATCCCTGAACATCGGATGCCAGTGAGGACCACCAGAGCTTTCGGGCTAGAAGTTCAGTGGTTCGTGTAATACCCAGATGTCCTGACCCCAAGGACATGTGACACCATTGCATCAGTTGGGGTCTAACAGTATGTAACTCTTCCCAGCTGGTGTCTCAGGAGAAGCCGGGTCTGAGGTTAGGGCTTCTTGTATGGCAGAGTGAACCTTCCACTGTACCGGTCCCATAATGCAAGAGGAAAGAAGAATGGGTGTAGGGTCTGAGTTATTGTTCGAATGGACAAACTGGCGGGACAGAGGATAAGCGTTTACATTTATCTTTCCAGGGATGTAAGTAACATGAAAATGGAAGTGTGTGAAGAGAGCCCAGCTGGCTTGTTTGGAGTTTAACCTCGTGGCCTCTCTGATATAGTTCAGATTATGATGATCTGTTAGGACGAGAAAGGGATGTTGTGCGCCCTCCAACCTGTGGCGCCACTCCTCGAGGGCCAGCTTGATGGTGAGGAGTTCTCTGTTCCCCACATCATAATTCCTCTCAGCGGGGGATAACTTCCTGGAAAAGAAGGTACAGGGATGTGATTTGGGAGGTGTTCCTATCCACTGAGAGAGTATGGCTCCTACACCTCCAGGGTGAAAGGAAGGGTCGTATCAGGTTGGCGAAGGACAGGAGCTGAGGTGAAGAGGCGTTTCAAGTTGTTAAAAGCAGTCAGGGCGGTATCAGTCCATTTGAAGGGTCAGGGTCTTTTGGCTGGTAAGGGCAGTGAGGGGAGCGGCCATAGAACTGAAGTTTGGCAATAGAAGTTGGAGAACCCAATGAAACATTGGAGTCCCTTAATGGTGGTGGGTTTGGGCCAGTTACTGACGGCGGTGACTTTGTTCTCAGCTATGATGACCCCTCCAGGTGTCAGTACAAAGCCGAGGAAGTTTACCGAGGTTACATGGAGGTGCTCTTCAGTCTTCACATAAAAGGTTTTGGTCAAGGAGCCGTTGAAGAACCTTTTGCACATGCTGTATGTGCTCCGTCAGGGAGTAGGAGTAAATGTCATCAATCTAGATGATGAGAAAGTGGGTTGATCATATCCTGTAAAACCTCCTTCATAAAGGATTAGAAGACGGCGGGGGCGTTCGTAAGGCATGACCAGGTATTCGTAGTGCCCTCGAGTGGTGATGAAGGCCGTCTTCCATTCGTCGCCTCCATGTATATGGACAAGGTTATATACAGTTCACAGGTCGAGTTTAGTATAGATGTTGAAGGGGTGCTGGGATCAGAGGAAGAGGGAAACGGTTCTTGACCGTGACGTCATTCAATACATGGACGGAGACCACAGTCCTTTTTTCCAAAAAAGGAAGAAGGTGGACGCAGCCGGGGAAGAAGGACAAATGAAACATCAATGTAGTTCTCCATTACCTAATTTTCCAGGATAGATAGGGGGTAAACATGGCCTGTGGGGACACTCCAGGGAGTAAGTCAATAGCACAATCTTCTGGGCGATTCGGTGGCAGAGTGGAGGCCTTGATTTTGCTTAAGACATTGCAGGGTCGTGACGACAATGAGGGTGTCCGAGGATGAGAGTTGAATGGTTTCAGGGTGGAAGACTCCAAACTGGAGGGTGACGCTCTGTGTCATGTGCATGCCCAATGGCTTCCCGCCCAAGGTGTTAATCCTTAAGGAAGGGGTGACAGGTGTTAGAACAATGTCAAGCTCTTTTACTAGCTGGTGATCGATAACATTTTCTTGCTGCTCCTGAATCTGTCAAGCCTTCTACGTACTTGGTAACCCCCTTCAAGGTTATCAATACTGGGATGGAGAATTGCTTCTGGGAGATATTTAGAAATAAGGACACCCCTACCTGCATGGCAGCGGAGGGAACCTTCTCATCTCTCTGTGGGGGGCGAACAGGGCAATGGCCACAGTATAGGCAGAGCCCTTATTGGATCCGGTTTTGACGTTCGATACACGGGAGAGGAGCATGGCCCAACTGCATGGGCTCTTGAAGACTCAGACAGGATGACGAAATCATACAAAGAGAAGGTTTCGGGTTCCTGGATGGTAGAGTTCTTCGGCGGTGAGGTGGTCGATGGAGATATGAATGTATTGATTTAAATCCTGAAGATGACCTCTACAGGCAAGCACGGCCTGAAGTTCCCTGTTGAGCCCTCTTCGGTAGACGGTAAGTAAAGCAGCCTCTTTCCATCAACTCCCTGCAGCCATGGTGGGGAACTCGAGGGCATACTCAGCAGCTGAATTGCGACCTTGTTGAAGTTTTATGAGGTCTCCTATAGGATGACCGGAGGGAGAGTGATCGAATACATCTTTGAAGTGTGAAAATGGGTCTCGGATCCGAGTTCTGTGCTGTTGGCAGGCCATATGGCGGTGGCCTAATCCAGGGCTTTGCCTGTGGGTAGAGACAACAAAATCCACCCTGCTCTTGTCGGTGGCGAAGTTAGTGGGGTTGTGACCAATGTATTTGCTACATTGGATCAGAAATCGCTGACATTTCCCAGGAGAACCGTTATATGTTCCAGACATGGGTGTGAACGAAGGAGTGCTATGGGTTACGATAGCTGGCATCAGAGGAGTAGGGATAGGCTGGCAGAGAAGATGGAACATTTCCTCCATAAGCTCCTCTTGCTGGGGTAGGGCGCTGCTGTAGCTCCGCTGAATCCATTATGATTTTAGGTGATGTATTCTGTAATGAACACTCAGGGAGAAAAAGGTGTAGAATCTTGCGCACAGCGCGTCAGATGTTTATTACGCCTTTGCAGAAGGCAGGAATTGTGGTCGCAGACAAAGGTCAAACACAGGTAGGCAGTCAAAAACAAAACAATACCTCACAACCATACAAACAGAAAGGACTGAACTAAATAGGGAGCTGATGAGACCAGGTGAGAAATGAACACGGGTGAAATCAATGAACCAAAATGAAAGACAGGGCTTCAAGAACACAAAGAAAAAGAACACAAAGTTGACTAAGAAAAGAAAAGCAGAACCTTACACATCCTGCCATACAAGCCCTACCATTCCCAATGTTTCACTAGCAGCGATGCTACTGCTGGTTGTGGGGTAAGAAAATAAATACAACTAAGCCATATTTGTCTCCATTGTCTCTCAGGATAAATGGATGAATCACTTTTTGTCACTGAAATAAAGTATATTTCAAATGTTGGTGTACTGCCCCTTTAAATGGCAGACATTTTTACCACATAAAATATGACAATTAGTATGATTGCAAATCAACTTTTTAGTACTTATGTGGAATGTACTTTAGGAAAAAGCTGCACATTCTTGAAGGAATGTTATGTTTTGGTCTTTTTAATATTTTTTTGATAACACAACATGTCTAATGATGTTTTGATGAGAATCAAGTTGATATTTTGATTGTTGCTTTTTCCAAAAGTTTCTTCTTAGGGTCAACATGACCTCAATGGTAATCCATGTGTATGAAATATGTTGGTAGTATGAGTGTTAAATCTACCAATATAGAGAAGAGCCAGGAGATACTCCCCATTCTTTTCCATCTTGTTCTGTTAGACCTGAATGTTAACTTACACTCCTCCATCGAAACCCTTGTTTTCTGTCATTCCCTGTCCTGGTTCCAGCCGGAGTCAGTCACAGTGCTGTCATACCATTAAATCAAGCAGCTCATTCATTAAACGGATATATACAGTGCCTTTGGAAAATATTCAAACTCCTTGTCTTTTCCCACATTTTGTGACATTACAGCCTTATTTTAAAATGAATTAAATAAAACAAATTCCTCAACAATCTACACACAATACCCCACAACGACAGGTTTTTAGAAATGTTTGCAAATTAAAAATACATAAAAACAGAAATACCTTACATACATAAGTATTCAGACCCTTTGCAATGAGACTTGAAATAGAGCCCAGGTGCATCATGTTTCCATTGATCAGCCTTGAGCTGATTCTACAACTTGATTGGAGTTCACCTGTGGTAAACTAAATTGATTGGACATTATTGGAAAGGCACACACCTGTCTATATACTGTAAGGTCCCACAGTTGACAGTGCATGTCAGAGCAAAAACGAAGCCACGAGGTCAAAGGAATTGTCCGTAGAGCTCCGAGACAGGATTGTGTCTGCACAGATCTGGGGAAGGGTACCAAAACATTTCTGCAGCATTGAAGGTCCCCAAGAACACAGTGACCTCCATCATTCTTGAAGAAGTTTGGAACCACCAAGACTCTTCCTAGATCTGAGCAATCTAGGGGACTTTGGTCAGGAAGGTGACCAAGAACCCAATGGTCACCCGATGGTCACTCTGACATAGAGTTCCTCTATGTCAGATCTCTGCAGCACTCCACCAATAAGGCCTTTATGGTAGAGTGGCCATCAGAAGACATTCCTCAGTAAATGGCACATGACAGCTCGATTCGAGTTTGCCAAAAGGCACCTAAAGTCTCTCAGACCATGAGAAACAAGATAGTCTGGTCTGATGAAACCAAGATTGAACTCTTTGGCCTGAATGCCAAGCGTCACGTCTGGAGGAAACCTGGCACCATCTCTTTTCAGCGGCAGAGACTGGGAGACTAATACGGATCGAGGCAAAGATGAAAGGAGCAAAGTACAGAGAGATCCTTGATTAAAACCTGCTCCAGAGCTCTTAGGACCTCAGACTGGTGGTGAAGGTTTACCTTCCAACAGGACAACAACCCGAAGCACACAGCCAAGACAATGAGGAGCGGCTTCGGGACAAGTCTCTGAATGTCCTTGAGTGGCGCAGACTTAAACATGATCGAACATTTCTGAAGAGTACTGAAAAAAGCTGTGCAGCGATATTCCCCTTCCAACCTGACAGAGCATGATAGGATCTGCAGAGAAGAATGGGAAATACTCCCCAAATACAGGTGTGTCAAGTATGACGTCGTACCGACGAAGACTCAAGACTGTAATCGCTATCAAAGGTGAATCAACAAAGCACTGAGTAAAGTATGATTTTTATAAATTAGCACAATTTTCTAAAAACCTTGTGGGGTATTGTGTGTATGGGGAAAAAATAGTTAACCGATTTTAGAATAAGGCTGTAACCTAACAAAATGTGGAAATACTTTCCGAAGGCACTGTATACCAATGTGTGTCTCACCAATTATGCTATTCACTTTAACTCTCATTAAGAATCTCCAGGTGTTAGAACCTCCGGTCTAGGCTGTCCTGGAGGCCAACAAGATATGAATCCATTACCTAATTACAGCACGAAACAGAAAATAAGTGATTAATAGCTGTTTATTTTAGTTTATCCAATGCACATGATGTAACATTGGTTTCATTACAGCATTTGAAAACCAATGTTTTTACCTCCTCTCTGAACCGAGCCCAGAACTGCTCCCTGGTCTTGGTCTTCTCCACCTGGCCTCTCCCTCTCCTCCTCCTCCCTCTCTGAACCCGAGCCCAGAACTGCTCCCTGGTCTTGGTATTCTCCACCTGGCCTCTCCCTCTCCTCCTCCTCCTCCCTCTCTGAACCCGAGCCCAGAACTGCTCCCTGGTCTTGGTATTCTCCAGCTGGCCTCTCCCTCTCCTCCTCCTCCTCCCTCTCTGAACACGAGCCCAGAACTGCTCCCTGGTCTTGGTCTTCTCCACCTGGCCTCTCCCTCTCCTCCTCCTCCTCCCTCTCTGAACCAACCCCAGAACTGCTCCCTGGTCTTGGTCTTCTCCACCTGGCCTCTCCCTCTTTTCCTTGATGTTGAATGTGCCCAAACCCATTGGGTCATCGAGGTCCTGGTGGAGTTGGCTCAGAAATAAACACATAATGCTGTACACTAGTACAGACTAAATATGCACTATTTTCTTTTAGCCCTTAGTCTAATTAAAGGAAAGTTGACTAACCATGTGGTGTATTTTATAGCCACGGCTTCAGTCTGTCAATTTTAAGCCAGTTTGGGTCCCATCCGGATTGCCGGTAGTGCGCACTTGGGCTTACTTGGCCTTACTCCTCTCCTCCTCCTCTCCTTAATTATTCAGACCCTTTGCTATGAGACTCGAAATTGAGCTCAGGTGCATCCTGTTTCCATTGATCATCCTTGAGATTTTTATACAACTTGATTGGAGTCCACCTGTGGTAAATTCAATTGATTGGGCATTATTTGGAAAGGCACACACCTGTCTATATGAGGTCCCACATTTGACAGTGTATGTTAGAGCAAAAACCAAGCCATGAGGTTGAAGGAATTGTCCATGGAAACCCGAGACAGGATTGTGTCGAGGCACAGATCTGGGGAAGGGTACCAAAATATTTCTGCAGCATTGAAGGTCCGCAAGAACACAGTGGCCATTCTTAAATGGAAGAAGTTTTGGAACAACCAAGAAACTTACAGAAGGACAACCATCTCTGCAGCACTCCACCAATCAGGCCTTTATGGTAGAGTGGCCAGATGGAAGTAACTAAAGTAAAAGGCTCATGACAGCCCGCTTGGTTAGCCAAAAGGCACCCAAAGGACTCTCAGACCATGAGAAACAAGATTCTCTGATCTGATGAAACTAAGATTGAATTCTTTGGCCTGAATGCCAAGTGTCACGTCTGGAGGAAACCAGGCACAATCCCTAAGGTGGTGATGAGGAAGCATCATACCATGGGGATGTTTTTCAGCGGCAGGGACCAGGAAACTACTCAGGATCAAGGGAAAGATGAACAGAGCAAAGAGAGATCCTTGATGAAAACCTGCTCCAGAGTGCTCAGGACTCAGACTGGGGGCTTCGACATCCAACAGCACAATGACCCTAAGCACACAGCGCAGGAGTGGTTTCAGGACAAGTATCTGCGTGTCCTTGAGTGGCCCAGCCAGAGCCTGAACTCGATCGAACATCTCTTCAAGGAATACCTAGGCTAGGGTAAGTAAGGGTAAGTAATCCTTCTCACCCCCCCAACAAGATTTAGATGCAAGTGGCTGGTCCACTGGTTGTCATAAGGTGTATGCACCAATTTGTAAGTCGCTCTGGATAAGAGCGTCTGCTAAATGACTTAAATGTAAATGTAAATGTAAAAGAGGCCCTGAAGCCACAGACCTCTGGTTTCTGGAAGACCTTATAGTGTAAATTTACTGAGAATTCACAAGGAACGCTGGGAGTTGACAGTAGTATATTCACCAATCATACTATTTAGCTTGGCAATGTGACTGTTTGAGTTAATAAGTAATCATACATCAACGACATATCAACAAGTTACAGTGAATCACTTACAATCAGACCAGTGTTAATACAGTCAGTCACACATGGAAGTTTGCAGATGATCACTGATTATAAAGAATGAGATACGATGTTATTATTATTATATTATTATTATTATTATTATTATTATACGATGTTTACGGGCATCACAACATAGATGTATAAAGTATATTGTATGGTACCATATATACATACGCTTCTCGCTGGGTTCAAAATATATGAGGTAACTAGGGGGCAGTATTTTCATTTTTGGATAAAAAACGTTCCTGTTTTAAACGAGATATTTTGTCACGACAAGATGCTCGACTATGCATATAATTGACAGCTTTGGATAGAAAACACTCTGACGTTTCCAAAACTGCAAAGATATTGTCTGTGAGTGCAACAGAACTGATGTAACAGGCGAAACCCAGATAAAAATCCAACCAGGAAGTGCCCCATTTTTGAAAGCCCTGCATGCCAATGACTCCTTATATGGCTGTGAATGAGCTACTAATGAGCTTACGCTTTCTACGTATTCCCCAAGGTGTCTACAGCATTGTGACGTCTTTTTACGCATTTATGTTGAAGAATAGCCGTAAGGGACCACATTTAGCAAGTGATCCCGCAGAAAATCTTGCGTAAAGTACACAAGTAGCCATTTATCCAATCGCTTCTTATGAGAAACCAATTGTCCCGGTGGATATTGTATCGAATTGATATGTGAAAAACACCTTGAGGATTGATTCTAAACAACGTTTGCAATGTTTCTGTCGATATTATGGAGCTAATTTGGAAAAAAGTTCGGTGTTGTAGTGACAGCATTTTCCGGTCGATTTCTCAGCCAAACGTGAAGAACAAACGGAGCTATTTCACCTACAAAAAAAATATTTTTGGAAAAAAGGAACATTTGCTATCTAACTGAGAGTCTCCTGAGTGAAAACATCCAAAGTTCTTCAAAGGTAAATTATTTAATTTGATTGCTTTTCTTATTTTCGTGAAAATGTTGCTTGCTGGTAGCAGAGCCTAGCATAGCATTATCCCATGATAAACTTACACAAATGCTTGTCTAGCGTTGGCTGTAAAGCATATTTTGAAAATCTGAGATGACAGTGTGATTAACAAAAGGCTAAGCTGTGTCTCAATATATTTCATTTGTGATTTTCATGAATAGGAACATTTTCTAGGAAGATTTATGTCCGCTGCGTTATGCTAATTAGTTTGAGACTATGATTACGCTCCCGCATGCGGGATGGGTAGTACTGTTTGTATATCTTCTTCATGGAAAGCAATGGGAGAGTGTTAAGTGCAAATTGACTCTTAAAGTTGGGGTGAACAGATATCCTTAAAATATTTCTAATAGTTGACTATTAATATATCATCTGTTTTTCTATAGCTCAACATATGTTAACTCAAACATCTGTCCTTGTTGAAATTGAAGGCTAAAATATGTTCTGTTTTCGTAGCCTGTGTTACTAACGCTTGTGGCATTATATTTTCCATGTTTCCTCTTAGCTCCTTCAAATGTCCCATTAGTTCCACGCAGTAACAATTGTTGCGTTGTTGCCTCAAATTGGACATCATTAGACTCAGCCATGATCTCAGCTGAAAGCATTGCAGATACATTTTTTATAACGACTCTGAGTCTACTTTTTTTCATTGATCTCTTTCGCAGGCGAGGAAGCAGAAGAAAAACGTGACAGTATGAAAAAGCGCTGATCACTGTTGCCTTGGTGAAAAGACATCATAACAGATTTCACCTCCACCGCAACCAGAGGAAACTAAACATTAAATTCTCACCTTCATTTAAAAGGAAGTGAGTTGTTCAAAGTGAGGGAATCACTCGTTGGCGCCGTTAACATCTTCAATGGCTCTGATTGCTGTTCTTTGCTCGCCTGCTGGCTGATTGCTCGCCTGCTGGCTGTAGTAAAAGAGTCAGGGGTGTGAGATGGTGCCAACCAGGGTAGCAGAGCCAGGAAAGCCAGGCAGGCACTCCCTTTCACGGCTGGTCCAGGAAAACAAAGGCTCTAGCAGGAAAACAGAGTAAAGCGGGGGGTGCAGTAATGAGCAATTTACAATATATTTACTTCCCATTACTTTTGAGTGGAGCCAAGTGAGAAACCTGTTGACTAGTTTGATATGGAAAATCCAGGCCTGGCTACTGCAATGAAAACTTTCTGGCTGGACTAAACAGAAGAAAACTGGATGACTGAATGGTATAAGTGACTAGCTGAAACAAACCGTGACAATTCGCTTCTGAAGATATCCACCTTTTTAAATGGCATTGCAAGTGAAAAGATACTTTGTCAACAGACATTTTTTCACTAGCAATACTTTGGCTGTAGACACATATCTGTTCCCAAGTTTATTCAAGGTGTGGAGTTCGACAGAATATACAGTGCATTCAAAAAGTATTCAGACCCCTTGATTTTTTCCACATTTTGTTATGTTACAGCCTTATTCTAAAATGTATTTTTTTGTATGTCCCACATTAATCTACACACACTTAACAAAGCAAAAACAGGTTAGTAGAAATTCTTGCAAATGTATTAAAAAACATAACATTTACATAAGTATTCAGACCCTTTACTCAGTACTTTGTAGCCAGCGATTCCAGCCTGGAGACTTCTTGGATATGATGCTACAAGCTTGACACACCTGTATTTGGGGAGTTTCTCCCATTCTTCTCTGCAGATCCTACCAAGCTCTGTCAGGTTGGATGGGGAGCATTGTGAAACCGCTATTTTCAGGTCTCTCAAGAGATGTTAGATCTGGTTCAAGTCCACTCTGGGCCACTTAAGGACATTCAGAGACTTGGTTTTCGTTAAAGATCTCGCTGTACTTTGCTCCGTTCATCTTTCCCTCGATCCTGACTCGTCTCCCAGTGCCTGCCACTGAAAAACATCCTCACAAGATGATACTGCCACCATCATGCTTCACCGTAGGGATGGTGACAGGTTTCCTCCAGACGAGGCACTTGGAATTCAGGCCAAAGAGTTCAATCTTGGTTTCATCAGACCAGATAATCTTGTTTCTCATGGTCAACTCTGGGACCTTATCTAGAAAGGTGTGTGACTTTCCAAATCATGTCCGATCAGTTGAATTTACCACAGGTGGACTCCAATCAAGTTGTCGAAACATCTCAAGGATGATCAATGGAAACAGGATGCACCTGAGCCCAATTTCGAGTCTCATAACAAAGGGTCTGAATACTTGTAACGGCCATTGGTGGAAGAAGAGGAGGACCAAAGTGCAGCGTGGTAGATGGATTATTTTGAATATGTTATTGGACAATAAACATGTATGGATTACAGGTATGGATCATTATTCAAACCTATGCGGTCTGAATAATGATGATCCAAGCTTCTTTGAAAATATATATCAGAATTTATCAACTCTACAAGCAACACTAGACTGTATTATTATGGTGGGAGATTTTAATACGGTCTTAAATACCTCTATGGACCGGAAAGGAAATCACACTACAAACTATCACCCTCAAGCACTTAATAAGGAAATCATGAATGTCATGGATATATGGAGATTTAAATACCCTGAACTAGTGAAATATACATGGCGGAAGTTTTATCAAGCTAGTCGTCTTGACTACTTTCTTATGCCATTCTCTTTGGCACCAAAAGTTTTAAAAGTGTTGATAGGGGACAGAATGTGGTCGGATGATCACATAATTGGCATATATATTACTCTTACGGAATTTTCACATGGGCGAGGATATTGGAAATTTAATCAAAGCCGACTAGATGATAAATTGCTTAGATCTAGGACAGAAGAATTTATAACTGACTTTTTCAGACATAACATAGGTACAGCAGATCCCGTTATTGTATGGGACACTTAAGTGTGCCTTTTAGAGGCCATGCAATTCAGTACTCTTCAATAAAACAAAAGCAATTTAGATCAAACGAGTCCACATTAACAAAGGAAATTGAAGGACTAACAGTACAGTTAGATAGCAATACAAACGGTACCATAGAGGCACAGAATAAGTTAGAGGAAAAACAAAAAGAAATGGAGGAACTTATTCAAGAAAGATACAGTGTAATAGATTATAAAAATAAAGCGAACTGGATGGAATATGGGGAAAAATGCACCAAATTATTTTCAATCTTCAATATAGAAATGCTACCAAAAGAAATGTATTTAATGTCACGGTTTTCTAATGGTGAAGGAGAGTCGGACCAAACTGCAGCGTGTCGATTGCGATCCATGTTTATTTAAACAAACGTAAACACGACTAAACACGAACACTACAAAACAATAAACGAAACGAAAACCGAAAACAGCCTATACATGTGTCAACTAACATCAAACAAGGACATCAAACAAGGACATCAAACAAGGACATCAAACAAGGACATCAAACAAGGACATCAAACAAGGACATCAAACAAGGACATCAAACAAGGACATCAAACAAGGACATCAAACAAGGACATCAAACAAGGACATCAAACAAGGACATCAAACAAGGACATCAAACAAGGACATCAAACAAGGACATCAAACAAGGACATCAAACAAGGACATCAAACAAGACACTCAGGACAATCACCCACGACAAACTCAAAGAATATGGCTGCCTAAATATGGTTCCCAATCAGAGACAACGATAAGCACCTGCCTCTGATTGAAAACCACTCCAGACAGCCATAGACTTTGCTAGATAACCCCACTAGCTACAATCCCAAATACATACACACCAAAACCCCAAGACAAAACACACCACAATACAAAATCTCCATGCCACACCCTGGCCTGACCCAATACATGAAGAAAAACACAAAATACATAGACCAGGGCGTGACATTTAAACTTGTTACAAATGATGGAGTCACGCATGATTCACCAAATGATATTTTGAAAGAGGAAGTAAAGTACTTTAAGAATATGTTTTCATTTCAGACTCCTCCATCTCCACTAACTGAAACTAATTGTATGGATTTTTTTCCAAATAATATTGTAAAATTAACATCTGTACAGAGACTCATGTGAAGGCCAAATTACAGAGGAGGAACTGCTTGATGCAATTGGGGCCTTTAAGGATGGGAAAACTCTAGGGCTGGATGGCATACCAGTGGAAGTATACACAACTTTATTTGATATACTCAAAGGACCATTATTAGCATGTTTTAACCACTCCTATATAAATGGTAGATTATCAGACACGCAACAAGAAGGTCTGATATCATTATTACTGAAACAGGAACCAAGTGGTGTATATATAAAGATCCAGTCCATTAAAAAAATTGGAGACCTCTTACACTTCAGTGTTGTGATGCAAAAATCCCTGCAAAATGCTTGGTGCATAGAATTAAAAAAGTATTGTCAGATATTATTCATCCTAATCAGACAGGTTTTTTACATGGACGATACAATGGAGATAATTTAAGACAAGTACTGGAAACAATAGAATACTATGAAATATCGGGGACACCAGGCCTGGTGTTCATTGCTGATTTTGAAAAGGCTATTGATAAAGTACGACTGGAGTTTATATATAAATGCCTAGAATATTTCAATTTTGGGGAATCTCTTTTAAAATGGGTTAAAGTTATGTATAGTAACCCTAGGTGTAAAATAGTAAATAATGGTTACATCTCAGAAAGTTTTAAACTCTCTAGAGTAAAACAAGGTTGTCCACTATCGGCATATCTATTTATTATTGCCATCAAAATGTTAGCTGTTAAGATTAGATCAAACAATAATATTAAGGGATTAGAAATCCGTGGCTTAAAAACTAAGGTGTCATTGTACGCTGGTGATTCATGTTTTATTTTAAAACCCCAATTAGAGTCTCTCCACGGCCTCATAGAGGATCTAGATACTTTTGCCATTCTCTCTGGATTAAAACCAAATTATGATAAGTGTACTATATTACATATTGGATCACAAAAAAATGCTAATTTTACATTACCATGTAGTTTACCAATAAAACGGTCTGACGGAGATGTGGACATACAAATCCCAAAAGAAAGAAATGATCTCACTCCAATACATTTTTATAGATAGTTAGCAAAAATAGATAAGATCTTGCTACCATGGAACGGAAAATCCCTATCTATTTGTGAAAAAAATCACCTTGATTAACTATTTAGTCATATCACAGTTGACCTATTTGCTTATGGTTTTGCCTACACCTAGTGACCTGCTTTTCAATTATACGAACATAAAATAGCCAGACAAAATTAAAAGGGTCTATTTATATAACAAATATGAATTCGGGGGGCAGAAATTATTAAATATTAAAGGATTAGACCTCTCATGAAAGGCATCAGTCATACAAAAATCCAAACTGGTTCTCTAGTAAATTGGTACGAATGTCTCATCCTATGTTCAAGAAGGGCCTTTTCCCTTTATTCAGATTACACCGGCCCACTTTCGATCGTTTGAAAAGGAAATCATCTCCAAAAGATCTTTATTTTTTAAACAGGCCTTAGAAAGTTGGTTGCAATTTCAGTTTAATCCACCTGAAAAGACAGAACAAATAATACAACAAATATTGTGGTTAAATTCAAATATACTTATTGATGAAAAAAACTCTATTTTTCGAAGAATAAAAAAAAGGTATAATTTTTGTGAATGATATCATAAATAGGACTGGTGGAGTTATGTCACACATGCAGCTAACATAGACACATGGAAATGTCTATTACAACCAATTAAATTACAACCAATTAAATGCAGCATTACTACAAAAATGGAAGAGGCAAGTAGAAGGGTAAAAAAGTAAGGCACCTGTATGTTGGCCATGTATTAAAGAACATAAATGGTTAAAGAAAAGTGTGATAAATAAAAACATATACCAATTTCATTTAAGGACAAAAACTGACAGCTGTGCCATATAAATTGCAAAATAGTTGGGTATGTGTATGGATCCATATATTTACCCCAAAAATATATGGGGGATTGGAAATGATGCAGAAAATTACATTGACGGAACAAATATTCTTTCCGCAATATTTAGCTGATCCACCCCTTAAAAATAATACATTTTTTAAAGTGCAGGGTGGTACGTGTCCATGTTAATATTTATTTAAACTGAACACAAAACAACATAACAAGAGAATGAACAAAAACGAAACATTTCTGTCTGGTGCAGACACAAGAGACAGAAAACAACTACACACAAATCATAGTGGGAACACAAGCCTCTGATTGGGAACCATACCAGGCCAAAAGCATAGAAATGGAAAACATAGAACACAAAACATAGAATGCCCACCCCAACTCACGCCCTGACCAAACTAAAATAGAGACATAAAAAAGGAACTAAGGTCAGGACGTGACAGTACCCTCCCCCAAAGGTGCAGACTCCGGCCGCAAACCTAAACCCACAGGGGAGGGTCTGGGTGGGCATCTGTCCACGGTGGCGGCTCTGGTGCGGGACGTGGACCCCACCCCACCATAGTCTTGGCCCACTTAAGTGGCGCCTTTGGAGCGGCGACCCTCGCCGCCGACCTCGGACTGGGGACCCTTGCAGCGGGCCCCGAATAGATGGGAGACTCCGGCAGCGCCGGACAGGCGGGAGACTCTGGCAGCTCCGGAGTGAAGGGCGACTCTGGCAGCGCCTGAGTGACGGGCGGCTCTGGCAGCGCCGGAGTGACGGGCGGCTCTGGCAGCTCCTGACTGAAGGGCGACTCCTGACTGGAGGGAGACTCTGGAAGCGTCGGACAGGCGGGAGAACCTGGAGGGAGGAGACTGAGAGACAGCCTTGTCCTCAGAGGAGGCACAGGATAGACCGGGCCGTGGAGGTGCACTGGAGGTCTCGAACTAAGGGCCTGCACAACCCGTCCTGGCTGGATGGTGATTTTACCCCGGCATGTGCGGGACGCAGGCACAGGACGCACTGGGCTGTGCAGACACACGGGAGACACAGTGCGCAGAGCCGACGCAGGATATCCTGGCTCGAGGAGACGCACTGGCTGTCTGGAGAGCAGGGCTGGCACCATTTGCCCTGGCTGGATCCTCACCCTAGCCCGCAGATGCGGGGAGCAGGGATGTAGCGCACCGGGCTAAGGATGCGTACTGAAGACACCGTGCGCTTGACAGCATTACACGGTGCCTGACCAGTACGACGTCCGCCACGGTAAGCACGGGGAGTTGGCTCAAGTCTCCAACCTGACTCTGCCACACTCCCCGTGTTCCCCCAAAAAATGGTTTTGGGGGGGCTGCCTCTTGGGCTTCCTTGCCAGCCTTATTTGTGTCGCCACCTCCATTCTCCGGTACCCCTCCTCGCACTGTTCTAGAGAATCCCAGGTGGGCTCCGGCACATTCCCTGGGTCGACCGACCACCTCTCAATCTCCTCCCAGGTTGTCTCATACTCCAGATAGCGCTGCTCACCTTTCCAGGAGTCCCTTTCACCACGCTGCTTGGTCCTTTGGTGGTGGTGGGTAGTTCTGTAACGGCCGTTGGTGGAAGAAGAGGAGGACCAAAGTGCAGTACGTATCCATGTTAATATTTATTTAAAGTGAACACAACACAAAATAACAAGAGAACGAACGAAAACTAAACAGTTCTGTCTGGTGCAGACACAGAGACAGAAAACAACTACCCACAAATCATAGTGGGAACACAGGCTACCTAAGTATGGTTCTCAATCAGAGACAACGATTGACAGCTGCCTCTGATTGGGAACCATACCAGGCCAAAAGCATAGTAGTGGAAAACATAGAAAACAAAGCATAGAATGCCCACCCCAACTCACGCCCTGACAATACTAAAATAGAGACATAGAAAAGGAGGAAATCAGGAAATGTTTTGTGTCATTACATACAGCCGGGAAGAACTATTGATATTAGAGTTGTGGTAACTCACAAGAACTACCAGCATTATGACCAGGAATACGACTTCCCTGGAACAGATCCTTCCAGAGCAATTTAACTTATTCCAGAGACCGACCCAAAATATCGCCGGCGGAGGAGAGGCACCTGCTGGTTCGACTTAGGAGGCGCGCACACCACCCTTCGCTTCCGAGTATATTACTCGCTAATGTTCAGTCTTTGGATAACAAAGTTGATGAGCTTAGAGCAAGGATTTCTTTCCAGAGAGACATCGGGGCCTGCAACATACTTTATTTAACGGAAACATGACTCTTTCGATACTCTACCGGAGTCGGTAAAGCCAGCAGGATTCTCAGTACATCGCGCAGACAGGAATAAATATCTCTCCGGAAAGCAGAAGGGCGAAAGGGTTTGTTTAATGATTAACGACTCATGGTGTAATTCTAGAAACCTACCGGAACTCAAGTCCTTTTGTTCACCCGATGTAGAATACCTCACAATTAAATTCCAGCCATATTATCTCCAAAGATAATTATCCTCCATTACCGCCACGGACAATCAAACAAGCTGAACGTCAGTATAGAGATAAGGGTGAGTCATAATTCAATGACTCAACAGCTACAGACAATCACTGACTACAAAAGGAAAACCAGCTACGTCGCCGAGACCGACGTCTTGCTTCCGGACAGGCTAAACACATTCTTGCACGCTTTGAGGATAACACAGTGCCACCGGTATGGCCGCTACCATGGACTGTTGGCTCTCCTTCTCCGTGGCTGACGTGAGTAAAACATTTAAACATGTTAAGCTTTGCAAGGCTGCCGGCCCAGACAGCATTCCTAGCCGCGTCCTCAGAGCATGCGCAGACCAGCTAGCTGGTGTGTTTACAGGCATATTCAATCTCTCCCTATCCCAGTCTGCTGTCCCCACATGCTTCAAGATGGCCCCCATTGTTCCTGTACCCATGAAGGCAAAGGTTAAATGAGCTTAATGGCTTTTGCCCTATAGCACTCACCTCTGTCATCATGAAGTGCATTGAGAGACCAGTCAAGAATCATATCTCTACCTTACCTGACACCCTAAACCCACTTCAATTTTCTTACTGCCCCAATAGAGCCACAGATGATGCAAGCGCCATCATTAAGCTTGAGGCCCTGGGTCTGAACCCCACCCTGTGCAACTGGGTCCTGGACTTCCTGATGGTCCGCCCCCAGGTGGTGAAGGTAGGAAACATCACTCTCCACTCTGCTGATCCTCAACACTGGGGCCCCAGAAGAGTGTGTGCTCAGCCCCCTCCTGTACTCCCTGTTCACCCATGACTGCATGGCCAAGCACTCCTCCAACTCAATCATCAAGTTTGTAAACGACACAACAGTAGTAGGCATGATTACCAACGATGACGAGACAGCCTACACGGAGGCGGTGAGAGCTTGGGATTGTGGTGCCTGGAAAAAAACCTCACTCAACAAAACAAAGATGATGATCGTGGACTTCAGGAAACAGCAGAGGGTGCACCCCCTATCTACATCGACGGGAACACAGTGGAGAAGGTGGAAAGCTTCAAGTTCCTTGGAGTTCACATCACTGTCAAACTGAAATGGACCACATACACTGACAGTGTGGTGAAGAAGGCGCAACAGAGCCTCAAAGAAATTTGGCTTGTCACCTAAAACCCTCACAAATTTTTATAGATGCACAATTGAAAGCATCCTGTCTGTATCACCGCCTGGTACGGCAACTGCAAGGCTCTCCAGATGGTGGTGCGGTCTGCCCATCGCATTACCGGTGGCAAACTACCCTCCCTCCAGGACACCTACAGCACCCAATGTCACAGGAAGGCCAAAAAAAGATCATCAAGGACATCAACCACCCGAGCCACTGCCTATTCAGCCTGTTATCATCCAGAAGGCGAGGTACAGGTGCATCAAAGCTGGGACCGAGAGACTGAAAAACAGCTTCTATCTCAAGGCCATCAGACTGTTAAACAGCCATCACTAGCACATTAGAGGCTGCTGCCTGTAGACATAGACTAGAAATCACTGGCCACTTTAAGCAATGTAGCACAAGTCACTTTAATGTTTACATATTTGGCATTACTCATCTCATATGTATATACTGTATTCTATACTATTCTACGGTATCTCATTCACTTAATTATATTTACATATATTGCATTACTCATTTCATATGTATATACTGTATTCTATACTATTCTACTGTATCTTAGTCACTCCGCTCTGACATTGCTCGCCCATATGTATATAGTCTTAATTAATTTCTCCTTAGATTTGTGTGTATTGGGTATATGTTGAATAATTTGTTTGATATTACTTGTTAGATATTACTGCACTCTCGGAGCTAGAAGGATAAGCATTTCGCTAATCACTTGTATGTGACCAATAAAAATTTTATTTGATGTGAATTTATGTAGCAAACTAAGCCCCCAAACCCCATACTTCCATTAGTACATCACATTGATGTAAACTGTCAATACCACTAAATAAACTCAGCTGACCTCTGCTACATGTGCAGTACAATAATTTAGAGCACTCTCCCTAGACACTTCTAACCACCTCCCTCCATCTCCACCCACAGGTTCATGATGCTGAGCCTTGAGTTCGACCACTCCTGTCGCTACGACTATGTAGAGGTGCGTGATGGTGACAGCATCAACTCTCGTGTGATTGGTCGGTTCTGTGGGAACGACAGGCCTACTCCAATCCAGAGCTCCGGCAACTCCCTACATGTCCTGTTTGTGTCCGATGGCTATAAGAACTTTGACGGCTTCTTTGCCATCTTCCAGGAGAGCTCAGGTAGGAACAGTACATGTCTGAGAGGAAATCTATGTATCTAATGGTGACTTAAGTAGATCACTGTGGATTTTGTAGCAAAAGTATGCTAATTCAATATTATTATAATTGTGGTTTAAATGGAAATTAGTTTAGAAAGTTGAAAAAGCTACATGAATGTTAACTGTTATGATAACTAAGCAGGGCACACCCTTATCAAACTCCTGCCTGGGGATACTTGCTTGGCAGCCTAACCCCTTATTACTTACCAATTTAACCTGTCACTCAGTTCCTCATTCATACCCAATCACTATGAACACACACTGTAACACAGTACTGCAAGCCAGCTGTACTCATGCCAAAAATACATACTGTAGTAGGTTACGGTACATTTTTAGGGAAGGGTGTTGGAGAGTAGGCATGAATTTTCACACTTTAATACCGTCTTTACATTTTTGGCCATATCCCCAACATAAGCTATCCACTACAAATTTTCCCACCAGTTCAAAGCAATACTAAGGACACAGCAATAGTTCCTCTCCTGGTCTATATATATTACTGCTGTTATGTAGTCCATTTTATGTGTCTAAGCATCCTTCCTGCTCCGTGTGTTTTCAGCATGCAGCTCCTCCCCCTGTCTCCATGATGGAACCTGTATCCTGGACACGTCCCACACCTACCACTGTGGCTGTCTGGCTGGCTACACTGGACAGAGGTGTGAGAATGGTGAGTACACTAAACGTTGGGTTAGCCTAGTCACAAAGGTGATGTGACATATGTTACTGATGTACGTCAGATGTAGTACAGTTAAAACAAAGACCACAGACAACAAGCATGCAGAGTATCTATGTTGGACTTCTCCCCTGACCATATCCTCAGAGTCCCATAAGTGCTAACAACAGCGAGTGAGTCACCATCACAAGGGCTCTGTGGTGTGGAGAGCTTCCAGACCAGCTGCCTTCCCTACTGGTCATCTGGCCCAGGCCAATCAGCTGCTTGTAAAAACGGTCACGTGTCGACAGATGGACCATAAACCGCTATAACCACTTGACGGAATTAGAACTTCATGAAATTACAGCTCACGATCTGAGTTTATGAAAACATCTTGGAGAGAAAGAGGGACTGAGAGAGAATGACGAGAGAGAGGGAGAGACAGTGAGGAAGAGAGACAGATAATGATAGATATTGGCAGACAGAGAATGAGTAAGCAAGGCTAAACATAGCTAGGCTTCCCTATGGCCATCTGTATCTGGGGCAGTCACCTGGCTGCCACCCACACAATGCCAGACAGCCCCCTACCTCATCCTAATAGAGGTCCAACAGGGCCCTCTATTTCTGGAGCTCCTTCTGTTCACATCTCCACCACAACCCTGCTTCTTTATGGGTGTCTGGACACAGGCCTGGGTTTCCATACCCACCACCACACCACTACCCTTTCCTCCCCCCGGACCCAGAGAAAACAGGTTGGCCAAGAACCCTATTCATTTTTTCAGGTGGTTTTATTTTCAGGGCTACAGTTGAGTCTATAAAACTAATGGTGAAACAAACCTGCCTCTATAATCTAAGCCAGCTTTTCCGTTGGATGAGAGGCGCTCATAAAACGCATGGAAGAATTGGAGGGATGGAATTCCGTCCACGTTGTTCAGCTGGTATTCCCATGAGGAGAGCTGGCCTGCTCGTTTGTGAGGTAGATTTAGGATAACACTAATGTGGTATATGTTGTGGAAACACGTGTACATTACTCCCAGTTTATCCCAGAGGCAGTTAGTTAGACAAAAAAACTGAAATGGTGGATTTGGCAGCAGCTGCACTTTGGGTCTGCAATAAGTTACCTATCATTAAACAATATTCCAAACAACCTTCTTCAGGATAACATGCTTTCAAGACTCTTTCTTGACACTCTGTATATTTCCGATGATGCAACAGTCTATATTTTAGATGATTATTGAAACATAGTTTCTGAGGCGTTGACAGGAGTTAGTGGGTGATTAATGGGGCTTCATTAATCATAACATCCTCTGTTAGCATTCCTTAATAATGCCTATGACTCATCCCAGTAGAGACAGCCCAGTAGAAGATTGACTATACTGGGGTAGACAGACAGACACTGTGATTAGAGGACAGGGGTGTGGGCAAACACAGAGGATATGATAGACTCTCATTTAACCCCCCCCACACACACACCTTTTATCTGTTTTTCTAAGAAAGAAAATGACTTAACAGGGTGGTGCACCTTGTCCTTCTCCACATGCGGAAAGCCAAGTGAAAGCTCCCTGTCCCGTCTCACGTGCAGCTCGACTAGAGGATGGAAATGTTGGTAGGCAGGGAGATAGTGGTAATGGGGAGGGTTCCTCTGATGGTTTTGGATCACAACGCTGTCCGACCACGGCCAGAGAGGGGGAGAGAGGCTGATCCTATGACACAGTATGGTCTATGACACAGAGGGGATATCAAATCAAAATCAAACAAATCAAATGTTATTGGTCTCATGCACATATTTAGTAGATGTTATTGCGGGTGTAGCGAAATGCTTGTATATCCACCATTACAAAGTGATATGATGCACATAATAACAGCCCTACATATACACACCCCATGTTCACGTGGTGTGTGGATGGGGGGGGTGTACATGTGTTTGTGCAGATATGTTTGTGCTTGGTATTTTGCTTTGTTCCTGGCCAGAGAGACAGGGGAACCGATAGTGAATTACAAATTGACGTGTTCTATTTGTGTCAATCAAGTTCTCTGTTTCAAAGTCAATCATTGTCTTTTTTTTTTAACCTTTACCTCTAGGCAAGTCAGTTAATGGCAAATTCCTATTTACAATGACAGCCTATTAAAAAGACAAACGGGCTCCTGCTGGGACGGGGGCTGGGATTAAAAATAAAAAATAAAAATAAAATATATTAGACAAAGCACATATCACGACAAGAGAGAGACAACACAACACTACATAAAGAGAGACCTAAGACAACAACATAGCATGGTAGCAACACATGACAATACAGCATGGTAGCAACACAACATGACAGCAGCACAAAACAGGGTACGGACATTATTGGGCACAGAAAGGGCAAGAAGGTAGAGACAGCAATAATAACGCAAAGGAGCCACAATTGTCTGAACAATTACACCCACTATTCCATTCCACACTACCAACGCAAGCCCTACGCTACCAACCCACATCATAAAAACACTTTACTGCTTTGGAAACTAAAGCTTCTTTTTACTAGGACTGTTCTATTTATTCCTCTGTATGTCGCCTTGTGAGCTGTTCAGACTTTTCCAGGCCTGCTGAAATGACCTATTAATAAGGCAGCACGATGTGGAGGCTGTATTTATAAACTTCTAGCTAGTCAAAGAGGTAATTCTGAGGAGGAAGAAATGGTTTGTAAATAACGAACGGGTTTCTGAGAGCCCTTAGGCTGTAGGTGGCTATTCAGAAAGAGTTGTGGTTATACCAGACAACACAATGCTAATACTGTATCACACAGCAGTGAACACACTGAAGTGGTGTTTATGGATGGCAGAAGATTGGTGACATTATAGTGTTCAGAAGACAAAACACAATGTGCTCAGAAAGCATGAGAAGAGTTGTGTGTAATTGTGTATGTGTGTTTATGGGTTTGTGTGTATCCCTCTAGTTGTAGGTTGTCGGAGGCCCCCGGTACCTGTCCATGGCACCACAGAGGGGGTATTCCATAACTCAGGGGCACAAGTCATATTCAGCTGTGACCCTGGGTTCGAGCTGAGGGGGGTCCGCACAGCCGTATGCCTCCGGGATGGCACCTGGAGCGCCCCTGCCCCCCAGTGTGGTAAGAGGCCCATGAGAGAGAGGGGCACAGAGAGAGTGAGGCAAAGCACAATGTATGCTGAGTGTAAAAAACATTAGGAACACCTGCTCTTTCCATGACATAGACTGACCAGGTGAATCCAGATGAAAGTTATAATCTCTTATTGATGTCACTTGTCAAATCCACTTCAATCAGTGTAGATGAAGGGGAGGAGACAGGTTAAAGAAGGATTTTTAAGCATTGAGACAATTGACACTTGTATCGTGTGTGTGTGCCATTCAGAGTGTGAATGGGCTAGACAAAATATTTAAGTGCCTTTGAATGGTGTATGGTAGTAGGTACCAGGTGCAACGAATTGAGTGTGTCAAGAAATTGCAATGCTGCTGGGTTTTTCACACTCAACAGTTTCCCGTGTGTATCAAGAATGGTCCACCACCCAAAGGACATCCCGCTAACTTGACACAACTATGAGAAGAATTGGAGTCAACATGAGCCAGAATCCCTGTGGAACACTTTTGATACCTTGTAGAGTTGATGGGCCGCTGTTCTGAGGGAAGAAGGGGTCTAACTCAATATAGGAAGGTGTTCCTAATGTTTGGTGCAGTCAGTGTATATTGGGGTGCTTTGTGAAAAATCAAACCTGATTCACCTTAGTGACATTAACGCTGTAGGTTTGTTTTATACAATAACATTTGAGACATATTAACACTAAAGCAATAGTGTCTGACCACCTCAGTCCCATCTCACTGAGCCTACATGACCTCTCTGTTCCTCTGCAGTGCCCATGGTGAAGTTCTGTGCCATCCCAGCCAAGCCCATCCATGGAGACCACTTCAAGGTGTACGGTCCCAATGACGTCATCCTTGCCCTGCAGTATCTGTGCTACCAGCCCTACAAGCTGAGCGGAACCCACCAGAGAACCTGTCTTCCCAACAACACCTGGAGCGGAACACCTCCCACCTGTGGCAAAGGTTAGGGTCAGAGCATGGCATGGCAGGATTCAGAGTTTGGAGACAGTGGGAACAGGTTTTGACAGACATCAACAGTGACCTATTATTATTGTAAATTAATGTACTAGGTGACCAAGCCTCTGTGAAATTGACAATATTTCACGAGTAAAATGTGTACAACCATTTAGAATCGTCAGTCAACTGTATAACACTTATTTACAGCCATTTAAACCCAGTAATTAACTTTGTATTCTATTCTTGTTCTTACAGTGAATAACACACTTGCTGAATCAGGCAAAGATACAGAAAAGAACAAAGACACGGATGCAGAGAAAGACAAAGACACTGACACAGACACAAATAAAGACATTGAAAAACCCAAAGACAAAGGGATAGACAATACTACGGGTATCAAGGAGGACGTGGCTGGTAAAGAGCCAGACACAGGCCTGAGGAACACGACAGTGGACATTAGAGATGGTAAAGAGAAAAACATAGACATTACTCGGGTGAATATCCCAGAAGGAAGCAAGGATACAACGAGTGACAAAGAAAAAGAAACGGGGCTAGAGAAACCTACTGGAGGTAGCAAGGATAAAGTGGACAGTAAAGAAACAGATGACATGTTAAACACAGTGGAGGGAGACAGAGAAAATGACTTGGGGAAAACCACAGAGGACACAGATGGCAGTCCAGATACGGGGGGAGACACAGACGTGCTGCAGGAGATAGGCAAGACTACAGAGATTCCTGAGATAGTGGTGGTGGTGGAAGATAAAGGACAGGAGAAGAAAGAGCAACCGGGAGATACAAGCAGTGGTCCAAACATAGTTGATCCTAACGACTTAAAACCACGGGGAGACACATTTGCCATAGATTACACTGAGATAAAACCACGGGGAGACACATTTGCCATAGATTACACTGTTACAGACGTGTTCGGCACCAATGACATCGAGCAGGGTCTGAATACAACAGTGTCTAAAGACGTTGTGAAGAGTATTATTCCAACTAGAAGTAACAACACACAGTTCACCCCATATTCATCAGGAGGTCAGGAAACCAAAATGGCTGTGGGAAAACCACGCAAAGACATAGGATCGACTAAAGACATGGGATCAACTAAAGATTCAAGAGGAGCCAAAGACACAGCGGCAAGTACAAGCAAACCTGAAGGGGAAAATGCAGGAAAAGATTCAGAAAAGCCAACTAAAGAGTCTGAGGATGAGAAGAGAGAGAACCAAATCATCAACGGTAAGACATCTTAAGTGCGTGTTGTAAAATACACTGCACCATTAAAACCGATATTATAATGACTCTCAACATCTTAGGTTTTATTTCACACTCTCTCACTCCCTTTCCATCTTTCTCACTCCTTTCCACCTTCTGCTCTCACCACCTGCCCTCTTTACCCTCTATCTTCCCTTACTCCCTCCTTCCAGAGAAGCGCTGTCCTCCTCTCCCGCAGCTCTACCATGGGTACCAGCAGGTGGTGCCAGGGATGGTGCCAGAGACGGTGGAGTTCTTCTGTAACCACTCATACGCTCTTAGTGGTGACGCCCGACGCTCCTGCCAGCCTGGCAGCTCCTGGGGGGGCGCTCAACCTCTTTGTGTGAGAGGTAGGCACTGGAATGTGTGTGTTTGTGTGTGATTGCGGGCAAGCGTGTGTGCATGCGTGTGCATCTACTTTGTGATTATCATCTAGGAATACGCTGTTGCACCTGAAAGTTAGGCGCTACTTTTAGCAGCCTCTAATCAACCCAACATTGAGAATGAGAGCAGCTCCCTGCCTGACAGTAGGTTTTAATGGGAACCCTGTGTGTGTTTTTCTGCAGCCTGCAGAGAGCCCAAGGTCTCCGAGCTGGTCAGACAGAGAGTTCTGCCTCCACAGGCTCCATTCAGGTATGTCGATTTACATTAACATATGTTACATAGCAGACAAAAATATGCACAAGATATAGTCTACATAAATACGACAGACAAAAGCATTCTCCAACACTACAGATATCTGCTTTACCTTAGCGATCATTATATCTAAAAACCACAAACATGTGCATAATCATAATAGCAACATCATACACACACCATAAGAGAATATTATGTATGATCCTCATTAATGCACACAACATAACAGAAAACATGACTCTATCTTTTAATGACTGAGGCACTTTACCATGTGAAGCCCACATCAAAGTTTGCCATTTAAAAACCTAAAGGACGCTACTTAAACACACTGCTAGCCTCTTAAAGAACATTATAAACTGGGTAGTCCGAGCCCTGAATGCTGATAGGCTGAAGGCCGTGGGATATCATACCACGGGAAAGCCAAAACATTTATTTGTACTGTTCTAATTACGTTGGTAACTAGTTCAAGGCACAAGCAATAAGGCACATCGGGGGTTTGTGGTATATATATTTTTATTTCACCTTTATTTAACCAGGTAGGTCAATATACCACGGCTAAGGGCTATATCCAGGCACTCCTTGTTGCACCTCCTTGGGCCTTATTGCTTAATTATACACTAGTTGTTTCTGTAAAGGCATCTCCACTGACCCCTCTCCTCTCTCCCTCTCAGGAAGACCCCTGTGCATAAGCTCTACTCCTCCTCTGGGTTCAGGAGGCTCTTCCAGTCCGCCGGTCCCACCAAAGGTCCTCCAGTGCTATCCCAGCTGCCCCAGGGCTTCCACCACCTCTACACTCACGTAACGTACGAGTGTGCCTCTCCCTTCTATCACCACTCAGGCAGTGCTCGCCGCACCTGCCTCAAGACTGGCAAGTGGAGCGGGCGTCATGTCTCCTGCTCGCCAGGTGAGGACAGCAGAGCCACATTTCTTGATATAAATAAAGGTTCTTCTTGCCACTTAGGCATGCAAGAATGACACTTTCAAACCACACCCAGACACTAAACAATCAAGGAAATTGGGCTGAAAAAGTAATATTCCAGGTTGGGTATGATATGGAATTATTTTTTCATAAATTACAATATCAAGTGTTGTATCACTCTGGAAAGTATAATGTGTATTATCTTCCTTCCCTTTCTTTTCTCTTCTCCTCCCTGGCCACACTTTCCTGTTCTCCACCCTTGTCTCCCCATCCTTCTCTTTTCCCAGTATGTGGGAAGCATCCCACCTTTGACCCTCAGAGCCCAGCCGAGTCCCACTGGCCCTGGCTAGCCGCCATCTACCGACGCTCCAACAACATAGCAGGGACCAAGCTAGACAAGAAGGCCAGCCTGGACAAGACACTAAATATGGGGCCTGGAGCTGTACCAGGAGCAGGGGCTGGGTCCCAGGGGCAGGACGATGCCTCAGGCTGGCAGCTGGTGTGTAGCGGGGCCCTGGTGAACCAGCGGAGTGTGGTGGTGGCAGCCCACTGTGTGACTGAGCTGGGGAAGATGTACCCTCTTGATGCAGCCAAGGTCAAGGTGGTGATGGGAAAACACTACCGCAGTGACCTCCGGGAGACCAAGGGCCTGCAGCATCTTAGGGTAAGAGAGGGGTTGGATAGGGCTGAGGTGGTTGGGGGTGGGGGGTGGGGAGTAGGGAGTGAGATAGGGTTTGGAGAGGGCTAACTGGGTTGGTGGTGGGGGTGGCAAGTAAGGAATGAAAGGGGTTTAAACTATATAGGCTAGGGAGACCACCTGTACTCAGTTAGTCACACACTGCACTAATCACACTGAAATACAACTATGGTGTACAGTTCATCACACATGAGGTTCTACATTTACCAGCCTTATGGGATCTATATAATACCAATGGCTGGGTGGCAGGGGTTTTAAACCTGTGTCCAATTATAATGCATCATTTTACAAACATGACATCATGTGTACCACATCTAGCCATACAGCCCCATGTCTGTTTATGTTCAGACACTGAATAGGTTCCACTTTGACTGTAAGGAAACACCAATGTGGTTGTGATACATGACTTGTCGATTTATGGTACATACTGCACTTTATAAAGGATTAATTAATTAATGTATGATCATATGAGTGAGGAGTGTGAGTTGCCAGGTAACAAGCCCAGCTAACATCGTCCCTCAGAGAGCCAAGCTGTCACCCTGCTGTTACGTTTGGCACAGTCTCTCTCTTCTTTCTACAGCTTTTCTTTTTGTAACACCTCCTTTCTCTCTCTATTCTTTCTCGAAACATCCCTACTCTCTCTCTGATCATTCCCTCTTCATTCTGACCATCCCTTGTATCACTGACCATACCTCCTTGCTTGTTTCTTACTCTGACCAGTTTATGTTATCTGTCTACCTTGTGATCATTTATTTTATGTCTCTCTAAACATCCCGCCTCTTCTCCTCCAGGTGGCCTCTATCTCTGTCCACCACAACTACGACCCCCTGGTCTTGGACTCAGACTTGGCCGTGATCAAGCTGCTGGACAAGGCTCGTATCGGGGAGAAGGTCCTGCCCCTCTGTCTGCCTGACACCCAGGGGGAAGAGGCGACCTCCAGAAAGGGGCTGGTGATGGGCTGGGCCCCCCTGCCGGACCCCCGGATTGGGGAAGAGGAGAGGGCCAGGGTGGGTGTGCAGCACCTGGCTGACGTGGTGCCCTGCGAGCAGCAGTATGCCCGTAATGGCGTGCCTGTGAGCGTTACAGACAACATGCTCTGCGGCCGCCAGCGACCCGACTATGGCCCATCTAACATCTGTCCTGCGGACACAGGGGGTATCCTGATCCTTCCCGCTCAGACAGGCTCCACCCAGGACCCCTCTCTTGCCTCTCCAGGGGGGCGGGACATGTCCAAAGGGGAGTGGCGGCTGCTGGGGTTGGTGAGTTTCGGGTATGACCAGGGAGAGTGTGACCCAGACCTGTTTACTGTGTACACACATGTGGCTAACTTCAAAGACTGGATAGAGAGCCATATGAAGTGAGATCACCAGGATGTGACCCACCCTGTATCTCTCTTTTCCTCCCTCCAACCAACTACACCTGCTTTTTTTGCCAATCTCTCTCTTCATCATTATTCCCCGTTCCTTTTATTTGCCAATGTCTTCTCCATTCTGCCTTTCCCTCCTTTCTTCTCCCACCGTCCACCTTCTTGTCAAACACAGGCAGGGAGTGTGATCAGTAAAGAGCAGAGCAATACTGGACTGCACAGGGCGGTGCACTGATGTTAGGGTGCCCAAACACAGCCTGATCAGGTAGACCCTCCACTCTTCACAGTACTTCAGTGTTCAGGCTTTACCTTCAACTTGGTGCTACAGACTTGAAAACGACTTGAAAACCAGTTCCCTCTGGCCTCTGGGAAAACCTGGTTTTCATTGTATTCTTTGATATGTATATATATATATATATAATGTAATGTATTATTATTATTATGGCTCTGCACATGGCTCAAGTGATGTACATATTGTATAGAAGGACGGCAAAGCCATGTTTTTAATTAACGATATGTGGGTGTGTGTGAAGACACAGTGGTCTGATTGGCGTTGATCACGGAGAGTGGTTCTGTGAGCTTTAATCCAGTATTAATTCAAGGAGACCCATATGATTGTAATAAATAGAGATGAAAGAGAGAACCTGGCGCTTGCTATGCAAATCAGCCAGCCGTTCAGCCAGGGCCAATTCTCCAGCGAAAGCCTATGAATTAATCCAGGTCAAATATCCACAATGAAAGGCTTCAATCGAACAGCAGCAACCTGATATTGTTTAGAACAGCTCCCTCTTACATGACTACCCAGCTAATAAAGTATGTATAATGAAGTTAATCTCTTAAGTGTTGACCCCTCTGCTAGTATCTAAAGAGAAAATGAGGGAAGTAATTGACGGAGAAACATTTAGCCACAGGGTGGATGCATCAAAACATCAATTTCTATGGAGGGATGCTCACGGCCAGAGTAACTGAGGATCCACACACACCAAAGTTATGCTCACTTCACTTCCTCTATTACCCGTGTACTTACAATAGATGTACGAAAACAACTACAGAATAAGCTCACAAGTCCTGCACACATGTTGTATGCTCATCTATCATGACTACGTTCATGATTGATTTTGTAATATATATTTTCATATAATGGGACACAATAAACACATAGATATAGAAATCTCCTGGATCATTAAACCGGACATTTACCCAATCACGACTAACCACACATATCACTATAGAAACCAGAAAATATATGTTCCAACTTACATCCAAAATGTCACCTTATTCCCTACATAGTGCACTACTTTTGAGCAGAGCCCATTGTGATCTGGTCAAAATTAGTACACTCTAGGAATTGAGTGTCATTTAGTATTCACATGTGGAGAGCTTTCCTCCTCCTGAAAACAAAGGAGCTGTCGCACTGTTATAACTGATGAACCATGAGATGTTGAGTGAGTGACTCCTCAGTCGAGTCGTCTATAGGAGGACCAGCCATAGCCACATCAGACCGAGTCCACAGCCTCCTAGGTGGGCGGAGGGATCAAGCTTGTCTGGAAAGATACACGCATAGATCAAAGCACACACCAAGGGGAAATAATGTGTGTGTCCATTGTTCTCTGTATTACATATACCTTACCCGACCCTGCCCTTTCTCTCACACACTCTCTGTCTCACTCTCTTGCACACACACACACACACACACACACACACACACACACACACACACACACACACACACACACACACACACACACACACACACACACACACACACACACACACACACACACACACACACACACACACACACACACACAGTCTGAAGATGTACTTGGGAGAGCTGCTGTGTCTGTGGTTGGTTGATAGGCATGAGTCAGGTGTGCCTTCTTAAACGTTAGTTTCTGGAATTTATTTCCTTCTTAATGTGTTTGAGTCAGTTGTGTTGTGACAAGGTGTGTGTGTGTGTGAGCAGTCCAAGAGCAGCTCAAATAAGCAGAGAGAAACGACAGTCCATCGTTACGTTAAGACATGCAGGTCAGTCATTAAGGAACATTTCAAGAACTTGGAAAGTTTCTTCAAGTGCCGTCGCAAAAACCATCAAGCGCTATGATGAAACTGGCTGTCATGAGGACGGCAACAGAAAAGGAAGACCTCAGAGTTACCTCTGCTGCAGAGGATAAGTTCATTATAATTACCAGGCTCAGAAATTACCAGGCCAAATAAATGCTTCACAGAGTTCAAGTAACAGACACATCTCACCATCAACTGTTCAGAGGAGACTGTGTGAATCGGGCCTTCATGTTCAAATTGCTGCAAAGAAATCACTACTAAAGGGCACTAATAAGAAGAAGAGACTTGCTTGGGCCAAGAAACATGAGCAATGGACATTAGACCGGTGGAAATCTGTCCTAAGGTCTGGAGTTCAGATTTGAGATTTTTGGTTCCAACCGCCGTGTCTTTGTGAGATGAACAGGGGGGTGAACAGATGATCTCTGCATGTGTTTTCTCCACCGTAAATCATGGAGGAGGAGGTGCTAGGGTGTGGGGGTGCTTTGCTGCTGACACTTAACCAGCTTCCACAGCATTCTGCAAAGATAAGCAATCCCATCTGGTTTGCAAGTGGGACTTGTTTTTGTTTTTCTACAGGACAATGACCCAACACACGTCCAGGCTGTGTAAGGGCTATGTGCTGCATCAGATGACCTGACCTCCATAATCCCCCGACCTCAACCAAATTGAGATGGTATGGGATGAGACTGACCACAGAGTGAAAAGCATCCAGCAAGTGCTCAGCATATGTGGGAACTCCTTCAAGACTGTTGGAAAAGCATTCCAGGTGAAGCTGGTTGAGAGAATGCCAAGAGTTTGCAAAGCTGTTGTCAAGGCAAATCAAATCAAATCAAATTTATTTATATAGCCCTTCGTACATCAGCTGATATCTCAAAGTGCTGTACAGAAACCCAGCCTAAAACCCCAAACAGCAAACAATGCAGGTGTAAAAGCACGGTGGCTAGGAAAAACTCCCTAGAAAGGCCAAAACCTAGGAAGAAACCTAGAGAGGAACCGGGCTATGTGGGGTGGCCAGTCCTCTTCTGGCTGTGCCGGGTAGAGATTATAACAGAACATGACCAAGATGTTCAAATGTTCATAAATGACCAGCATGGTCGAATAATAATAAGGCAGAACAGTTGAAACTGGAGCAGCAGCACAGTCAGGTGGACTGGGGACAGCAAGGAGCCTTCATGTCAGGTAGTCCTGGGGCACGGTCCTAGGGCTCAGGTCAGTTGAAACTGGAGCAGGAGCATGGCCAGGTGGACTGGGGACAGCAAGGAGTCCTCATGTCAGGTAGTCCTGGGACATGGTCCTAGGGCTCAGGTCCTCCGAGAGAGAGAAAGAAAGAGAGAAGGAGAGAATTAGAGAACGCACACTTAGATTCACACAGGACACCGAATAGGACAGGAGAAGTACTCCAGATATAACAAACTGACCCTAGCCCCCCGACACATAAACTACTGCAGCATAAATACTGGAGGCTGAGACAGGAGGGGTCAGGAGACACTGTGGCCCCATCCGAGGACACCCCGGACAGGGCCAAACAGGAAGGATATAACCCCACCCACTTTGCCAAAGCACATCCCCCACACCACTAGAGGGATATCTTCAACCACCAACTTACCATCCTGAGACAAGGCCGAGTATAGCCCACAAAGATCTCCGCCACGGTACAACCCAAGGGGGGCAACCCAGACAGGCCGACCACAACAGTGAATCAACCCACCCAGGTGACGCACCCCCCCCAGGGACGGCACGAGAGAGCCCCAGCAAGCCAGTGACTCAGCCCCGTAACAGGGTCAGAGGCAGAGAATCCCAGTGGAAAGAGGGGAACCGGCCAGGCAGAGACAGCAAGGGCGGTTCGTTGCTCCAGAGCCTTCCGTTCACCTTCCCACTCCTGGGCCAGACTACACTCAATCATATGACCCACTGAAGAGATGAGTCTTCAGTAAAGACTTAAAGGTTGAGACCGAGTTTGCGTCTCTGACATGGGTAGGCAGACCGTTCCATAAAAATGGAGCTCTATAGGAGAAAGCCCTGCCTCCAGCTGTTTGCTTAGAAATTCTAGGGACAATTAGGAGGCCTGCGTCTTGTGACCGTAGCGTACGTGTAGGTATGTACGGCAGGACCAAATCAGAGAGGTAGGTAGGAGCAAGCCCATGTAATGCTTTGTAGGTTAGCAGTAAAACCTTGAAATCAGCCCTTGCTTTGACAGGAAGCCAGTGTAGAGAGGCTAGCACTGGAGTAATATGATCACATTTTTTGGTTCTAGTCAGGATTCTAGCAGCCGTATTTAGCACTAACTGAAGTTTATTTAGTGCTTTATCCGGGTAGCCGGAAAATAGAGCATTGCAGTAGTCTAACCTAGAAGTGACAAAAGCATGGATTAATTTTTCTGCATCATTTTTGGACAGAAAGTTTCTGATTTTTGCAATGTTACGTAGATGGAAAAAAGCTGTCCTCGAAATGGTCTTGATATGTTCTTCAAAAGAGAGATCAGGGTCCAGAGTAACGCCGAGGTCCTTCACAGTTTTATTTGAGACGACTGTACAACCATTAAGATTAATTGTCAGATTCAACAGAAGATCTCTTTGTTTCTTGGGACCTAGAACAAGCATCTCTGTTTTGTCCGAGTTTAATAGTAGAAAGTTTGCAGCCATCCACTTCCTTATGTCTGAAACACATGCTTCTAGCGAGGGCAATTTTGGGGCTTCACCATGTTTCATTGAAATGTACAGCTGTGTGTCATCTGCATAGCAGTGAAAGTTTACATTATGTTTTCGAATAACATCCCCAAGAGGTAAAATATATAGTGAAAACAATAGTGGTCCTAAAACAGAACCTTGAGGAACACCGAAATGTACAGTTGATTTGTCAGAGGACAAACCATTCACAGAGACAAACTGATATCTTTCCGACAGATAAGATCTAAACCAGGCCAGAACTTGTCCGTGTAGACCAATTTGGGTTTCCAATCTCTCCAAAAGAATGTGGTGATCGATGGTATCAAAAGCAGCACTAAGGTCTAGGAGCACGAGGACAGATGCAGAGCTCGGTCCGATGCCATTAAAATGTCATTTACCACCTTCACAAGTGCCGTCTCAGTGCTATGATGGGGTCTAAAACCAGACTGAAGCATTTCGTATACATTGTTTGTCTTCAGGAAGGCAGTGAGTTGTTGCGCAACAGCCTTCTCTAAAATCTTTGAGAGGAATGGAAGATTCGATATAGGCCGATAGTTTTTTATATTTTCTGGGTCAAGGTTTGGCTTTTTCAAGAGAGGCTTTATTACTGCCACTTTTAGTGAGTTTGGTACACATCCAGTGGATAGAGAGCCGTTTATTATGTTCAACATAGGAGGGCCAAGCACAGGAAGCAGCTCTTTCAGTAGTTTAGTTGGAATAGGGTCCAGTATACAGCTTGAAGGTTTAGAGGCCATGATTATTTTCATCATTGTGTCAAGAGATATAGTACTAAAACACTTGAGCGTCTCTCTTGATCCTAGGTCCTGGCAGAGTTGTGCAGACTCAGGACAACTGAGGTTTGGAGGAATACGCAGGTTTAAAGAGGAGTCCGTAATTTGCTTTCTAATAATCATAATCTTTTCCTCAAAGAAGTTCATGAATTTATCACTGCTAAAGTGAAAGTCATCCTCTCTTGGGGAATGCTGCTTTTTAGTTAGCTTTGCCACAGTATCAAAAAGGAATTTCGGATTGTTCTTATTTTCCTCAATTAAGTTAGAAAAATAGGACGATCGAGCAGCAGTAAGGGCTCTTCGGTACTGCACGGTACCGTCCTTCCAAGCTAGTCGGAAGACTTCCAGTTTGGTGTGGCGCCATTTCCGTTCCAATTTTCTGAAGCTTGCTTCAGAGCTCGGGTATTTTCTGTGTACCAGGGAGCTAGTTTCTTATGAGACATTTTTTTAGTTTTTAGGGGTGCAACTGCATCTAGGGTATTGCGCAAGGTTAAATTGAGATCCTCAGTTAGGTGGTTAACGGATTTTGTCCTCTGGCGTCCTTGGGTAGGCAGAGGGAGTCTGGAAGGGCATCAAGGAATCTTTGTGTTGTCTGTGAATTTATAGCACGACTTTTGATGTTCCTTGGTTGGGGTCTGAGCAGATTATTTGTTGCAATTGCAAACGTAATAAAATGGTGGTCCGATAGTCCAGGATTATGAGGAAAACATTAAGATCCACAACATTTATTCCATGGGACAAAACTAGGTCCAGCGTATGACTGTGACAGTGAGTGGGTCCAGAGACATGTTGGACAAAACCCACTGAGTCGATGATGGCTCCAAAAGCCTTTTGGAGTGGGTCTGTGGACTTTTCCATGTGAATATTAAAGTCACCAAAGATTAGAATATTATCTGCAATGACTACAAGGTCTGATAGGAATTCAGGGAACTCAGTGAGAAACGCTGTATATGGCCCAGGAGGCCTGTAAACAGTAGCTATAAAAAGTGATTGAGTAGGCTGCATAGATTTCATGACTAGAAGCTCAAAAGACGAAAACGCTATTTTTTTTTTTGTAAATTGAAATTTGCTATCGTAAATGTTAGCAACACCTCCGCCTTTGCGGGATGCACGGGGATATGGTCACTAGTGTAGCCAGGAGGTGAGGCCTCATTTAACACAGTAAATTCATCAGGCTTAAGCCATGTTTCAGTCAGGCCAATCACATCAAGATTATGATCAGTGATTAGTTCATTGACTATAATTGCCTTTGAAGTAAGGGATCTAACATTAAGTAGCCCTATTTTGAGATGTGAGGTATCATGAGCTCTTTCAGTAATGACAGGAATGGAGGTGGTCTTTATCCTAGTGAGATTGCTAAGGTGAACACCGCCATGTTTAGTTTTGCCCAACCTAGGTCGAGGCACAGACACGGTCTCAATGGTGATAGCTGAGCTGACTACACTGACTATGCTAGTGGCAGACTCCACTATGCTGGCAGGCTGGCTAATAGCCTGCTGCCTGGCCTGCACCCTATTTCATTGTGGAGCTAGAGGAGTTAGAGCCCTGTCTATGTTGGCAGATAAGATGAGAGCACCCCTCCAGCTAGGATGGAGTCCGTCACTCCTCAGCAGGTCAGGCTTGGTCCTGTTTGTGGGTGAGTCCCAGAAAGAGGGCCAATTATCTACAAATTCTATCTTTTGGGAGGGGCAGAAAACAGTTTTCAACCAGCGATTGAGTTGTGAGACTCTGCTGTAGAGCTCATCACTCCCCTAACTGGGAGGGGGCCAGAGACAATTACTCGATGCCGACACATCTTTCTAGCTGATATGCACGCAGAAGCTATGTTGCGCTTGGTGATCTCTGACTGTTTCATCCTAACATCGTTGGTGCCGACGTGGATAACAATATCTCTATACTCTCTACACTCGCCAGTTTTAGCTTTAGCCAGCACCATCTTCAGATTAGCCTTAACGTCGGTAGCCCTGCCCCGGGTAAACAATGTATGATCGCTGGATGATTCGCTTTAAGTCTAATACTGCGGGTAATGGAGTCGCCAATGACTAGAGTTTTCAATTTGTCAGAGCTAATGGTGGGAAGCTTCGGCGTCTCAGACCCCGTAACGGGAGGAGTAGAGACCAGAGAAGACTCGGCCTCTGACACCGACCCGCTGCTTAATGGGGAAAACCGGTTGAAAGTTTCTGTCTGCTGAATGAGCGACACCGGTTGAGCGTTCCTACAGCATTTCCTTCCAGAAACCGTGAGAAAGTTGTCCGGCTGCGGGGGACTGTGCCAGGGGATTTATACTACTATCTGCACTTACTGGTGGCACAGACGCTGTTTCATCCTTTCCTACACTGAAATTACCCTTGCCTAACGATTGCGTCTGAAGCTGGGCTTGCAGTACAGCTATCCTCGCCGTAAGGCGAGCACAGCGGCTGCAATTAGAAGGCATCATGTTAATGTTACTACTTAGCTTCGGCTGTTGGAGGTCCTGACGAATCGTGTCCAGATAAAGCGTCCGGAGTGAAAAAGTTGAGGAAAAATAAATATATGAACGGTAATTAAAAAGTGAAACCCGTAAAGTTGTCAGGTAGCAAAATAGGTTGGCAACAAAACGCACAGCAATTCGAAAACAAGCCTGCAAGTTGTGACCGGAAATGACGTCAATAGCCTCGGTTGGCTATTTCAAGAATCTCAAATATAAAATACATTTTGATTTGTTAAACACTTATTTGGTTACTAAATGATTCCATTTATGTTATTTCATAGTTTTGATGTCTTCACTATTATTCTACAATGTAGAAAGTATTAAAAATAAAGAAAAACCCTTGAATGAGTAGGTGTTCTAAAACATTTGACCGGTAGCATATACTGTTTGAGTTAAAAAAAACAATTGTGGCCTCATGACAATGTGAAATGGAAATGTCAGTGAGATCGTTGATTGCACAGGAAAATGATAGGAAGCCTCTTTGGAGGTGCTATCGACAACACCTACAATATTGCATATGCATGCTGAGAGATGGCACATCAGAGAAGGCTGATGGGAGAAGCTATAGGAGGAAGGGCTCATTGTAATGGCTGGAATAGAATAAATGGAAAGTTCTCAAACACATCAAACATCGAAACCACATGTTTGACTCCATTCCATTGATTCCATTCCAGCCATTACAATGACCCTGTCCTCCTATAGCTCTTCCCACCTGCCTCCTCTGCATCATATTGTAGAAAACCTGATGTTGGCAACAATGACATTCTGGCCATAACCTTCCATTGGACCCTCACTGCCCTGGCAGGAACAGCCTGTACAAAGAATACTTGGAGGGAGATCGAAGTTCAATAAAACCTTCGGATGGACGGCAACCTAGAGACAATTTACTTTCTCTTGTACACAGGAACAAGATTTATGAAAGCTTTTTTGTCTCTTTTCTCCGGCTGTTTACTGAAATGGACAAGGGCCTCATTTAGGCCTCAAATTCCCCTGAGGAGAGATCTATTCTACCCAGGCTGGAAGCAGACTCGTTCTCAGGCCCCAGTTAGCTCACTGGCCATCATCAGTAGAGTGGGCCAACACTTCAACATAACCTGACTCATCTGCTGGGAACTAGAGAATGACCCTAAGACCAGTGGAAAGCACTTGACAATACTAACAAAAGGGATGCGATGAAGGCTCTATAGTGTGTTTGCAAGTAAGAGGCGGAGGGGCAAGGCGCTTGACACCTGACATACACTAAATGTCCGTTCACAGTCCAGTTTCCCAGTCAAACCCAGCTGTAGTATGGATCCCGCAAGCATTGCATGTTCTTTAGAGCTCAGCTCTGATGGCTCTACACAGCAGAGCATGTGAGCCATATGACTATGGGCTCATTGTAATGCCTGGAATGGTATCAATAGAACAGAGTCAAACACATTGTATTCATGTGTTTAGTACCATTCCATTGATTCCATTCCAGCCATTACAATGAGCCTGTCTTCTTATACTGTAGGTCCTCTCACCAGCCTCTTATGCTACACTGAAAAGGTTCTTAAATGGTTCTTCCTCAGCTCTTAAGGTTCTTCAAAATTCTAAAAGGTTCTTTAATAAAAGTATGGAAGATTCCTGCAGATGTGTCCATTTCAAAGCACACAGCAAATCGTTGATTTTTCAGTTAACAATTAACATTCAGTGGCGTTAAAGAACCCCAATGTTCGTGTTAATGACCAGAGTTGAACCAAAACCACACCCATCACTATCATATTTCCCAGCATGATGCAGGTAGAATTGTCATTTTTAATATCTACAGTTGAAGTCAGAAGTTTACAAACACCTTAGCCAAATACATTCAAACTCAGTTTTTCACAATTCCTGAAATTTAATCCTAGCAAAAATTCCATCTTAGGTCAGGGAATTTTAGGATCAACACTTTATTTTAGGATCACCACTTTATTTTAAGAATGTGAAATGTCAGAATAAAAAAATCAAAAATCAAATGTATTTATATAGCCCTTCGTACATCAGCTGATATCGCAAAGTTCTGTACAGAGACCCAGCCTAAAACCCCAAAGAGCAAGCTATGCAGGTGTTGAAGCACGTTGGCTAGGAAAAACTCCCTAGAAAGCCCAAAACCTAGGAAGAAACCTAGAGAGGAACCAGGATATGAGGGGTGGCCAGTCCTCTTCTGGCTATGCCGGGTGGAGATTATAACAGAACATGGCCAAGATGTTTAAATGTTCATAAATGACCAGCATGGTCAAATAATTTGTCTGGGACAGGTAGCACGTCTGGTGAACAGGTCAGGATTCCATAGTCGCAGGCAGAACAGTTGAATAATAGTAGAGCAAATTATTTATTTCAGTTTTGATTTCTTTCATCACATTCCCAGCGGGTCAGAAGTTTACATACTGTCAATTAGTATTTGGTAGCATTGCCTTTAAATTGTTTAACTTGGGTCAAACGTTTCAGGAGCCTTCCACAACCTTCCCACAATACGTTGGGTGAATTTTGGCCCATTCCTCCTGACAGAGCTGGTGTAACTGAGTCAGCTTTCTAGGCTTCCTTGTTCACACATGCTTTTTCAGGTCTGCCCAAAAATGTTCTATAGGATTGAGGACAGCGATTTGTGATGGCCACTCCAATTCCTTGACTTTGTTGTGTCGTAGCAGAATCAACCTTTTGCAACAACTTTGGAAGTATGTTTGAGGTCATTGTCTATTTGGAAGCTTCAACTTCCTGACTGATGTCTTGAGATGTTGCTTCAATATATCCATATAATTGTCCTTCCTCATGATGCCATCTATTTTGTAAGGTGCACCAGTCCCTCCTACAGCAAAGCACCTCCACAACATGATGCTGCCACCCCGTGCTTCGTGGGTTGGGATGGTGTTCTTCGGCTTGCAAGCCTCCCCATTTTTCCTCCAAACATAACGATGGTCATTATGTCCAAACAGTCCTATTTTTGTTTCATCAGACCAGAGGAAATTTCTCCAAAATGTACAATCTTTGTCCCCATGTGCAGTTTTGGAGCAGTGGCTTCTTCCTTGCTGAGCGGCCTTTCAGGTTATGTTGATATAGGACTCATTTTACTGTGGATATAGATACCTTTGTACCGGTTTCCTCCAGCATCTTCACAAAGTCCTTTGCTGTTGTTCTGGGATTGATTTTCACTTTTGCACCAAAGTACGTGCTCCCACTATTGTTTGTACAGATGAACGTGGTACCTTCAGGCGTTTGGAAATTGTTCCCAAGGATTAACCGGACTTGTGGAGGTCTACAATTGTTTTTCTGAGGTCTTGGCTGATTTCTTTTGATTTTCCCATGATGTCAAGCAAAGAGGCACTGAGTTTGAAGGTAGGCCTTGAAATACATCTACAAGTACACCTCTGTTATGCACAAAGTAGATGTCCTAACCAACTTGCCAAAACTATAGTTTGTTAACAAGACATTTGTGGAGTGCCTGAAAAATGAGTTTTAATGACTCCAACCTAAGTGTATGTAAACTTCCGACTTCAACTGTATGTTTTTGCATTGATTGCTTTATTAATCTCATGCTATTCAATTATAAATAGCATGCATTTTTCTAAACTATTCCTATCTGTTACTTGGAGTTTTTTATTTTTTTTATTTTTACCTTTATTTAACCAGGCAAGTCAGTTAAGAACACATTCTTATTTTCAATGACGGCCTGGGAACAGTGGGTTAACTGCCTGTTCAGGGGCAGAATGACAGATTTGTACCTTGTCAGCTCGGGGGTTTGAACTTGCAACCTTCCGGTTACTAGTCCAATGCTCTAACCACTAGGCTACGATGCCGCCCCGAGTTATGGCAACTGTAGATGTATCGCAAATGTAGTCTCATTTGTTAGTTTTCCCAAACCTGGCAGTCTTTCTGAATGCAAGTTGCAGGTGAATAAAAATTCCAAAAGTTGGATATCTCCACTCTGGCTGGATTCCAATAGGACAAATTCCAATAATGTGAATTGCAAGCCTGATATGGCCTGGAAACCATTTGTTTCAGGGCACTGTGTTAGGGTAAACTAGGCCAGCAAAAAAGCCTGCATGAAATATGTATTGACTAAAATAATACCATTTGAATTATAATATATTCACTTAGGACCTCATTTGGTGAAGACCACAGGACAGAATATGAATGTACTTATGCAACAAGCATGTCTCTGTCACTATCAGGAATCAAGGTAAGACCCAAGTCTGGACTGTGTGAAGTAACAATGTTTATTGTAACGCCAGGGGCAGGCAAACGACAGGTCAAGGAAGGCAGGCTCAGGGTCAGTTAGAGGCAGAGTTCAATAATCCAGAGGTGGAGCAAAGGTACCGGATGGCAGGCAGGCTCAGGGTCAGGCAGAGGTCAATAATCCAGAGGTGGGACAATGGTACAGGATGGCAGGCAGGCTCAGGGTCAGGCAGAGGTCAATAATCCAGAGGTGGGACAATGGTACAGGATGGCAGGCAGGCTCGGGGTCAGGCAGAGGTCAATAATCCAGAGGTGGGACAATGGTACAGGACAGCAGGCAGGCTCAGGGTCAGGCAGAGTGGTCAGGCGGGCAAGTACAAGGTCAGGGCAGGCAAGGGTAAAGAAGCAGGAGGATGACAAAAAGAGAGGCAGGGAAAAGACAGAAGCAGACAGGACGAACGCTGGTAAACTTGAGAAACAAGACTAACTGGCAACAGACAAACAGAAAACACAGGTATAAGTACACAGGTGATAATGGGGAAGATGGGTGACATCTGGAGGGGGTTGAGACAAGCACAAGGACAGGTGAAACGGATCAGGGCATGACAGTCACCAGTGAACACAGTCATGGATGGTACTGGTAACTCTAAGTCTAGCTCAAAATGCACTGGGAAATATGCAAATAAGGCTTAAAACCCTACAGCATGGCTATTCAATTCCGGTCCTGGAGGGCCGAAAAATATCTAGTTTGGGATTTTTGTCAGAACCATCCCATTTATGGTTCCTCAGAGACCCTAAAATGGTTCCCCTACGGCATTGCTATCAAGAACCTTATTTGGTTCCAATTTGCACCTATACAACACATACAAACATGCAACACAGTCATTGGCTCTCCAGGGACAGGGAATTACACAACAAAGAGATGGCTCTCTTTCCTGTCAACACAGGAGAGCTGTGGCAGTAGTCTTGTGATGTTCTCAGAGTTTCGCTGTGTCCATGGAGACCATGCATTTACATTTAATCTCTTCTCACACACACACACACACTCAACCACCACCACCCTAGCTCCGGATCTACTCCCCCTGCCTGCTACACCTCCCTCCCCTCTCCATCTTCACCTTCACCCTCTGCTTGGCAATGAGGGACTTTAGGTACCAAACAGAACACATACTGTACGCAGTATATTATTCAGTCAAATACTGTACATGCACAGACAAATATGTTTGCACACACAAGCACAAGTACTGTATATTCACATATTACTGCACACACACGTTTTGTTGTGCGTTTTAAGCCCAGGATGTGATTTCACCATCATCCATATGCAGGCCTCTGATGGAGGTTCCCAGGCAGAGGCAACAATGTAACTTAGGGCTCTATTCAAGTCAAATCCCAGAAGGTCAGCTTTAAATCGTGATAGAAATTTAAAGGCAATGTTCCCACTTCAGCAGAGGCTGCATTCACGGTAAATGCTGCGTTTGTCGGCTCAATGGGAAATTACCTTCATATTTCAATCGCTGAATCTGTAACGCTTCAGCTTTACAGATTGAATAGATACCTTAGTTTATTTGGCTTCCACCACAGCAGAAACCATGTAAGGAATTCTGGAGCAGGTAACTGCTGCACACAGACAGACAGACAGACAGGCAGGCAGGCAGGCAGGCAGGCAGGCAGACAGACAGACAGACAGACAGACAGACAGACAGACAGACAGAGAGAGACCTTGAATATAAACACAGCAACAAACCAGAGGTAGCCTAGAGCCTACCCTTCTACTGGTTAACAGTAATACACTCTGTACTCCTGATGTTGTTATTGGTTTTAAATCACCCATTCAAATATGAGGCTTATGGTTCAGTCTTGTGCTACACCCACAACACAATATCTATATCTTCCTTCCCTAACCACTACCGTGATTGCCCTTCGGAGGCCACACGCCAAAGCCCATTAAGGCTAAGGTTACACTGAGTATACAATACATAAAGAGCTCTTTCTATGACATAGACTGACCAGGTGAATGCAGGTGAAAGCTATGATGCCTTATTGATGTCACTTGTTAAATCCACTTCAATCAGTGTAGATGAAGGGGAGGAGACAGGCTAAAGGAGTTTTAAGCATTCAGGCAATTGAGACATGGATTGTGTGTGTGTGCCATTCAGAGGGTGAATTGGCAAGATCCAACTCAATATCAGAAAGATGTCCCCAATGTTTGGTATACTCAGTGTATACAGCTGTGTAGCCTTTAACACCCCTCCCCTTAGACATACAGTACATTAAACATATAGGATATTCAACAATTATTATACATTAGTAAAAGCAGCACAAGGAACAGTCCACCTACCTCACCCATAAAGCACTTGCACACAATGGCTTGGGACAAAATATGTATCAGCCGTAGCTCAACTAGCTTAGAGACGGAAATGCCAATGAATATCCACCAACAAACTTTATTTTCGAGCTGGCTGAATATGTTTTCCCTTTGAACTATTTCAGGTTTGATGATGAATACTACCTCCAAACTAATGGAACATTGATGGGCTCCACATTCGCTCCGCGCTATGCTAACCTTTATGTGGGTCTATTTGAAGAACGTTTGGTTAACAATGAAAATGGAAATCCATTCTTGAATAAAATCCTGAAGTGGTATCGATATTGACCACATTGTTTCCATATGGGGAAGAATGGTAGAAGAACTGTCAGACTTTATTACATTACTCAATGACATTGACCCTAGTCTCAAATTCACTACTTAATGTGACACTAAGCGTGTTCACTACCTCGCTATGTGGATTGAGAAATCAAATGGAACCCAAACTCTATACCGAAAAGAAACGGAGAGAAATACTATATTACAGGGGGACAGCTTTCACCCAGAGCCATTAAAAAGATGACTTCAAAGGAGCCAGTTTTTCAGGCTGCGCCATTTATGCCACTCGACAGAGGTCTATCTAGAAAAACAGTGGAGATGCGCAATAGGTTTCTAATAAGAGGCTACCGTACAAAATGCTGGATGAAGCTCTTAATATGGCACTAGGGAAAACACGAGATGAACTCATACAAAAGATACCCACTAGAGCTAATGAATACTCAGTAATGTTCAACACCACATATATTTTGAACTCGAGCAAAGTGGGAGGGAGATCCTGTCAAGAATCACTGGCGTGTTTTATCATCTGATGCAGCTTTGCCAGCTAAATTTAAGAACCCACAATTCACAGTATATAGGAGAGGTCGCAATTTACGCGTCGTTGGCCCAAGCTAACCG